>NC_064412.1:41077500-41406500 GCF_023375975.1 Astyanax mexicanus | reverse complement strand
CTTATCTTACCTTTTCTCTGCTGAATCACCCCCTATTTCCTCTGCGCAGTGAGCGTGGCCACTAACAGGCTGATAGGGGCAGTGGCAGGGACCATTCTGGCCCTGGGGGTGATTTTTGGAGGCACTGGGTGGGGAATAGAGTAAGCACTTCTTATCCCTTTCAACACCACTCCCCCAGCAAGCGGGAGCCACCCACTGTGATCCCTTGTGTGTGTGTGTGTGTGTGTGTGTGTGTGTGTGTGTGTGCCTGTGTGTAAGTGTGCGTGTGTCCTCCCAGTTGCTTTCTTTCTTTCTTTCTTTCTTGCGTTTGTAGTGGTTGTTGTGACAGTGCCATGTGATTGATTGGTGTTGTGTAAACCTGCTGGATCGATCAGTATATATCATTTTTCTCTCCCCCCTTCCTTGACTGTAATCTCTATGAATATGATCATTATTACTCTGTGTTATGCAGTGTTGCAGTGCTCTCCTTACTGGTCCATGTGGGGCATTGACGCACAGAAAAAAAAACTAAATATTGAAAGAATGTGAGGAAGGATAAACGGAAAGAGAGACACAGAGAATGTCACTTCCTGGAGTGAAGCTATTCACTCAAAGTGTGACCTTACTGCTTTCTGGGAAACAGGCAACAGAGAAAAGCCACTCCAAATACTTACTGCACTGTGACCGGGTCAAGAGAGCTCAGGAGAGTTCTATTAGGAGTGTATCTGTATGTCAGTTGCTCAGTTTGTGTGTGTGTGTACGTGTGTGTGTGTGTGTGTGTGTGTGGGAGTGGTCTCGTCAGGCCCCCTCAAAGTGTTTATATGTTTGAAGTCAGGACATTAGATTGATATGGCTAAGCTAGAAGTTTCTTCCATGCTTTATGGGGATAGGAACAAAACTGGGAATAAGAACAATATACTGGTAGGAACCAACCCAGAAAGCATGGAGAATCAGCCAAAGCTTGTTAAGACTATGCATTGGCTATGATGAATTAGGACAAATGTGGTTTATACTCGGCAACTGGAGAGTTGGCACAAGTGGCTCGGATGTAAGACCTAGAACCAAACTAGAGCAGGACCAATGCAAATCATGCTTGTTTTTTGGTAAATGGCCCTGTAATTTTTGTTCTCTGGGAAAGTTTAGAGAGCGATTTGTCGCTTGCCACAAATTGTGGCTACAAATTGCATACTCCCAAAGGAAATAACTGGTTGCCTGCTAGTGTGAACACAGAGTAAGGCGTAATGCCTTTAGCTGTTTTTCTTTTTATTTTCTTTATTATTTTTTTTATTTGTATATTTGTACAGTTCGTGCCAAACCTTAAGAACAGAAATGCATATATATAACTTTAGCATCATATCAGAGAGTATAACATTAATCATTAGTCAATATTATAGGGATGTTCCAGTGTTTTGAATCTGAATCTGAATTTGCATGTGTGTCATACTGTTGATTTTCATATACAGTAACTTCAGTATGTTTCCTGTAGTTATAGGGAGACAGGAAGGTGTTTTACTTTTTAACTAACTAAGGGTTTGAAAAGATCTGGGTTTGTACTTCGTCAGTAATCTTTTTTGCCTAGTAATATTGATTAGATCCTGGCTACATTCTGAGTAAATTTCAAACCAATGCAAACTACTATCTTTTTTTTGGTTCTATATAATGCAGCTGTTAAGTTTATGAGTGGGGGGGCGAGTGGTCCAGCGGTCTAAAGCTCTGCCACTATGAGCGAGAGGTTGCAGGTTCGAACCCCCACTCATGCAGCTTTGCCATCAAAATTGGCCCTGCTCCCTCCGGGTGGGTAGATGTCGCTCTCTCCCCACATCACTAAAAGGATGATGTCTGCAGCACAGGGCGTCTGTGAGCTGATGTTTCAGAACTGAGTCGCTGCGCTTTCCTCCGAGTTTCCTCCGGCTTCACATGTATCGAAGGAAGCATGTGTTAGTCTTCACCCTCCTGGTGTGTTGGGGCATTACTAGTGATAGGGGGAGTCCTAATGAGTGGATTGGGTAATTGGCTGTGTAAATTAGGGAGGAAATGGGAAAAAAAATTGAAAAAAGATGAAAGAGTTCTTGCTTGGAGATGGTCAACAGACATACAATATTACACACAATTGTTGGTGTGGTTTCCTCTAAGCGCTGGTGTTGGCTACCCAGCAGTGTTGCATTGATGGCAGTTGGTAAAAAAGCTAAGTCTGGTCTTTACCATTAGTTTAAGAGGAAGTTTTTTTATGCCCCAGATGTTTCAGTATCTGTCTGTTGGTTCTTTTTCACCGCCAAAGCATGTGGATTGTCATCTACTACCCAAACACTCTGGCGGTCATCCAGCATCACAGAATCACAGTTACATGTGTAACTAACGCTTTTCATACACTAAAATATGTAAGTGTGTTTTATTTGACCAGCTTTTCTCCTATTTACCAAGCACTGGGAAACATGTTGAAATTACTATATGTGGAAATCGACTATACGCTACAGACGCAGCAAATAGACGTTAGGCTGACAAACGCTGGACTTTCCTGTAATTAACCACTCATGCCTTCATCCACACACTGAGTCTGTATCACTGTGGCCCCTCATGCAGGATCCAAGGACAAACACACCAAGCCATTACTGCAGCAGCCATGCAAACCCCAGCAGCCCACAGAGGATCTTACAGCTTCTTGCATTTCATGTGTACAAGCCTTGCGTGCTGTGTGTCCTGCCCTACACAGCTTACGCCATGTCTCTCTCCCATCATGCCCCTCTGCAGGTCCTAGCGCCACCAACCTTATCATAGGCTCCATCGCGGGGGCCATCCTGATGGCAGCCATAGTGCTGGGGGGGACGGGATGGGGATTTAAGTAAGAGCCACACCGCATGCTTCTTACTGCCTGCCTGCCTGGAACAGGCTAACACACATACACACAAACATGTTCAAACACACAAGTATACAAACACACACACAGCAACAGTACACATTCACACATCCGGGCCTGAGCTTCTGCTACAGACATAACTTTGGACCTTATATACGTCACAAATGTACAAACTTGGTTTTGCATTTGTCTTAATAATTATGTAATTTATATTTTAACGTATTACAATTGTATCATTGTACTATAACTACTATAACTAGCAGTTCATACATCCAATACAATAGTTTAATAGTTAGATAGGTCATTAAATTAAATAACATTTTTCTAAAATTGAACTTACAAAAGCATCATTACATTTGTTTGCAGCTTTATAATAATTGGCCTCAAATCTAAAAGTCATTAATATATAACATTTACCACAGTGCATTTCATATACAGCTTGTTGTATATATGTTCAGTTATTGATTTTGATTGGAATTAAACAAGCCAATCCAGATTGATTAAGCCTCTAACAGACTGTAGCAGAACCTCTAAAAGACTGGCCCGACGCTTGAGATGCATGCGTGCTAAATGATAAAAGTAACAGTTCTGAATTATGACTATCAAATTTTTATCTCAAAGAGGAGGAAGTAACTACCTGTTTGAGTAATTTCACACACTAGTATGAAGAAAATGTGTAAAATGTACAGTACACTCTAATTTAATCTATAAGAAATGAACAGAAAATGTGTGATTTTTTCAGAAAGTGTTGATACAGCAGATGCACTGGATCATAAAACAAGTTTGCTGTTTAAAATGTTACAAAAATAATTGTTTGGCATAAAATCAAATTTACACAACTTTTTTTCTGTACCACAATGACTCTGACATGTCTGGTGTCTAAATTTTGTCTCTTTACTTTACATCTGTAACCTACATCTTTTGTGTAAATACATCAACGTCAAAACTATATAAAAAAACACAGGTATAGGCAATACATATTGTAAACATACTGTAAATATTTTATATATAGATTTTTCAGAGGTGCACTCCAAACGAAGGGTTAAAAGAAATCATGGCAACATAGAGGCACAAGAAACCCACACATTACAATGACTATGGCATCATCTTAGTTTATGTAGTATGTAGTAGTCTTTCTAGAGTCTTTCCTGTTCCACCTTAAATGTTCAAGCAGTTATATTATATAATCTAAGGCCTGTGCATTATTTGGGTGGGAAATAGCTAAATATCACAGAGGAATTATTGTCGCATCACTCCTCCTTCTTTTAAAGAGATACAATGCCCTAAATTTAACTAGTCCATCACAGAGTATTTTGAAGACATATCATGATCTTCAAGGTTTGTCTCATTTCTTAGGAGAGGATTTTAACCACTCAAAAACAAAAGGTAGTGATATAGGGGATAAATGAGAATGGTTAGCCTAGTATCTCCAGCACTAAAATAAAGAAGCAAAAAGTTGGACACCAAACATATTGTGGATGTAAATTTGATTTCATGCCATCCTATTACTGTAAGTAAGCCAGTGGGTTTTAACAAATCTCTGCTCTTTTAAGAAAATAAGAATTGGGAATTTTAAAGCCATAGAATGTGTTTATGGTATTCCTGCTGAAAAATCCAGCTCAAGACCAGTTTTACTTCATTTTGAACTCAAGTTCTTACTGTGCTATTATGCTCCTTCGTCTTCGGGCAGAAACACTGAATAATATTTAAAAAAAAAAAAAAAATTCCACCACTCAAGTGACATCTTTGTCCTAAACAGGCACAGATTGGTCCATGACCCTGGAGAAAACTCCTTCCGCTTTTTTTCCACAGGGGACATTGCACTGCGTAGTTGATAATGGTGTTCTTGCTTATTCAGCTGAACTTCCAGCACCTTATGTTTGCTATTTTCTATCTTATCTTTTACTGGTTGTGTTTTGGGTCAGCTTTGCCACCCTCAGCACATGCAAACTTGATATCTGAAAGTGGTTTAGCACAACGTGAACCCTAAAAAGAAAGGCCACGATTTGGACCGCCTGCATCGAGTGTTTGGGTCGGGGGCACGCCAAAACTGAGCTAGCCGGCCCCTTTTTCATCATGCACTGTATCAGCTTACCTCTGCCAACTCTTTGTCACAGAGTCGAGCTGTTCAGACATGAGAAAAAAAAGTCTCAGTAAACTCCAAGCAGTACAGTGCTACTGGAGCCTGCTGTTTTGTGGTCAGATTCCTCCCTTACAGCCTTCAGGGATTTTATTGTCCTCTATTCCGGAGGACGTTCAACATCAACAATCAGATAAACTAGAGGGAGAAGAACCTGCAGCCTAATGTTACTGTAAATGGGTTGTTTGGACCAGTGGTCCAAGATATCATCTACAGATTAGAAAAAAAGCAAAAGGACTTCAACATCCAAGAACTACGCCAGCTTAGCATCTTTCCTGAATCATGGAGCTCATCGTGGCAGCAAGAAAGACCAAATTAGCCCCCAGAGAGAAGTGGCCCCACCTTCCAGAGGTAGAGCCGCCACCCCTTCTGCCGCTCAACCCCAACATCCTTAATGGAGGCAGGGGCAAAATGCCTCCCAATGTTGTGTATACACAAAACTTATCAGTGTCACAGAGCCCCTTGCCATTGACACCAAGCACACTTTCTATGTGTTTCACTTTGCCAAAAAAGCTAAGGAGCGCATTGAGTCACTGTGCCTCCCTTTCTTCCAAAGTGCACCTTGAAAAAGGTGTGATCCGACCAGTAAGAGTTTTATCGCAGATTTATCTGACCACTGGGGTTTCCCTGTGCCTCTGCAAAGTACTACTTTTTAGGGTCTTGGTAGAGTACAATTTTTTTGGGTCTCAACCTGAATTTGCTTTTACTACGTGCCCACCTCTCTCTCAAGACAGATATACTTTGAATATACCAAAAAGGTAGACTGTCAATATCCACAAAGTAATGGTGCTGTTCGGCCTGTTTACATCAGCAGTGCATCTGTGCTTACTACATATGAGACCTCTTCAAAGAACCCAGTGCCACGTTACTGTATTACATTAAACCGGCCCAACGATTTTCCATGTCGGCACTTCGATGGGCCTGGTGATTCTCTGAATTGTTATAAAAACAGATGCTTCCCTCATGGGTTGGGGAGCGGTTTGTGAAGGGTGCATAGCAAAAGGGCGGTGGGGTGCGCACCAGACACATCGTATAAATATTTTAGAGTTAGAAGCCATAGCTTTGCTCCTCAACGGAAGCGCCTTTTAAAGCCTGTGTTTCCCTTAACTGTGATAAAACAATTCAGAGTGCAAAGCTTTTTTGACAGAGGGTTACCTTCCTCCACTTTGAATGAACATTTGCACATCTTTTGATACTTTAGACCTGATCAATGTAAAGCACCTATCACTAAAGACTGCATTATTCTTAGTCCTCGTTTGTGCCAAGAGGGTTGGTGATTTCATGGTTCTGTTGAGCAGAATTCCTGCACAGCTCAGGAAGGCTGCACATCGGTGATGTCCTTGTGATCAGCGAGTTTGGTTGTAACTTTTTTAGCACAATATCAATTCAAGTTCAGAATGAAGGTAAACAAATGGGTTGTCCTACAACCCTATTATTCAGTGAAGCTGCATAATAGCGCAGTTTGTAAAACCAGAGTTGTAGGACAACCAATCCTTTTCAGCTGGAAGTTGGTCATTCAGACAAAAACAAACCCTATACTGGTAAACCAGCTATTGACCAGCATAGTAAATGTAGCATTTGATTTTGGTTATGTTGGTCATGCTGGTTATCTAACTTGGTCATGCTGGTTATCTAGCTTGGTCAGGTTAATTATTCTTGTAGACCAACTACACCCTCAAAATCAAACAAAAACGTATCCTATACTGGTCAGGAACTTAGCTGGTCAACCAGCTTAACCAGAGTGAGCAGCTCAAGCTGGCCATGCTGTTTTTTTCAGCAGGAAAAAAACTTCTATTTGTGATTCAGGGAGTGCAACAAGGGGTTTTCTAACTAACTAACTAGTTAGCATAGCCTAAGCTTATATTTCACATTGATTGGTCTTAGGAAGACTTAGCTCACTTCAGCATGCTGGTCTGCACATAGCATCTTGACTGAGGCCACTGAGGGTTTGTGCATGCGGACTGGCACCAATAAGGCACAGGATGCTAAAGCTAAGCTAAAAGAGGATGCTAGCTATCCAGAGCATTGCACCAAGGCTGAGCTCACCTCATTTGGGCGGGAGGGGAAGGTTTTCCTGGGTTGTATGGGTTTGGTTGTTTTTCTTTTTGTTTTGTTTTTCTCCTTTTTTATCATTTTCTAATTTTGAGGGGAAGGGGATGACGACTTTCTTACTCGATCTCCTCGCCGTGATCTCTCTCTCAATCCCCCCTCCGTTGTCTGAAAGGGTGAGAGTATGAGCGAAGAGGGGTGGAGGTTGTGTTGTAGGCAGCCTTTGTACCATGGCTGGCTGCCACGCCCTCTTTACCTCCCGGAAGGCCCTGGGGCCCCAGAAAACCTAGAACAGAGCAAGACCCCTCACCCCCCACCCGGACTCGCCCGACACTGCTGCCTTTACTGCCTGCTTCACTGAGACCTGGTACAGACACACTGCGCTGCACTGCACCTGCATGCTTCCCCCCCACACTCAACGATAAGTGGCGTCTCCTGCCTAACCTCTCTATGGACAGGTGCATGTTAAACTGCTGGGATGCCCCACATCAAGCCACACTACAGGGAGATTGTGTCTAACCCCACCCCTGTCAGTTTTGTTGTACTTGTTGCCTTTCTTGTCGTTCCTGGTGGCATCGTCGTCGTTCGTGTTTGTGGGTGTGACATCCTGTGCGATCCTCGGTGTTGTAGACTGTTTTTTCCCTGTTTTTTTGTTGTTGTTGGTGTTCTCTCCCAGGAGGTAATGTTGTTTTACCACATCTCTCCTTGTCTTTTTAACTCACACTCACTCACGCTCTGTGAAGGAGAACTGCTTATACCCGAGGCAACCCATCAACGTCAAACTAAGCATTTATCTTAAAATTTAAGCAAACTACATTGTGAAAAAAACTTTAAAAACAAAGCTTTAAAAAAAAAAAAACGAATAAACATATAAAGTTGTTGGATCCTTTAAATCACTACTGATGCTAAAGCACTGTTTGACTTGGATTAGATTAGTTTGAAGAGGTTCAGTAATGAGATTTCTGAAGGATTTGATTCAGTGTTGTACTGAAGTCTAACTTTTATATATAGGAGAACAAAAAAAGGCTATGAGTTAAAGGGAAAACGCAAGTGAGTTGAAAATGGAAGAGAGTGGTGTGTAAGGGTTTCAGTGGGGAAATAGTGAGGTAATAGGTATAGATATATAGATGTAAACGATATATACATTTTTGGACTGATGACTCATCGAGCTTACAAATTGAACAAATTCAGTTGTAAAAAATTGTAAAAAGTTGGATTCAGTATTATCAATTCTGATTTCGGTTTAAACGGCCAAATCAGAAATAAGGCGACTTTTACTTTTAAGGGAAAATGGGCAACAGCAGTGAACAGTTCAGTGGTGGAATAATGAGATAAAAGATCTCATAAATGTAAACTGATCTCTGTTCCAATAATATTAGACAGCACATTAGGTTGTAAAAACAGTTTGAGAAAAAAAAAAACTTTGAAAAAAATGCACATTGAATCCTTTAAATCAGTATTGAGGCTTGAGCACTGTTTTAGAAGGTTCAGTAGTGTGAGATTTGTAACAGATTTGTTTGGCTGATTCAAACTGGATACAAAATACACTTATAAGCTTAAACATTATGATTGCTTGCTAATTATGATGTTAGACCTCTTTAGCTACATTCACACAGCAGATAAAAGTTGCCCAAGGATATATTATCAGTTCCTATTTGGACCACTGTAATATATATGTGTTACTAAAATCCTATACATTTAAAATCATAGCAATGCAACTCCTTCAACTTTACGTAAAATATAAGGACAAAAGCATTTTTAGTTAAAACATATAAGCTGGTTTACAGACCTCTTAAATATTTGAACTGATGTCTCTGGTCCACTAATATTAGAAACCATTTAACTTAATATAAAAAAATTAAATAAAATTACAAGAGACACTTGTTTGAATTGAAATTATTGTAGATGGTTCAGTAGTATGATTTGTTTGGATGATTCATATTATGATGTTAACCCTCCAAAAGTGGCCAAAACTGTCTACTCTACAAAACTTCTGCAATGTGGGTGTCAGTAGACCAGTCAAAATAGCCTGTTGCTGATTTGTGATTTGTCTGTCAGTTATTGGACCACTATTAGCAGATACTCAACACTGCTGACTGGGTGCCCCCTTTGCTCCCCATTCAGAGGTGCTCCAATCCACTTAATTTCACTCTCATCCTGCACATCAACTACAAAACCCACTGTTCAACTACATTCTAAGATATATCCTAGACCCTGATGTCCACCATTGTAACAGCATCAGGAATCAGCACTTTATCTGCGAGTGATTATAATGTTTTGACTTATCAGTGTAAATTCTACTCTACTAGGCCTGTCACAATAAATACATTAGCGTATAATTGCATGTTATTGTACAATATATGGACATGAACATAATAATATTTTTTGACCTTAAGGGTAATTTTTTAAGTGACACTATAAAACAAATTAAAAAATGGATTTAATTAAGCAAACAGGTAAGATCATATTGGATAATTACTGCATATGGATAATTCCTGAATATGATAGATGTGTAATGTATGTGTAATAGTCAAAGTAAGAGCATTTCCACAATTTCCATACGCGCAATGTGAAGGAAACTCAAAGGATGTCTAAATATTTTAAATTAGCTAAATTTCATCACTCTTTAAAATGATATAATTATTATTTTATCATTATTGTGTTACAGTATTATCATTGTAGGAGTGGTATAACATGTTAAACATCTTATAACATAATTTATTGCAGTTATTTCTTGGACAATGGGTATAGTTATCGTGACAGGTCTCTACAGAGTCTCAAACCCAAGAATTCATCCAAAGTAGACTGCATTAATTTTGCTGTTAATACCAGGGCACAATTGATTTGGTTTTGTGTACTTGTGTGCATGTTCACAGTCTTTTCATTAAGTGTATTTTTGTGTTGCAACATGCAAAAGCACAGTGCGCAAAACCTTCTAAACACAATCTTACAATAAATAAAGACAAACAGTGCTGTGAAAATGTTTAACTATTATTGCATATTTGACAAAGTGAATGACTTTCAATCTTTGAGTAAAATGCAATAATATACAAGATTTTTTAAAATTATTATTATTATCATTTATATAGCGACCAAGTATAAATGATACAAATCATCCACACTTAAAATAAATTGCCATAAAAATTGTATTTCAGGATAAAAAAAGATTAAAACAACATTTCTTAAGTTGAAAGACATCATCAAATCCCAGTGGGAGTCATTACCTTGCGATAAAGTCCCCAAAAAAGTGGGGTGCCAAAGTGGTGGAACACACTTCTTTGATTGGCTCATGTTTACAGAAAAGCACTGACATTCACTGTCAGTTTTAACTACTGGGGCATATTTATTTATATATTTATTATATATTTGCTTCTGCTTGCCTTCAGCAGCCAGAGTGTGGGAAGCACAATGTGCCATGTTCTCTTTGTGTGGGAACATGTTATTCTATTATTAGAAAACTGCTGGTTTGTTTCCCTGTTTATAGATTAGAAGCATTAATCTTTACCCTATTAGACCTGGTATCATCTTGTGGTAGGGAGTTGTAACTAGTGAGTGGGAACTGGAATTGAATAAACTGGGGAGAAATTTGGTTAAATCTTTTAAAATAGCTTAATTTGTTTTACAGATGTGATATAAAAGTATGTAAATGTTTCAGTTTTGTTTGAGAATTATAAAAAGGAGGAAGGTGTTTTTTTTCACAGCACTGTAAAGCATTTATTCGTAGCTATTAACGGATTTTGTTAGATTCATACAGGATTCAAATGACAGATCTCGTCTGTAATAATTTATATTGCTGTACCTCTGCAGTTTCTCTAATCTAGCTCAAATAGGATTATATACAAGTACTTATATTATACTTTATGTAAGTATGTTTTATATGAAGATGGTTGTTGCTGGGTTGCTGAGGTTGAGTTGTTCAGTGTCCCTGTAGGACGGTACTGGTGTATGTTGATGGTTCTGGCATTGCCTTTACTAACTCCTGTATCTTTTGCCCCTCCCTGCCCACACCACCAAGAAACGTCAAGAAAAGACGATACGATCCAAATGCCAGTGCTATCTAGAAGAGAACTGGAGACTGCAGCCTTGCCTTGCGGATTCCCCCGGTTTCTGACAGCGAGCTACCTGCTGGACTGTGCCCTCTCCTGCTGCTAACAGCCAGTTAGCGTTACTTGAAAAAAAAAAGAAAAGAAAAGAAGAGAAAGGGACGGCAAGGAGGAAAAGAACAGTCAGTAATTTTCCACCAAAAGTCACGCACACAACGCCTGCCCGAGAGCCCTGCTCTCGTTCATCACTTTCGGCCCATCACTTTAAAGAGGACCAGTGGGAGGTACGCTTTCCTTTCCGGATCATTCTGAACATTTGATTTGTTTTCAGTCTTGGCATGATCAGCCCTGGCTGTGGCATTTTGCATGGCAGAGGAGGTCGGTCACCATCTCAACAATGCAAAACAAAAAGAAGGTAAAGATTTTTCTGTATAAATGGTGACGTAGAGATGAGCCATTGAGCATTGAATATGATGCATTCAACCAAATGACTCTAGCAGTCTCCAGGACTGATGAACGAGCCTGGGATGCCTAACGACTCCAATTCATCATGAAAAAGACTCATAAAAGGTTGAGATGACAGACAGGATTTTGACTTAAACACAGATTTAAACTGCTTTTTCTTTCCAACTCTAGCATGTTGTACTGCGGGAATTTTCTGCCATATTAACCAGAAAAGAGAAAACCAAATGAAGACGGATTGCGGCAATGTGGCAACCAGCAGTTTCTAAAGCTGCTCCATTCACTCTAAAGTCTGGGTGTAGTAAAAACACACACACACAAAATACACATAAACACACATAAACACACGTGTGCACACTAGGACTTGGCATTATTTTAAGCAAGGCAATTGACAATACATTGTGAGATTGTTTAATACATTTTTTGGAACATTGACTAAAATAGTATAAAATAAGTATTAAAATACTTAAAAAACGTGAACAAAAGAAAAGTTAATTTTTTTAAGCAATCAGAAAGGTGGGATTGGAAGACACAATACAATGCTATCTAGTGGACGGGGTTTAGCACAACACAAAATGAATCACTTCTGACACCAATCTTTACAACCAAACTAATATTACTAATAAATATAGTACTGCAAAACAAAATATCTTGGATATGTAACTTATTGATATGTGACATATCAATATATAAAAACTCTACACCGCTAGTGCAAGCACACACACATACATACATGCACAAACACAGACACAATTGTTTATGCCTGGTTACGTCAAATAACTGTTCCCCGTTCTTATAAGTTTCCTATACGGCCTTGTAGGACTGCCCCGTGCGGAATGTTCTTTCAGCTAATCCGAAAGCTGCATGATGTAATTGCACTGGGGCGGAGCCCACACAGCCCGCCACGCTTCTTAAGGTAAATTGCATGTCAACGGAGAAAAAAAAAAAAACAGAGGTTAACTTTTACTTACTATGCAAAGGGGAAAGTCTCACAGACCCTATGGATCGCTAACCATAGCGAAATTGATAACAACTGCACAACCGACTCGATCACGCTACCATTAGGCAGTCTTTTATATGCTTGGCTAAAGATGACTATGTTGGTCTTTTTTGAATAAACTTCAAATTACTTTAAATGAATGTTTCCAGGGGAGGCAGGGCGGGGGGTAAAAAAAAACAGCTTCAGAACTTTTTTCAAATCTTTGTTTTCATAGTCATGTCTGCGGGGAAGCGAAATGTTACCAGTTCTAGGCTATGGACCTGCCCAGTGCCATTGATGGGAGGGGGTTTTACTTTGGAATTATCCAATTGGGAAAGATTTCAGAGGTTCTCTTCACTGGTGTAGGCCACTTGATGTCCATTCTTATCTCCACAAGCCCACCTCCTTTTACATTTATCTCATTTTCCCATGGAAACATTTACAAAACAATAAAGAAGTTAAGACAAAACAAATTGTTTCCTTGTTTTGCTGTTTTGGAAGTATAAACATGTTACACTGGCATGCCAAATATCATGAGACAGGTACTACTGTCTCTTGTCACTTCTGTTGTCACTATTGTCACTTCACATGGATAATTGTCCACTGTGGGTGGTAATGTCTCATGTAGCATATTGTCAGTACACACAACACATAGCTATCCCATTACTTTTGGCATGTCAGTGTTTAATATTGCTAGTCCAGGAGAAGCTTTTATTAAGTGAGCAGGGCCGGACAACACACCTGTAATTTTACCCTGTTGCATCAGTCTACATGCATGTGTGAATTCTTTAATGGGGCCTAAAAGTCCATACTGCAGCTCCTGACTGTAGTGGGGGAATGCAATTCTACCATAATAAAATGTGACTTGAGTCCACAGCTCTTTTGGATTTAGGTTGGTCAGGTACCTTTTCTGATTAGGTGAGGGATCTGACAGAATTAACAAGGTGAGATACAGAATCTCCGACAACTCCCGCCGCCTGCAACAGCACTTCTCTCTGATGAGCACCAGATCCTGTGCGATGAAGGGAGAGAGAACATTTAAATTAGAACACAACGAAGTGTGTTTTCATGCATTTCATAATTCAGTTACTACAGAATTTTTTTAGAATAGTTTGTGAGTTTTGTTAGTAATCTAATCAACACATTAACATGAACTTGGGTAATCAGATAATTGGAAAGCTCAAGACGAGGCATAATTCAAAAATGAAAAGTTACATTTTATAAGCATTTAGAAAAAGTGGTATTTGAGAACACAAGTACAATGCTGTCTGGTGGGCGGGTTTAACACAACACAAAATGAATCACCAATTTTTACAACCAAACTAATATTACTAATAAATATGGTACGCATTTATAAGGACATTATTAATAGTATTGCTATTTTATATTTATTTTTTTATTATTAATATTTATTTTGTTATGGTAATTCCAGGCACTTGAAAAATGCATTTGCTGTAGTCAGCGAATAATTCCTGCTATTATAATAATATGTGAGTATTTTTTAAAGTAGTATCTGATGACTAAACATAGTTGGCATTTTATCCATCAACCTATTTTCCTCTTTTACTTCCTATACCATCCTCCTTCATTTTTCCATTTGAAAGAAGCCCAGAACAGTGGGGATGGTGTGTTCAGGGTGATGAGCAGTGTTACTTTACTGCCATACATAGCACTTTGCATTTAGGCCAACTTTAGTGTCTGCATGCTCCTAGATACACTTGCCTGTGGGCGTGGCTCGCAGGAGTGCACCCTTAAGTCTCTGCACCAAGTCACATAGCTCCTCCTCTTCCTCGCCTTCGTCTTCCTCATTTGAGCTTTCCATCTCAGGCTCCTCATGAGTGGAACTGTCTGAGGGTGGATCTTCGATAGTAAGCTCCTCCTCCTCCAGCTCCACCTTCTCCTTGAATTCCTGTAATGTTTCTCCTTCAGGCTCCTCCTCTTTTTGAAGACCTAAATCTATGTGAGCTTTATCCTGATCCTCAGGAAGCGTCTCATTGTCCTCTATTCTCTTCTTCTCTTCCTCTTCCTCCACCATCATCTCTTCCCTCTCCTTCTCTTCCTCTTGTTCTGGTTCACCCTCCTCAGTGATGGAGTCAGTGTGGGAGTCGGAACTCTCAGATATCGTCCTCTGTTTCTTACTAGTGTCGTCTCCGTTCTGCTGCTTATTGTTAGGATTGTGGAAGTGTTGTTGAGTTTCACTGCAGAAAGCTTCTTTTCGGTTCAGAGTCAATGTCTGTGTAGGAAAAACACACAGCATTATCATAAAGTGACGGTCTGTTAGGGGATTTGGGGATTTAAGACCTAACTGGTGAGAACATATAATTGCACCGACCATGTGGATGAGTCTCTTTAATGCTGTAAATTCTGTGTTTTTAAGTATATTGCTTTGTTCATTTATTAATATTCTGTCAGAATTACTCTGATCTGTTTTTGGAATTAATGTCCACATCAGTCTTTGGAATGTTCTTTGCAGTGTGGTGGAGAAAACATATGTTTTAGCTTTTAATCTACTGCTTAATCTAGACCTTTCATTAGCCTTTCTGATGCTCAGAAACTCACGCACGCTTTTGTGTTTTCACAAATCGATTACTGCAATTCTCTAATTCTCTACTCACCGGTCTACCACAAAAGATGATTGATAAGTTGCAACTTGTTCAGAATGCGGCAGCCAGGGTTTTAACGAAAACACGAAAGAGAGAACATATTACACCAGCTCTGGCATCATTACATTGGCTTCCAGTATCTTTTAGAATTGATTTTAAAGTACTGTTATTAGTTTTTAAAGCCTTAAATGGATTGGCACCATCGTATATTACAGATTGTCTGTCTCTTTATGTTCCCAGTCGTTCCTTAAGATCTAGCACCTCCAATCTTCTTAAATTACCAAAAGTTAATAAGAAGAGAAGTGGGGAAGCAGCTTTTTGTTTTTATGCTCCAAAGAAATGGAACAATTTACCACTTGAGATCAGACAAGCATCATCAGTAAATAGTTTCAAAAAGCAGCTTGACATAATTCTTTAAACTTTGTTTTAATAATTAATCCATTTGTTTTATGTTTTAATTGTTTTATTTCACAGTCACAATCTTTTGTAATTTTTATTGTATTATTATTGTCCTTTTACAGTTTTATAATTTTTATTTTATATCATTTTGTTTTCTATTACATCTTATTTGAATGTTCCTTTTTATCTTTAATTTTACAGTTTTTTCCTTTTCCATTTTTTTCATTTTGATTTCATTTTTCTATGTACAGCACTTTGAGCTGCATTTTAATGTATGAAAGGTGCTATATAAATAAAGTTTATTATTATTATTATTATTTAAATTCTTCACCAGTCTGCACAGTTGGGTGTATTCAGGTTAGATCTATGTATTCATGCTGTTGGTGCAAAATTCTAATTCTATTGTAATCGAGATTAATCAGACCAAGCTATGTTTTTTTTCCAGTGTGTGGGTACAAGATAGATTAAAGATGAACCAATAAACTGGCAACTCGTGTACGTTTAACAGTTGTCAGCTTTGGTCTAAATAAAATGATTCCTGGTGTGGTTCCTCTGTTTGTTTGGTTGTTAAAGTACATGTGAACGCTGCTTTTCGGACTTAGAATTGCCTAAACAGGTGGGTTTGATCCATTTCTAAACTAATTCTGCTGAGGTTTGCTTGAATTTTGAACATGTTATGGGGGTTCTAACAGGTAGAAATCTGCACAGGTCTTGGGTCTCTGTGCAGACCTGCCAACACTTCTGTGCCCTAAGCACAAATGCTTTGTGGAAACATGTGCAAAATAGGCCCACCCTAACTCTCTGAGGGCTATTGTTAATTATATATCTACAATATGTGATGAGATCAATGAAAACACACATTCACATTGTGCACTGTCGTATGTCTGGGAAAATTAAATTGTTATTCTAAAACATCCTGTTTGTCATATCTAAAAATATCTTACCAAAATATGTTTGATTAACCTATTGTGATTGTTTATTCGTTTATTGGTCTGATTCTGTTTGGAATACCAGACTCTAAACCTGTTTTTAAACATTAAAAATGTATTTTTAAAATCCTACTGATCAGCCAGCTTTGGTTCATCACAGCATTTGATACAGACAAGAGGAGCCTAAACTGAGGTTTGTTATCAAAATATCAAAAAGGTCAACATTCATGTGGAGTTTTTTTCCTAGATCCCATTACTTTTAATATCCTATTAGGTCTATTCTTTGTAAGAATTAGCTTCCATGACGCATTTTATAGTACACTTTTGTTATCTTATATAATAAGCCTAATACCTTAAAACTTTACTAAACCTGTCTATAAAAAGTCTATTTACAAATGACACAATGCAACGCTGCTGTGATTAATTAAGATATCAATCAACCTTTATAATATTCAACCTTCTAACAACCCTACAGTTTATATGTATGCTATATTCCACATAGTCCACCATGCAAATACAAAAAAGAAGATAAAGATAAATTACATTTCCCTCCCTTTTTTTTGTTAAAGATTTAGTGCTGCTGTTGTTAGTTGTTAGACTCTAAATTTTGCTTATTGAACAGGGCTGACTGTTCTGGACTTTTCCAGAATGCACAGATTTTCCGCCCGTGGCCATAAGTGGACAGGTTAGAAAATGAACCAATCAGGTAACCCCACACGTGGCAAAGGGAGCGGATAGCTTCGACACCTGCACCCAACTGCACCAGATTCATCTTAAATTGAACCCCATATATCCCTGTCATACTTTCTCTCTCTCTCCCTCTCTCTTTTCACTCACATGTCGAATTCGCTCCAGTTCCTCCTCTAGGTGCTGGTTGTGATGGTTCAATGCCTCCATGGTGGTCTCCAGCTCAGCACACCGGTCCTCCAGACAGTCGTGCTCTGACTGCGCCGCAACTTTCCACACCTGAAACTCCCTCTCTAGCAGCCTGAGGATCCACACACACACACTTCAAATATCAAATACAGCCCTTATGTAATATATAAATATATATATTTATATTTAATCAAAATGTCTTCTTACCACTTATCTCTTTGCAGGTCCTGCATGGCCTTCTGGGTGGTGCTCAGGTCTTTCTGTAGAAGTGATGTTTTCCTCTGAAACAACCCGGTTAGAATCAGCAACATCAGTGAAAAAAAACAGATAAGAATGAACTACAGGTGTGTGCAGACAGTGATGTACCTGAAGGTGTGTGTCGGGTTCGTCTGTCTGCAGAGCTTTAGACTCCACTCCCATCTGCAGAGGAGGAGGATGATGATGAGAAGGAGGAGAAGAAGTAGAATCAGGACGAGGAAGAAAACCTCCAGGCTCATCTAACTGATGCTGCTGCTGCACTGGCATAGAAGCACTAAAAACAGAGACAATACCTTAATACAGTGGTTCTTGAACACTTTTAGATAAATATCATATTTTATGTGTCGCAGCATAGCTGTTTGGATTTCATGCAAACATTGTATAACAATTAATTTTTATATATTCAGATTTATTCTGAATAAACATCATATTGCACATAGTGAGCAATGATAACCCTCATTTCACAATATTGTTTTCTACATTTTAACTAAGGTCTCAAAAGTATTGACATTGATTTCTTTGTAGGTAGAAATATAGTCTATAGATAGGGTTTAAAATACTTTAGTAAAAGTGGAAGTATTAACTCAAGCTTTTTACTCCAGTAAAAGTATAAAAATACTGGTTTCAAAACTACTTAATATATGAAAGTTTGAGTACTATAAGAGAAAAAAATGCCATTAAGGACAAAAGCTTAGGCCACACCACAGTGTCCCATAGTGCACTACCCCAAACACATTTTTCTAAAAGCCATAAATGACTATAATATTATATGAAAATGTTAATCTTAAACATTTTGGATGCAATAGGCTTCTTGTTTAAGCCAGATATATACCCATTGAAAATAAATGTATTTTAGTACAATGTAAAGATATTTAAAAAGCTTAGTCGAGTCTCTGCAGGGATCATCTTCATACTAGGCTACATACATACATTGAGTGAAAATGTAAAGAGTAGGAGTAAAAAGTCACCTGAATATATTTACTCCAGTAAAGTATAGATAACCTAAATTTCTACTCACCAAAGTATTTGTACATCAGACAAATTTATTTTATATATTTATTAAGGTTTTAAAGATGTTTTGATTAATAAAGGCATTATCAATTGTGGTAGGCCCCTGGGGTTAGGGGCGTGACCACTGTGACCCGGAAGGAGGAAGCTCACAGAGATACACCGACACAGGGAGTAAATGAACTCAAAACGTACCTTTATTTAGGCTTTGAATGCCCTCCACCACACCCCAAAAAACTTAAATAAACATAGCTACGCCCAATGAGGCTCTAGAGTCTGTATATAACTTTAAGTCTTTGTTTTTAGAGTTCGTGCGGCCTCAGCTCACGGCTCCCCAGTCCAAGTCCTCCCTGAGTGAGCTGAGGCTGAGTTTATATACCTGTCCCAGCTGGCTGCTTAATCAGTCCTCATGCGGACCAGCTGGGACAGACATGGCTTGGCGCTCCGGCGTGGGGCGGACCCACAACTCCCCCGCCTCGTCACGCCACACAATATTTGTATTTGTTAAATAACTAATAGTTACATGTTAAAAATACTAAACTACTTCAACACATCCAATAATTCCTTGTTCCTTGTTGACTGTAGGTCAATTGCTTTGTCCACCCTGTCATTTTCAACCTTGATTTGTTTTTTGTACAACTATTTGAGAATGACTGCCTGAATAAATTGAACATGCAGACAGTTGTTTTCTGTACCTGTGCAGTGGTCCTAAGCTGGACTCAGGTCTAAGTGCTCTCCTTCTTTCTGCTTCTCTCCTGGTGTAGCGGCGCGGCAGAAGGGCATGGCGGGCACTGGATGCCAATGATGCCATTGACTCCTTCCATGAGGGCTAAAAATGTAACAACAGAAATTGTATGTCAGGAATCACTAGTGGCAACAAAAGAGTTCAGTATTTTCCACAAAGAGCTGTTTCTACTACATACATGTTTGGATATATTTTATCATGCCTTGAATGACTATTTTGCATTCACTGTTGTTTTGTCTGTTTTTGGAAATATAGGGAATATAGAATATAGAAATATAGAATCTGAACCTGTTTTTGCAGAATGTAAATAAAATATAAATTAAACATAAATTATTGCAAATGTTATTGTCTCTATCTAGCCCCGCCTTAATTTGTAACCCAGCCCCCTTGTTGTCTTACCCCAGGTGTTCCTTGTCTGTGTCTTAGTATATATACCCCATGTTTTCCTTTGTTCTCTGTCATGCTTGTTTAATCCACTAGCCTGTTTTTTTGTTCTTGTTGAGATACTGGTTTTCTTTAGTTTGGTTGTGTTTGTTTGTTTGAAATTCCATCTTTATTTGTTCCTGCCATGTTTCTTGATTGTTATCTTTATTTTGCTCATTAGTTTGTTGGGTCGATTTATGTTTATCCGTCTTGCTTTTAAAGCTAGTTATTTGTTTTGTTTGTTTGTTATAGTTTTGTTTTTTGTTTTTTTTGCTACTTTGTTTGTTTATGTTGTGGCCACAAATAAAAAGCTCTTGTATTTGCGTCTTCAACTATGAATGTTACAAACTCAAAATTTTTAATTAACTCTTAATTCTGTGTTACAAAATGCGTTTTACGTTTTATTGCCTTTTTATGATTTATTTCTGGTACATATGACACAGATGATGAAGGAATGTTAAATACCCACAAGAGGAGTCAACTTAACAACAATTTTGTAGTATCTAGTATTAAATGTCAATAATTGTCCCTTCTACTCACTACATTTCACAATAAAAAACGAACTTGTTACTTACTAGAAACATTTTAATTTATCTGTTTCTTAATCATGCAGTTTCCAAGCATGCAGCTAGTCTTGCAGGTTATAATTGAAAAACACTGCCTTAAGGTGTGTTTGGAGTAGTAAAGGTAAAGCAACTATACCTAAGAACACTATACCAACTGTTAAGCATGGTGGTGGAGGCATCATGATCTGAGTCCCATAGTAAAATTGCTATATTAAACAGTGGATGAAATATTAATAATAAGATAACTTTATAAGTAAAAAGACATTTTTCAAGATACTGTACTTTACTGTACACACCTGAGTGCAGTACTCCAGAACCGGATGGGATGGTTTGTGCTTTCTGGTGCGTGTCTCGGTTAGAAAACAGGTTTGGCACAGGTGCACGTTCAAACACTTCAAGCAGCGATACCTGCAAAGAAACCACACCCAGAACATGGACCTATATATTAACATCATTAATTATACACATTAACTAGTATTACTGTTTTTTAAATCTGTGATACAGTAGTCCATCACCAACAAAAATTAACACACACACACACACTCAAAATGAAAGGAAACACAAACACACACACACCTGAGGCCTGTGATGGGGAAGGCCTTGCAGGCGTGGCAGCGGACTCTGTGCAGCACAGTCTCACTGACGGAGAGCCTGTAGAGGGTAGAGAGCCAGAGCAGCAGACGAGGTTCTGACTGCAGCCAGTTTAAGAAATGCTCCTCCTGTAAACTCGCACAAATCACCTGCGTAAACACAACAACACAGAAGACCTCTGTGCCCCTTACCTGATTTACTCTCAACACTGGTACCATTGGTAATAGTAAAAAAAATCCTCTTCTGAAGCTGATGCACAAGAAAGCCTTATCTTGGTCTCATTAGACCACAGGACATGGATTACTGGATCCATGTCCTGTGGTCTAATGAGACCAAGATAAACATACAGTATTTGGTTCAGATTGTGTCAATCGTGTGTGGCAGCAACCAGGTAAGGCGTACAAAGGCTAGTGTGTCTTGCTTACTGTCAAGCATGGTGGTAGGAGTGTCATGGTTTGGGGCTGAATAAGTGCTGCCATCTGTGAAAGCTACAGTTCATTAAATGCCAACATTTACTGCAATATTCTGAAGCAGAGCATAATCCCCTCCTTTGGAAAAACAAGACAAATTCCAACATGATAACGACCCCACACAGTGCCTGGCTAAAGAAACTTAGGGTTAAGGTGCCTTGCTGACCATGCATGTCTCCAGACCTAAGTCCTATTGAGCAGCTGTGGGGCATTCTTAAACAGAAGGTCTCTAACATGGTTTAGACATTAATGGCTGTGAGTAATTTTGAGGGCAAAGAAAATGTAAACTGTTATACTCATTTCGGTCTAAATTTATAATATATTTTTTTTCTTCCTTCTGAGTAACATTGCAATCCCACATGTCCTTTTGGGTGCAACAATATGTTTTAATGAAATAAAAAAAACTGTGTGTGTGTGTGTTTGTGCATGTGCAGTGAGGAAAACATACTCCACTAAAACAGGAACGGACCGCAGTCTCCACATGTCCAAACACATGGCTTTCCTGAACCACTGCTGGTACCTAAACAAGCAGACAAAAACTCATGTTATACAATACTCTTAAATATAATTATAAATTGCTTATGTTTATAATATAAACGTATAAACTGGGTTATTACAGTGGATATTAAATGTCTGTGAGCCTGACAATAATTATTCTACAGAGCAGAGGTGTGAATTTGAGTCACATGACCTGACTCTGGATTTGCTTGTATTGATTCAGGACTTGACTCTGGATTTGCTTGTACTGATTCAGGACCTGACTCTGGATTTGCTTGTGTTGATTCAGGACCTGACTCTGGATTTGCTTGTGTTGGTTCAGGACTTGACTCTGGATTTGCTTGTATTGATTCAGGACTTTACTCTGGATTTGCTTGTATTGACTCAGGACTTGACTTGGGATTTGCTTGTATTGACTCAGGACCTGACTCTGGATTGATATGTAGTGGCTTGTGATTGACTTAGGATTCACTTGAATGGACTTGGGACTTTACCTGGGTTTCACTTGTATTGACTCATGGCTGAATTCACTTGAAATGACTTGGACTTGACTTGGGATTTGCTTATATTGATTTGGGACTTGAATAAGTATTTGTATGTATTGACATGGGTCTTTCTTCTTGATTTGCTTGTATTAACATGGGTCTTTATTTTGGATTGCTTGTATTGACATGGGTCTTTATTCTGGATTGCTTGTATTGACTCGGAACTTGACTAGTGACCAGATATGGGACTTGCATCTTAGTGACTTGTTCCCACCTTTGCTACCTACAAAGACGAGCCAAAACTTCTGCACACAAGCTCATGCTGAGAGTTAGTCTGACCTGGCTGAGGTTGTTCAGTAGTACTCTGAGGCCACTGCGGCTGACTGAGCTGCTCTCACCACCCTGCTGTCCACTGCAACCAACAGCCAACTGGAACAGAGCTACAAAAACAGCAGAAAACTGTAAGACTGCAGTCTAAAATTCATCATACACAAACACTATATTGCCAAAAGTATCTGTTCACCTGCATTGCATTTTGGGATATTAGGCTTGGATGGAGCTGCACAGCAATGGGAACCCATTCCATGAAGCTCTCTACACACTGTTCTTGAGCTAATCTGAAGGCCACATGAAGTTTTGACTTCTAATAAGATTGACTGCAGAACGTTGGTGACCTTTGCACACTATGCACCTCAGCATCAGCTGACGCCACTCTGTTATTTTACATTAACAGAACGAGTTGATTTTATTCTCAGTCGCTTACACTTTGTTATAATATCACTGACTGTGTAATATTTAGTAATGAGGAAATTTCATGACAAGATTTGGCATCCTCTCAGGGAACCACACTGAAATTCTGGTCTCCAAAGTGTGACCCATTTTTTCACTAATGTTTGTAGAAGCAAACATGTCTGCATGCCTAGGTGTTTGGTTTTATACACCTGTGGCCATGAAAGTGATTGGAACCAGAATTCTATGATTTGGATGGGTGGGCAAATACTTTTTGCAATACAGTGTATCTAAACCCGACAACAACCACACCACATCCTGTTTGTGAATTTCTGTGCAAATATAAGTAAATATTAAAAAGGTGCCACCTCTGTGCTTGGCTGAGAGAGTGTCTCCTGAAAGGACAACCAGCGCAGCCTCCAAACATCTAAGCAGGACAGAACCAGTCTCCTCCCTACAACAATCAGCAAAAAACTTTAGATATAACATCAGAATATTACAGTAGTAATAACCAGATGTATAATTCCAGAAATTAAACAGGATAATTGAAACGTGTGTCCCAGGAATACACCATTACCACAAGCATTACCACACACAGTGAACTGCACCGGACATGCGACTCATTTGTGTCTTGTGACAGACTGCACTTGTTTGTGTCTCATGATATATGGCATGTCAGTGTAATTTTCACACATTTTAAAATAAAAGTGTGGAAAGCATGTATTTTTTTGGGTAGCATTTTTTGTAAGGGTGACAAAATCACAAAAATGTAATTTAAGAATAAAATAAAACAGCATAATAAAATCATAGCTGCAAAAATATTCTTTAAAAGATCTGATAAAACAACGAAAAAACGAATCATTTTTTCCACAAAATGAGACAAAACCTGCTTCCCATCATAGTTTTTTACGTTGTCAAATGTTGATCAACAAAATTACAAATTACATGCAATTTTTTATCAAGAAAATTAAAAGTGAGGTTGTAATCACATATCAAATTATAATCAAAATATAAGATGATGCTTTTAGTTTCTGAAATCTGGGTTATTATTATAAGTTTTTTTATGCAAACAGTAGCCAGCTGTAAAGCAATTACTGGAAAATAGTTCATGATTTAAATGTGCACAGTTAAAATAATAACTACAACCCCAAGTTAGAAAAAAGTAAGGTGTTTAAAAACTCCAGCAACACTGCTGTGTCTGGTCCACTCATACCATCACTGTAACGGAGGGAGCAGAGACGGGGAAGCAGAGCAGACGGGAGGAGGACTTATATGCGGGTAAGAACAAGAGTATAATAAATAACAGATAAACAAACAAACAAACAAACAAACAGGGGAATAACGAATATATATATATGTACATTATCAAACAAACAGGGAGTAACGTAAAACAGATAATATCAAAACAGGGCTAGAGATATATACAGGGATAATAACGTAAATGTATACAGGTATAAACAAGGAAACAGACAGGAACTAAACGTGACAGGAAATAAACGTGAAAAACAACAAACTAGAAAAAAACAAGAGCATGTAAATACAAATAACCAAGAAACGAGGAATAACTATAACGTGGCGAGACAGACAACACGGGAAGGTGCAAAGACCGACGGATAAACGATAGACAAAAGGGTACTATATATAGTAACATGAAACACTGAACACCTGGGGAAGGGGCGGAGCTACAAATTAGACACACGTGACGGAAAACTACTGGAGAAACACACTAGGAAACGGGGAAAACACAGGGAAACATAGCGAGTACGTGACAATCACACAGAGCTGGATTGTTCTAGATGCTCATTAAACACACTGCATAGGGCCCCACAAATTAATGAAAACTTTCTCCCCCTTGCTTCGTTATTAAGGTTGTGTCCCATATCAATTAAGCTTAGTTTTAGGAAAAAAATGTACACAGAATAAAACATACAGGCCATATAGAAATTCAGCTTAGACACATAACCCTAAAAATTATGACACGACTCCAATGGCCTATGGTTAATGGGTGATCTTACTCCTTCTATATCATTTTAAAACAAGACAATGTGTATCCAGTCTATAATTTTTCATAAGTGTGCATATTGGGCAATATAGACACATACTAGGCACTGGGCAGGCTTTTCATAAACCAGCTCTGGTGGATTTGTGTTCTGACCTGTCGTACAGTTTGAAGAGGAGTCTGGTGGTTTGTTCAGCAGCCTCTGTAACTGCCTGCTCAGGTACTTCCTGAAGGACATCCTGGAAGAGCTGCTCCAGACTATGCATTAGGTTCTGCTGGGAGAGACTCACTGTGGGCTCCCCCGAACCACGGACAGCATCGAGAACCGGCCTCAGGTCCCGGATCGAGACCAAGTGCACTGAATATAAAACACAGTAATAATACGTAAAATAATAAATAACAATTTCAAATTAGAATAACTTTGGAGAGTATAAAAATTCTAATTAAAAATTACTAATAAAAAATATATATATTTTTTTAATTAACTATTATTTGATTGCAGACAGTATTAACCCAATTTTTTTTTGTCTGCTCACCTTCATTTCATTTATAAAAAATTGGATTAACCAATTACAACAATTACTTGGATCAATCACAAAATATTCATATATATAAAATATTCATGATTAGTACATTTGAATAGTGGATATTACTATAAAAAACAACAACTAGAATACACTGCTTTTAACAGAAATGAAAAGTGAGAATCTGTAAAAACAATTTAAAAAAAAACTTTCGACATTAGCTTTTACTATGGACACAGCCCACAGGTGATTCCCCAGTAATTCTATTCTTTCACTCAAAACAGTGTCAGCAAAGGATTTTATGTGAAAATGTTAAAGGTTGGAATCCAAATTGTTGTTTGCCTTTATCACAAAAACTAAGAAATATAAGTTTTAGTTTTAAAAACTTAAACTAAGATATATACATGACTATAAGTTAATATGTGTTTATTAGAAAGGGTGGGCATACAGTTTATACTGACTACAAAAAGGTCTCACTGACGTATAAAAACTGATGTATAAAAAACAATTGTATGCTTTTGTATAAAAATATAAAATGTTTTGTAATCTTAAAAGCTAAGATTCTTTAAAACTTGTAGAATTCTGAATTCAGAGAATGTGTACGTGGACAACTGTAATTAATTCAGTCCTGGACAATAATACAGGAATATTAAATATGTATAGCACATAGTATTGTAGGATTGTAGGATTTCACAGCACAGGATTACAAATGTTTGTATGGAATTATTCAATATTTTTTGACAGTTTTTCTGACAAAAATATGTTGTGATATAAATAGAAACTGTTCCATTTCTGTAGAGCTTATATTTGACTAAAGGTAATACAGTGATTGGCTTATGGCCATTCTGCGCTCCCTATGACCAGTCCGTCTTTGCCACCAATAACAGATGAGAGGCAGATAATAGACACACGACACCACCAGTCAGATTTATGGAGACACAGCAAGAGTGTCTCACCCTTCAGTAGGCAAAGACTGGTACTTTTTAGATTACTTTGCATAAAAAAATACCTGTTAAAGTTTCCGGATTAATCAAGTGTGGTAATGTGATGAGCAGATGGGCAGAAAATCTCCCCTTGTAACAAGTACATGAGAAAATGTATGACATTTTTCAAAACAATGTTACTCAAAGTAAGTTTGGAAGAGATTTGCATATTTAGCCACCTAGAGCCCTATCATTAAACCATTCAAGGAGTCAGGAGGAAATTTAGTGCATAAAGGGCTAAACAACATGCTGCACATATTACAAAGACATAGCTGTGGAAGAAGAGAAGTGATTTAAAATGTACCTTTTTATTTATTTGATCTCAGAACAGCTTTCCATTTTGCCTTAGTCTGTTTTAAATGAGCACTGACTTCTTCTATGCAAGATCCAGCTTTAACCCACATTTGTGGTTTGCATGTGTTCCTGAGTCCATGCAGTGATTTCCAGAGGAAAATCAAAACAGTACAAAACATGGATTTCTCCAGATTCTCTGAGTTTTTAATGCAGTTGGACATTTCACAATCAGAATTTAACTTACTCTGACATAGTTTCTGTAGGGAGCGAAGCTTCAGGGCAGCACGGTAAACTGCAAGACGGACCTCGTTCAGACCCTCTGTGGGACAGATGCAGAACAGAAAATAACACACAGCTCCATTTAAGACAAAGAGAAACATGTAAATCCCTATAAAATCAGACACAGCTGAAGAGATAGAAACACAGCAAATTTTCTAACCATACGTAAAGCTATCAGCACACTTAGGACTTACCATTTTCATCCAGATTCATGGCGGACAGCTGTTGAATTGTAAAGCATTGTTTTATTCACAGGATTTAGACATTACTTACAGCTAGTTTGACCTTTCTATGCATATTAACCAATACTGCTGTAATTAACTTTTTTTGTTTTATTTATAGTTAGGCCTACATTTTAAAAATGCTCTTATGTTATACACAGTAAATTAAATGTGTTAAAGAGTGTCGATTGAACACTAAACCTATGAGTGTTTCAGACACAGCTGTGCTGCTGGAGTTTTTAAACACTGTGCTCACTCACTGTTCACCTTTTTACATACTCATACCTAGCTGCTCCATCTTGTAGATGTAAAGTTAGAGACAGAGGCTCATTTGTTGCTGCACAGTTTGTGTTGGTCATCGTTTAGCCCTTCATGAGTGGGCACAGGACACTGCCCACAGGATGCTGCCCACAACTCGCTGTTTGGCAGGACATTTCAGATGGTGGACTATGACGTTTCTATGAGATTTAAGTCGGGTGATTGAGGTGGCCACTCTACAATTTTCTAGCCCTTCTTCTGCAACCAAGCCATGGTAGATTTGGAGGTATGCTTGGGATTACTGTGCTGTTGGAGGGTCCAACGTCACCCAATCTTCAGCTTTGTCAATGACTGAATGATATTTCCACCCAAGATCTCCTGGTAGTTAACTGAATTTATGGATCCTTCCATACGTTGGAGATTCCCTGTAACTGAAGAAGTGAAACAGCCCCAGAGCATGACTGACCCACCACCATGCTTCATGGTTGGCAAGGTGTTTTTTTTTTTATGTAAGCCACATTCTTCCTCCTCCAGACGTATCGCTGAGCCATAGGTCCAGAGTTCCAATTTTTTTTCTCTTCACTCTAGAGAACCGTATCCCAAAACCTTTGTGGTTTGTCCACATGGATTTTGGCATACTGGAACTGACTCTTCTTATGCTTTGGAGTCAGCAGAGGGGAGCACCTAGGAGTTCTGGTATAGAGGCCTTCATCTTGCAGTGTACACCTTATTGTCTGGGCTGAAGCCTGAGTACCTCCCCCTGTCGCAGTTGCTTAGCTGTCAGAGGGAGATTTTCTTCCACCTTTTGTTTTTAGGTAACGGACAGCTGTCACCAACAGCATCCTCTTTCTGCCAAGCCCAGGTACCGTTTACACTGTGCTTTTAGGTTTAAACTTGCGAATGCTTCTCTTGAAATCTTTTTCTATTCATATCCTTACTTATGAAGAGCAATCACCTCCTCTTTAAAACTTCTTTGACCATTCCCTGGACTTTACCATGTTGCAAAGACACCATTAACTGTCTGGAAGGAGCTGAGTATCTAAGTCCTTTTAAATCTGCTTAATTGCTGCTCCTTATGGTTCTGTTCACAAATACAGGTCTTTTAAACGCCTGATTGAAAACACCTGATTAAACTTCTGGTCTTGAGAGTGGTAATCTTTAAGGGGTTGAATCATTTTGTCAATGAGGAAATCACAAAAAGAAGATGTGTTGGTATATTTGAAAAAAATATCTTTGCAATTTAAGTTGCTATTATAAGTCATTATTTGACCTGATTGTGGACAAGATAAAAAATAAGTGAAAAACTTGCTAAAACACTACATCTGACACATGGATAAAAACAACCTGATCTGACATCACTGATGTAAACACAAAGCAGGTGAGAGTGCACATCCTCTATCTTCATCAACTGCTGCCAAACAGGAAGAGGTACAAAAGCAGGAGAACTGGAAGCTCCGCGCAGGTTCTAGCGGGAAACTCGAAATCACGACACTTTTCACAGCCAATCACCAACTCCCACCTGTCCTTATAAGACCTCCCTCATACCTGTTCTCCCCTGCTTGCAGACGCCGACTGTCGTTTCGCCCTCCTCCTTCCCCACCGCCTCCAGTTCGGTCCCGCCGGTTGCCCAGGGGATTGGCTCCGCCCCCGCCGTACCTATACGGCAGGATCTGCAGGATTCAGACGCTGCAGACCTGGGCTTTCGACGGGGCTTTAGCCAAAGACTATATTTACGCTATTTATAATTGTCATACGTGCTTATTGTAATAAATCTTCTTGCTGCACTTTGTCTCTAGAGTTTTCCTGCTAGAACCAGCTTCTACCTCCCAGGCCATCAACCGCGGTCACGCCATCTGCACTTAGAAAACGCTCGGTCGCGCTATCCACACAGAAAACTGGAGTGCGCGTCTAAACCGTGTTTTACTGTAGCAGCGTGCACAGCGCACCCGGAGGAGCGGAGACTGGCGCTTCTCGTGCAGAGACTTAAAATGGAACAGAAACGAGTTTTACACCTAAATAAACATGATTTAACGAGGTCTAATCCACAAATATACACCAGAAAGACCACTTCTTATCTGTAGAACAGTGTAACGTTTTGAAAAGGTTTGGAGTGTTATTAAATAAGCAAATCAAATTGTTATAAAATCACAGCCCTAAATTCTTAAAGATCTTAATCTCATGTATCCCAGATATATGTTTGAAGTGATATTACTGTATCATTTTTGAGTAATTGAATACCAAAACTATCTATTCGGTTTTGTATAAAAGGGATTTTGGAGTGCTATAAAACCAAAAAAATCTAATTCTTCTTAAATCAGAACATGAAATCCTTAAATAATACCTTCCATACTATTAATGTCATGCATGTATACTGATTGTACAGTATCATTTTGGAGTAAATGAATACCAAACTTAGGAAAAATGTATATTCGGTTGTGCATAAACCAGATTTCGGTGTCCTATAAAACCTTCAAATCAAATTGTTATCCAATGAAACCAAGAAAGTCTTGAAGAAAACATTCCATTCTATTAATGACATGAGTAACAAGTGATATTACTGTATCATTTTGGATTAATTGGATACCAAACTTGGAAAAATGTCTATTCGGTTGTGCATAAACCACATTTCAGAGTCCTATAAAACCAGCAAATCAAATTGTTATCCAATGGCACTAACAAAGTCTTGGAAAACACATTCTATACTATTAATAACATATATATCAAGTGATTTTACTGTACCATTTTGGAGTAATTAAATATCAAACATACAAAAAATGTTAATTTACTTTTGCATAAATCAGATTTCAGAGTCCTATAAAACAAGCAAATCAAATTGTTATCCAATGCCACTAAGACATTCTTGAAGAACACATTCCATACTATTAATGACATGAGTAACAAAGGATATTACTGTATCATTTTGGAGTAATTGGATACCAAGCTCAGGAAAAATGTCTATTCGGTTGTGGAAAAACATGATTTCGGAGTCCTATAAAACCAGCAAATTAAATTGTTATCAAATGATACCAAGACAGTTTTGAAGAACACATTCCATACTATTAATGACATGAGTAACAAAGAATATTACTGTATGATTTTGGATGAATTAGATGCCAAACTTTTAAAAAATGTCTATTTGGTTGTGAATAAACCAGATTTCGGGGTCCTATAAAACTAGTATGGAATGTGTTTATCAAGAAGGACTTGGTTCCATTGGATAACAATTTGATTTGCTGGTTTATAGGACTCCAAAATCTGGTTTATGCACAACTGAACAGGCATTTTTTCCTAAATTTGCTATCCAATTACTCCAAAATGACACAGTAATATCGCTTGTGACTAATGTTCTTGGTAGATTGGAATATTTTCTTCAAGACTGTTTTGGTTTTATTAGACAACAATTTGATTTACTGGTTTTATAGGATTTGGTTTATGCACAAACGAATAGACATTTTTCCTATGTTTGGTATTCAATTATTCCAAAATGATACAGTAATATGACTCGATACTCATAACATTAATAGTATAGAATGTGTTTTTCAAGACTTTGTTAGTGCCATTGGATAACAATTTGATTTGCTGGTTTTATAGGACTCTGAAATCTGGTTTATGCACAACCGAATAGACATTTTTCCTTAGTTTGGTATTCAATTATTCCAAAATTATACAGTAATATCACTTGTTACTCATGTCATTAATGGTATGGAATGTGTTCTTCAAGACTTTGTTAGTGCCATTGGATAACAATTTGATTTGCTGGTTTTATAGGACTCTGAAATGTGGTTTATGCACAACCAAATAGACATTTTTCCTAAGTTTGGTATCCAATTAATCTAAAATGATACCGTAAAATCATTTGTTACTCATGTCAATAATAGTATGAAATGTGCTTTTCAAGACTTTATTAGTGACATTGGATAACAATTTGATTTGCTGGTTTTATAGGACTCTGAAATGTAGTTTATGCACAACCGAATAGACATTTTTTCCATGTTTGGTATCCAATTATTTCAAAATGATACAGTAAAATCACTTGATACTCATGTCAATAATAGTATAGAATGTGTTCTTCAAGACTTTGTTAGTGTAATTGGATAACAATTTGATTTGCTGGTTTTATAGGACTCTGAAATCTGGTTTATGCAAAAGTGAATCAACATTTTTCGTATGTTTGATATTTAATTACTCCAAAATGGTACAGTAAAATCACTTGATACTCATGTCAATAATAGTATAGCCTGTGTTCTTCAAGACTTTGTTAGTGCCATTAGATAACAATTTGATTTACTGGTTTTATGGGACTCCGAAATCTGGTTTATGCACAACCAAATAGACATTTTTCCAAGTTTGGTATCCAATTATTTCAAAATGATACAGTAAAATCACTTGATACACATGTCAATAATAGTATAGAATGTGTTCTTCAAGACTTTGTTAGTGTCATTGGATAACAATTTGATTTGCTGGTTTTATAGGACTCTGAAATGTGGTTTATGCACAACCGAATAGACATTTTTTCCAAGTTTGGTATCCAATTACTCCAAAATGATACAGTAAAATCACTTGATACTCATGTCAATAATAGTATAGCATGTGTTCTTCAAGACTTTGTTAGTGCCATTGGATAACAATTTGATTTGCTGGTTTTCTAGGACTCTGAAATGTGGTTTATGCACAACCAAATAGACATTTTTTCCAAGTTTGGTATCCAATTACTCCAAAATGATACAGTAAAATCACTTGATACTCATGTCAATAATAGTGTAGCATGTGTTCTTCAAGACTTTGTTAGTGCCATTGGATAACAATTTGATTTGCTGGTTTTATGGGACTCCGAAATCTGGTTTATGCACAACCAAATAGACATTTTTCCACGTTTGGTATCCAATTATTTCAAAATGATACAGTAAAATCACTTGATACTCATGTCAATAATAGTATAGAATGTGTTCTTCAAGACTTTGTCAGTGCCATTGGATAACAATTTGATTTGCTGGTTTTATGGGACTCCGAAATCTGGTTTATGCACAACCGAATAGACATTTTTCCACGTTTGGTATCCAATTATTTCAAAATGATACAGTAAAATCACTTGATACTCATGTCAATAATAGTATAGAATGTGTTCTTCAAGACTTTGTCAGTGCCATTGGATAACAAATTGATTTGCTGGTTTTATAGGACTCTGAAATCAGGTTTTTGCACAATCGAATAAACATTTTTCCTAAGTTTGGTATCCAATTACTCCAAAATGATACAGTAATGTCACTTGATACTCATGTCAATAATAGTATAGAATGTGTTCTTCAAGACTTTGTTAGTGCCATTGGATAACAATTTGATTTGCTGGTTTTATGGGACTCCGAAATCTGGTTTATGCACAACCGAATAGACATTTTTCCAAGTTTGGTATCCAATTATTTCAAAATGATACAGTAGAATCACTTGATACTCATGTCAATAATAGTATAGAATGTGTTCTTCAAGACTTTGTTAGTGTCATTGGATAACAATTTGATTTGCTGGTTTTCTAGGACTCTGAAATGTGGTTTATGCACAACCGAATAGACATTTTTTCCAAGTTTGGTATCCAATTACTCCAAAATGATACAGTAAAATCACTTGATACTCATGTCAATAATAGTATAGCATGTGTTCTTCAAGACTTTGTTAGTGCCATTGGATAACAATTTGATTTGCTGGTTTTATGGGACTCCGAAATCTGGTTTATGCACAACCGAATAGACATTTTTCCAAGTTTGGTATCCAATTATTTCAAAATGATACAGTAAAATCACTTGATACTCATGTCAATAATAGTATAGAATGTGTTCTTCAAGACTTTGTCAGTGCCATTGGATAACAATTTGATTTGCTGGTTTTATAGGACTCTGAAATCAGGTTTTTGCACAATCGAATAAACATTTTTCCTAAGTTTGGTATCCAATTACTCCAAAATGATACAGTAATATCACTTGTTACTCAAGCCATTCATAGTATAGAATGTGCTTTTCAAGACTTTATCAGTGGCATTGGATAACAATTTGATTTAATGGTTTGTAGGACTTTGAAATCTGGTTTATACAGAAGTGAATCAACATTTTTCGTATGTTTGATAATTAATTACTCCAAAATGGTAAAGTAAAATCACTTGATACTTATGTTATTAATAGTATAGAATGTGTTTTTCAAGACTTTATTAGTGGCATTGGATAACAATTTAATTTGCTGGTTTTATAGGACTCTGAAATGTGGTTTATGCAAAAGTGAATCAACATTTTTCGTATGTTTGATATTTAATTACTCCAAAATGGTACAGTAAAATCACTTGTTACTCATGTCATTAATAGTATGGAATGTGTTCTTCAAGACAGTCTTGGTAGCATTTGATAACAATTTAATTTGCTGGTTTTACAGGACTCCAAAATCAGGTTTTTGCGCAACCAAATAGACATTTTTCCTAAGCTTCGTATTCAATTACTCCAAAATGATACAGTAATATCCTTTGTTACTCATGTCATTAATAGTATGGAATGTGTTCTTCAAGAATGTCTTAGTGGCATTGGATAACAATTTGATTTGCTTGTTTTATAGGACTCTGAAATCTGATTTATGCAAAAGTAAATTAACATTTTTTGTATGTTTGATATTTAATTACTCCAAAATGGTACAGTAAAATCACTTGATATATATGTTATTAATAGTATAGAATGTGTTTTCCAAGACTTTGTTAGTGCCATTGGATAACAATTTGATTTGCTGGTTTTATAGGACTCTGAAATGTGGTTTATGCACAACCGAATAGACATTTTTCCAAGTTTGGTATCCAATTAATCCAAAATGATACAGTAATATCACTTGTTACTCATGTCATTAATAGAATGGAATGTTTTCTTCAAGACTTTCTTGGTTTCATTGGATAACAATTTGATTTGAAGGTTTTATAGGACACCGAAATCTGGTTTATGCACAACCGAATATACATTTTTCCTAAGTTTGGTATTCATTTACTCCAAAATGATACTGTACAATCAGTATACATGCATGACATTAATAGTATGGAAGGTATTATTTAAGGATTTCATGTTCTGATTTAAGAAGAATTAGATTTTTTTGGTTTTATAGCACTCCAAAATCCCTTTTATACAAAACCGAATAGATAGTTAACGATAATAGTTTTGGTATTCAATTACTCAAAAATGATACAGTAATATCACTTCAAACATATATCTGGGATACATGAGATTAAGATCTTTAAGAATTTAGGGCTGTGATTTTATAACAATTTGATTTGCTTATTTAATAACACTCCAAACCTTTTCAAAACGTTACACTGTTCTACAGATAAGAAGTGGTCTTTCTGGTGTATATTTGTGCATTAGACCTCGTTAAATCATGTTTATTTAGGTGTAAAACTCGTTTCTGTTCCATTTTAAGTCTCTGCACGAGAAGCGCCAGTCTCCGCTCCTCCGGGTGCGCTGTGCACGCTGCTACAGTAAAACACGGTTTAGACGCGCACTCCAGTTTTCTGTGTGGATAGCGCGACCGAGCGTTTTCTAAGTGCAGATGGCGTGACCGCGGTGGCCATCAGGCTGCTGGTGAACCCAGTAACAGTGTTCAGTTCACAGTAGGACTGTTTTATTGTAGCTTGATAGCATAATCAAATGTATTTGCAACATAAACACGTGTAACACAATACATTGTTTAAATAAATAACATATATAAATGTAAAAGTAGTCTTTTAAATTAGACCACATATAAAAGTTATTTTTTTTTACTGACAAATCAATGATAGATAATGTGAAGACGACCACATGCAGCCCAGGTGTTCTGTCGAATTTTCCTACCCATCGATACATGCTTCCCAAAGTTACTGCGCATGCGCCGACCTACACTATTTAATTATTTCTCGTTTTATATGTATAATTAATCTGGTTTAGGGGGGTTTATGTGTATTAAACAACCTGGACGAACTGTCATTGCACAAACGTGTAAAGGGAAACAAAAAATTACACTTATTATCATAAATAAATACAAAAGCAGTTTGTAATGAGCTATATTTACTATAACTTTGCCATGGTACAATGAATTATGCAATCCAAATCTAATAACGTACATCTACTGGAATATCACTGGGTACATGCCCTAAAATAGTGCTTCTTTTGTATTTTTACAGTTAAATATACATTGGGGCAGCACGGTTCGACAAGGTAGGAGAATTCGACAGAACACCGGTCTGCACTGATCTGCTTGGGGGGGGGGGGGGGGATGCTGCTTTAAAGACAGTGGAAGGTAAACAGAAGTTAACTGAAGGACTTAACAATGACTGTATATAGTTAATATTGTATATGTATTTTATCAGTTGGTGGTGTGACATTTTTCAATTGAAAACTCGAGTTTAGAGAATGTAACAAATAAAAGTCAAATTTCATTCAAAATGTGCGTGTAATTTTTTTTATAATGAAGTGTCACATGCGCTAAAAAGTGCCCTTTTCCCCCTGAGCACTTGCCCCCCAAAATGTCTGTGCACGCCACTGTTGCTAATTATTGCAGCCCTAGTTCACAGTTCATTAAAACTCATCTCGCCTGTCTCACCACTATCTCCACTCTTTACAAACTCACTCTGTACATGTACTTTACATTCAAACTGCACCCACCAAAACTTTTCTCCCACTTACCCTTTTTGTCACATACTTTTACTCATACGTTTAACCATTTATCCATTTGCCTATATGTAAATAGAAAAGTAAACATCTGCATATTCGTAGTTTATATGTTACAATCTTTATCACTGCAATACTCTGTGCATAAAGTAAGCAATGTGTGCAATTCAATTCTATTTGCTGGGACATGTCACCCATGTTTATAACTTACCTATACACCTGTGATCTTTCCACAGTGGTGAAATTTATGTTTATCAAAGCAGTTAAATAGAGTTAGTATTTAACATTTGACATTTAAACTAGTTTTATTGTAATTAACCACCTAACCGCAGCCATAAGTAACTGTTCTAAAATGAATAACCAGTATTTACCTCAGTGCAGCTGTAGGTCAAACATACCAGTGTCTTCCTTCACCCTTCAGCCTTCTTTTCGGGTGTCCTCCTTGTGTATTTTCTGTAAGTCTGCTGGCTAAGCTAACGTTACTACCAATGACTCCACCTGTATGAGGCTTTGGTTACATGCAATGAATTATTAATAACCACAAACCTGAGGTAAAACAGAATCAGATGGAACAGATGGAACTCTTTTGCCAAACTTGAACACTTGACTGTTTCAATTAAGTCACGCAAAAGAATGACTTTTGTAAAAAACTACTTAATCAATATTATGTACAAAACATAGACTGACTAAGTATGAGAGTATTCTTATTACTCAATAAATTAATAATTTTTATATCAGAAAAATATTTGGACTCAAAATGGGACTCGTCACTGAAGATGACCCTGGAGCCATTCTGCTTTTTTTGTGTGTAACCATTGTGTTTAAACACAGCTTAAATTTGGTCGTTTTTGATTCTCATGGCAAGAGGGCTGGTTCTGATAGATAAGAAAAAAACATTATTTTATTGCAGGCTTCCAAGACACTTTATATGAAAAAGCAAATACATATTTTAGTTAATTGGATATATTTTTATGTAGATTTTATTTTAGAATCTTACAGTCTCCGTGTGAATTACAGACAGAAAACTGCATTATTCAAAACTGGAACGTAATTCAGGTCTGAAAGGGTTAAATGAGCACTGTAGTTAATGAAACTGGAAATAATTATCCAAAATGTTATTTAACTGCTACTCTAAGTGTGGGGTCTTTTTTTTTAAAGGTCTCCTTACTCACTTTTTCTTGTTCTTTGTGAAAAGCAATGTGTATGTAGATTATTTTGGTTTCGTCTTAACTCGATAAAGAAAATAATAAAATGTTGCGCCGTTGGGAGGCGCTAGTCCCTCACTCCGCCCCCGGGGACCCGTGCCAGGGAGTTGGAGGGCTGGAGGGGTTTGAGTGGTGCTGAGAAAGTGAAAGAGAAGTGAAACCAAGAATCCACTTCACTGAAAGAAAACTACTGCGTGGGCAGTTCTCCTGTTCTTTAAGGTTAGTAACAGTTTTTGAGTATTTATAATAGCTTTTATAATGTAAAGGTTATTTCAGTTTAAACGATATGTTTAAAATATGTTAATTTATCCGCCTACATGGTTTCTGACTGAGGTAAATATTGTATTTAAAAGCCTACGTAAACCTACCCGGAAGAGTCAAAAGGTTGAACATGAAAACAGATTAACGTGGCTTCATATACTAAACCAATGAGCGAGGAACTCTAAACTTCACTCCTTTATAACTTTTCATTAGCGCTCTCTACTGCTGTGCGGATAAACCTGTTGACTCTGGGGCTCTGTTTCAGCAGGACAATGCAGGAGTATACTGCTACTGTTCTAACCCTGACTGAAAATGTGTGGGATGCTATAAGATGCCATATTGACAATCCACCACTACCACAAATAAACTCTGCAGGAACAGTGTGAAAATATTTAAGGACAGAATTAGTAACCTTTACAACACCATGCAGAGACATTTGTAATGTTGAATTACACACGTGTTACAAATATATCACACAATACTTCTGTATCTGAAGCTCAACAAATATTGCCCATGTCTAAAATATTAATCATGTATTGTTCCAAGTAATTTTTATTTTCATTCCCAATAGCATTGCAATCCCACTGTGTACAAGTTTTTTTGATGATGAGTGTATATCTGAGAGAAATGTGATATTTGGCTTATTAGAATATTGGGTAACACCAGGTTCTCCTTGTAAAATATACCGTAACTTGCTGGCAGCAATTAGTTCGTTATAGATTTCTTTCAGTATGCATAGTGTACATTTAATCATAGTACCTGTAAAATACAATATCCATGTATCTCTGTATTAGACTACTTTACTGTATGTAGGCATTACTGTATGTAAATTAATAAAAAAATAATTAATAAATAATTAATTAATTAAAAAAATAATAATATAGTTTTAAATGAAGAACCATTTTTGTCACAAATTATTTAATAACCTGTTCAAAATTTATAACATATGTTTATACCTTTATTTTAATTTTGTTTAGAACATTTATTAGCATTTATTAACATTTTTTTGTTTTTTTTTGTTGTGTTCATAACCTTTCGTATTTTGTAAACCTACAAAAAATCTTAAAAAGTAGCATTTCAACATGCAAAGAACAGTATAAAACAAATAATGAGCTTTACCAATTGGAGCTATCCAGCGCACTAACATACACATTTAGCTAGCTAATGCTATCGATATACTCATTGCCAGATAACAAAATACACCAAGTTAAAGTTTATGAAAACACTACTTAAATAGACTAAAGCCGTCTGAGCTGTTTTTTGTAAAAAAAAAAAAGAAAAAAAAAAGTACTCAGGTGTTTCTATTTAGCCCTGCTTTAGATAACCGAATTAGAGGTCTCTGAAGAAAGACAGGATTTTGACTTATGCTCATGAATATTCATACAAATATATCGGCTCTGATTAGATAACAACACTGCAGCAGAGAATGCCTACCAGAAATACAGCCTTAGTTAAAGATACAGCACTGAGTGAAGTTAACCCTTAAACTTCACTTAATGTCAGACTCAAGTGGCCCCGCAGCCAAGAAACGTTATGAACGCCTAAGCTGAGCTCTGACTGCGGACCCCGGCGGCTCTTCTTCTCCTAGTGGCCAAGAAACGAACTGACCTCAGACCGCCCGCCCCGGCCGATCTTCTTTCGTGGCCGCGTGGATCTCCGCCACACCATCCTTAACACCCGTTTAACAATTCGTTTTTCTGAGTATTTTCTTTTACTAGCTACTGCAGACATCGGAGGCGGAGAAACAGTTTCATGTGTGGAATTCACATACAACTCGGAGAGACCTAAAATATTTTACAAAGAACAAGAAAAAGTGGATTTTATCCTAGATCTTCAAACTTTAAAACACAACAGGATGGTTAAATGCCAAATACAGTCCGGCTAGTTCAAGTGTACACTCTTGTAAGACCAGGCTCCCCACAGAACGATATTAACTAGCTACCTAAGCAGGCTACTCTAAAGAGCTGTGGCTTGACTAACATTATCCCCCCCCCCCCCCCCCATTCGTTCTAATGGTAAACAAAGAAAATAACCAGTTCAAAGTTAATCAAGTAGCTACCTCCGTAGCTACCTCCGCAGCTACCTCCGTAACCCACAGCGTTGTTTTGGTTTTATTTTGGCATGCATTCTGCGTGTTAGTGTGGAAAAGCATTGTATCTTGTGCATTTACATTTTTCCACAATAGTGTTTGCTTTTTAATTTGGCACTTTAAGTCAAATGAACAGTGTTGTTTTATTTTATAAATACGGACATTTCTCCCAAATTCTAAATAAAAATATTTAGAGTGTTTATTTGCAATAAAAAATGAGAAATTGTTGAAATAACAAAAAAGATGCAGAGCTTTAAGTTTATTTTCATAAAGTTTTAAAAGTTCAGGAATCCATATTTGGTGGAATAACTCTGTTTTGTAATCCCAGCTTTCATGCATCTTGGCATGTTCTCCTCCACCTTTTTCCACACTGTTTTTGATAAATTTATGCTGGTAATAAAAACTAGTATCTAAGATGTATTATTAGCAAAGATAATTTAAATAGTGTACTGTGATTCACAGTAGAAATATGTTTACTGTAGAATTCACCCTTTACTGAATTTCGACCATTAAGCTTTGCAGATGTACAGTACTATGCTGTATACAGGTTCTCCATCAAAATTTGTTATTTTTACAGTAGCAATAGATGTGTGTGACAGTGCATTTATTCTGAGTTATTATTTCCAATGTTAGTTACTCTAAATAAAAATCAGTCAAATACCATGTAAATGAATATTATTATTGTTATTTTAATGCTTTTGCAGCAAAATACAGACTCTTCTTAGCCAGAAATGGGCATGGACACTCTGGACACTCTGTCTGGACTTCTGCACATTGCTTGCAGTGCAGTTTGAAGCATTTAGGGGCATTACAATGGTTTAGGTGTCTTGTTCTTATCACCATAATTCTGACTAGAATGTTTAATTATTATTTAATTATGCACACTGCTTAGGTGCACTTTATGCCAATAATGGCCAAATCAGAAATCACTAATTTTTTTGTGGGATTGCTCCTCAGGTTTAAACAGTCATGGAAACTCTTCGTGGCAATAAGGTCTTCCTCATCGATACCCTGTCTGTAGATTCTGAACGTCTCTTGCAGTTTGCTGAGCAGAATGAAATCATCACAGACAGAGACTACAGAAATCTTAACCACCCCAACCACACTGATGAGAAAAAAATCACTAACCTTCTGGACATGGTGAGGGGCAAGGGGGAAGAAACCAGTGACAAATTTGTAGAGCTCCTAAAGAATAAAGACGTGCAGAAGACGTTCCCTAACCTTAAGAAGCGTTTTACACCTGCACCTCTAGTGACTCAGCAAGGTATGAACACACTGAATAATAAAAAAAACTTGTGTTTTTATTGTTACTTAACATTTAGTAAAAGTTGGTGACACATCAATTTTTTTTTCTTTAGATGGTCGAGCAACACCATCTAATGAGGTAATCCAAATTCTAGTGACTTTCATTTGACCCTTTTGATGATTTGATTGTGCATGTTCCTACAAATAATCTTTGAATTCCAAAAGAACACCGCTTTATGACAGAAATTTCTGTTTCCAGATGGGTGAATACACAATGTCCAAAATCCCTCGTGGTGACTGTGTGATCATTAACAATATGGACTTTGAGGAAAACAACAAAAAGAATGTGAAACCACAACTACAGTACAGGACAGGATCTGATAAAGACAAAGGTTTGTAGCATGTTCTATATCATGGGATCTAGACAGTAATGAATATTGCAAATATGTGTTGCATTACATATGTATTACATTGTTGGTCTTTAAACATGTGTAATTCATTAGTTCAAAGTACTATTTGCATAAGTGTTTGTGGTATTAGTATGTAATAATATGTTTTTCAGAGGAGGCAAGAACATTAGATCTTTGCCCAAAAAGACAAGTTAACTGTTAACCTTTAACATGATAAATTGCTAAATCTAATTTGATTATTATTACTGTAATTTAAAGTAGCATTTTTTCTTTAAAACCACAGCTTTGAAATTTTGCAACACTACACTGACCTGTAAAAGGGAGAACAGCATTAATTCTTTCAGAATATATTATGATTATTATGAGTGACTTTTTGAGTAGTTTAATGTAGAATGTGCTGTGTGACACTGAGTGGGAAACCTTTCGCCTTTTTTCTCCTGCAGAATGAAGCACAGTAAGCGTTATTATTTTTATTGTAAACATGATGACTATAAAAAAGGCCTATATTGAGCATTGCACTTACACATTCTTGAACATTTTAAAACAAAAGATCTCTCAAATTAATCTGTGTTAAAATCTTTCCTGACAGAATCTCTGGAAGAAGTGTTCACTTGGCTGGGTTTCACTGTGGAGGTACACACAAATAAAACTGCAAAGCAAATGAAGGACATCCTGAACAAGTTTGGCCAGAAGACCCATGAAGGAGACTGCTTTGTTTGCTGCATCCTGAGCCACGGCTGTGCTGAAGGAGTGTACGGCACTGATGGAGGTGTTGTCTCCAGTGAGGACATCTTTAGTCCATTCAGAGGCCTCATCTGCCCAAGCCTGGCCAAAAAACCCAAAGCGTTCTTCATCCAGGCCTGCAGAGGGAAAGACTATCAGCGCCTGGTTGAAGTTCAGGCAGATAATGCGGAGTCGGATAAAGCAGAAGATGAAGACGACAAAGAATTAGAACTGGATGGGGAACAGATCACCATCCCAAATGATGCAGATTTCTTTGTGGCGAGGTCAACTGTTAAAGGCTTCTACTCCATTAGGAATCCACAAAAAGGGTCATGGTTCATCCAGTCTCTGTGTGAGCAGCTGAAAAAGTTCTGCCCAAAGTAAGTATAGCATGGTAGTAAGGGCAGGCATTATTTCCCTGAATGGTGTAATTAGGGTTCAAGCACCGAAGGTGCGTAGAACCCTATTGTTTTTGCTAAGATTTTTCTTCTTCTTCTTCTTCTTCTTCTTATTATTATTATTCTTTTTCTCCTGAAAAAACAGTTGTGCAGCCTAAACCGTAAGTCATAGAGAAATGAAACTTGGTAGGTAGATGTAGGATCAGTGCATCTCGGTGGACAACAAAAATGGCACCGATTGGTCAAGTGGTGGCGCTATAAACAAGGAAATTCATTTTTCATTTTCATTTTTGATGGATTCCTTGGGTCAATACCAACAACTTTCCAATTTGGACCATGCACTTCCGTCTGTATAGATTTTTTGCTAATTTGCATAATATGCAAAACCTACTTTTGCAAACTAGTCCTAGGAATTTTGACCAATCCTGGCATGTTTGGTATCAAAACACTCGTGAGAGCATGCGCTTCAATATTCATTAAGAAAAAGTTGAAATATGTAAACAATATGGCCGCCATATGCAAATTAGTCCTTCCGGATATATGCCCCATTCACTTCAAGAGGTAAATTTGGAGCACTGTTTCTCAGCAACCGTGCAACCTAGCAAGTTGAAACTTTGCATGCAGAATCTATCATACAGCCTCTAAAGGATGTTCAAAGGGCAACTTAATCAATCAACATGGCTGAACACCATCAGCCAATCAGCATTCAGCAGACATTTTGGCAGGCTGAATGTTGCCCAATCTGGATGATATTTGGCAGTTATGTTCAGGTGGAGACACTGTAGTGACCTGCAAAGTGCTGAAACAATCCGCCCACTGGGGGGCGCTGTTCCAAAAAAACGAGTATATGTCAATCATGCTGTACTATTTTGACATCTAATTGTTTTTGCCATATTTAGTACAGTGGCTCTGACAAATTTCTCAATACAACTATGTTTAAAAAGTGCTTTGTTCATTCATAATTGCTAATTGTTTGAAAATAGCTATATTGAAACTACTCTCTGGATATTTGGCCTATCACCTCCATTTCAGTCTTGCTGCACACTGTAGAGTCTCTAGGTAAATGTTCATTAAAAACATTTGTGAAAATTTCACATACAATACTCTCCAGGCATCAAGCAATCTGTGCGTCCTTGGAATTTCTAAGCTAAATTGCTGTAACTCTGCAGTATTTGCTGTAATCTCACAATGTTAAAGACCTCTGTACAATATCACTCTGATGAAGCGCCATTTAATACAGAACTAGATTAAGAATAACTTGACATTACATGTCATATCAGAACATTCACTCCTTTGTGCCTCTTCTCAACATTAATAACAGGTGAAAGACTTTTGATCATTTCTAAATGTGACAGAATGTCTCCAATTGTGTTAGACCTACTTACACATCACCATCCTATGCTCTAGTAGGCACCATTGTGCTAGTTGGTACTTGATGAAGCGCCATTTAATTCAGAACTAGATTTATAATAACTTCGTAATTACATGTCATATCAGAACATTCACTCCTTTGTGTTAATTTAAACTTGTTTGGTCAAACATTTCAGCTTGTTCTGCAAAGGTTCAAAGGTCAATCTGAATACCACTTTGTGAACATTCTGGTTGAAGCCACCTGATCAATACCAATAACATGTAGACACCTTTTGACTAGTTCTAACTCACTTAATGAATATCCTACAAAGTTCACTAGATTTACATGTGAATTTAAGCACTGATCAGGTTGAAAGGCCTCTGCTCAACATTAATAACAGGTGAAAAACTTGATAATTTCTAAATGTGACAGGGCATCTCCAATCATATTAGACCTTCTTACACATCACCATTCAATGCTCCAGTAGGCACCATTGTGCAAGTTGGTGCTTGAACCCGATGATTGCCGCTTGCGGCTATATTTAATGTTTTTGTCTGTTCTGTCTCTAAGGGGTGAGGGCATCCAGAACATCCTGAACTGTGTGAATAAGGAGGTCAGTAGATGTATCGCTGAATTGAAGATTGATGAGAAGTATGTCCTAGTCAAACAGATGCCAGTCCAAAAAGGAACCCTGACGAAGAAGTTGGTGTTCCGTATAACAAGCTAGATCAACAGCCTCCGTGTAGTGGGACCTGTTTTCTAGTGGGTCTCCGGTGATTTTTGTTTCTTACTTTGCTTCTGCTTTTCATTATTTCTGTGTTTATTAGCATATTTCAAATCAGAATAAGCAATAATGTATCTGTATTTCCTGTAACCTTTTTTACAACTCTTAATTTGCATGTTGTTACCAAATAGTAATTCATAGGGTATAAGTAGTGTCTAATTTTTTTTACATTATTTTATTTCTACAAAATAAAGTTTAACCTGAGTTGCATGATTTTTTTTTCATTAACTTTAATTGTTTTGTATTTCACTTATCTTACACTAATCAACCTTCACCTCACCTTCACTTGGATTTGAATTCCAGTATTTTTTACTTTTGAGGAACAGTCCTCAAACATTTTTTTTTACATTTTTATAAATAAAAATAAACAAATAAAATTTCTAAATAATGACTGCTATCCTTTGATTTTTTGCGACATTGTAATCTTGTAAAAAGCATTCTGAGAAATTCTTCTGTTAATCTAATTGTTCTAATGTTTTATTTACTTCATTGTAGATTAAACACAAACACCTGAAACAAAAACCCAACCCAGGTGGACAAATTAGAACGCAAAATGAAGGAAAAGATGCTAACATGAGCGCAGAACCTCTAGAACTCCTTTAGAACAGTTCTAGAACCAGGTTCTAACTCATAAAGATAATAGTGTCAAAAGTGGGAAAAGTTGGCCCCAAAGCAAAAGGTGGAATTTTAAAGAATCTAAAGTATAAAACATATTTTGGCTTGTTTAACACTGCTTATTAAAAACGAAAAAAAGTATATTAACTACAACTAGGCTACTGATTCCCAACTCAGTTCCAAATTATTTGTAATAGAATAGAGGCAATGTTGTTTAGTAGAGGATTTCTTATTAAGCAATAATACACAAGAGGGAGTGCTATAACATGTAATATTGGCACTGCAGTGCTGATGTACGACACTTGGCCGCAGATTTTGAGTTAAAGCTCACCTTCCGCGAAAATCCGATTTTTCTTGTTTTTTGTGGAATACAGTAGGTCTCTCTGAGTTGAATGTGTACACCTGCACATTAAACTGTTTTGCAGCCCCCATTGTCTGCAGGAGCTAAGCAAAGAAATCCCCCCTCCCCCCCTCCGAAAAACGGGTGAATTTTGAATTATCTTTCTGCCTACCTAGGCAGAAACTCACAGACCAGCCCACCTTGGCTCGAGAAACTCCCAGAGGCGGAGCTGAAGCGACGCAACATCACCGCTCATCAGTTAGGAGGTGGGAGGCAGTGAGCGGCAGAGCGGTGGAGGGGCGTCGCAGTGCTCCTAGCCAATCAGAGGAGAGATATTTGCATGCTGTTTGCATGTATGAATATTCATGAGCAAAGCTGGAATCCGGTCATTTTGGACACACCCCTAAAACAGTCCATTAAAAAAGAGCTATACAGAGACACCTGAGCACTTTTTTTTTACAAAAACTGCTCACATGTCATTCATTCATACTAGAGACCACAACTAGACATTTTAAAATGAAAGAAAAAACGACGGAAGGTGACCTTTAAAGAGGACAAGAAAATATGATCTGTTTGGTTATAAACACTCCGTTAGTTAAAACAGATCAATTGCTCCTCTGTTTGGCTTGTAAGCTCTGCATCATTGCTAGGTTACCTGTATGTGGCGGAGTAATACACAGAGAGCTTTGGTTACAGTGCATTACTAGCTGATAATGTCACTCATAGAACGCCTCTCAGCCAATCACATTGCAGGGTCGAATTAATTGTGGTTTAATACATTTTACAGTGCAGTCAGACAGCTGATATAACTTACACCTATGGTGATATTACTTTTTTTCTTTATCAGAACAATGAGACAAACTTGCTGTTTTTAATCGAGTATTGAATCTTCAAGAATCGATTCTTTTTGGAATCGATTTGCAGCCTTAACCGCATTAAACGGCACAACATGGCAACCCATTGTATCTGGCAACTGGGTTTAAGTGGGCTGAGCTGCCCAGCGGTGGAGGAGGAAGCGCGGTTCAGCGGAGGCTTTGGTCTCCTTCAGTCTGAGCTGAAGTGAATAAGAAGAACTTTGGATGGTCAGAGAAACGCAGGTGAGATAATGTAACGTAGCTAAGGCTAGTTTAGTGTGTTTAGCTTAGTTTAGTTAGCGTTAGCTGCCTCTCCTGTGTGTGTTGCTCGGACTGGAAGTAGCGGGTGAGTTTCAGTCAGTGAAGCGAGGCAGAGCGGCTGTTAGTGCTGTTCTTTCTCTGTTTCAGACTCCTAAAAGCTCAGAGTTGAACTCTAAAAGTGTCTCTCTGTTTATTTGGATCGCTTTTTTTCTTTTTAAAGCTGCCCCTTTCGATTTAACGTTGCATCAGCACGTTTTTCGCGCCCAGTCTCTCCGTCTTCAGTCATTAGAGTCTGAACCCTAAACAGCTATAAACTCACTAACTAAGCTTCACGTACCGGTTCATTTTACCGGTAAAAATCTGACTACAAATCTCTGTAGTGCAGCTTATTTTAGTAGAAACTCCCAGATGTTAGCTGTGAATGATTGGTTTATTATAAGTAATATCAGATCTACAACAGGTGTCCTCAGTGACCTGACCTCAGTGTGATGACTAAAAATATTATTTGAGTCAAATTATTTTGATGAATAAAGTTGTGGTAATGGTGCCTAGTTTTGCTTTTAGGCAAACTAAATATTTAATAAAATAAAATGTACAATAACTTAATGACATGGCAGTTATAATAATTGTAATATATTTATAGTTATAATAATTGTGATCAACAGTATAATTGTCATTTTACTTAAAATAATGACAATAATATAACGATAACCAAATAATGTGATAACACATTTTCACTTACTGCTTACCACTTTTGTTTGTATAGAGATGCGATTAAGCCACTAGGTAAAATATTGATAAAGTTTGTAAACAAATGTGCAAGAAAACACAATGGGTGAAGGTCATCAAAAATGATTGAGGTGATTTACATATAAGCAGGTTCTATTACAGGTTCTATTACAATAACACGTTTATAACAATTCCATTTAATAGTTTTCTATATTGTAGCTTTATGGCATTTTCACACCTGTAACTTTAGTTGGTTTCTATGTTATGAATCAGTTGATGAGTTTGTTTATTTGGAGTGTTTGGTTTGGTTTCACACAGGCACACACTTAAACTCACCAAAATATGCACCAATAAACCACGCGATCACGCTGTGTCCTCTGATTGGTCGGAGCTGTCTGGCGCAGAAGCAGTTAAGTAAATATTGTGAGAAGATTCTGTGTTCCAGTGTGTATATCTGTGCATTGGAATCGTCTCATTGGAATATCGTTTTTTTTTTAAATTAGTGATATTTAAAATAGTGTTGGAATAAATCCAATAATATGGTTGATATGTTGAACATTGGGCGGTTTTCTCAGCATTTTGAATCTCACTGTAACAATCTGCAACTCTGATGGCTCACTGTCCAGTCAGTTTGTTCGGCTGTCTGTTGCTCGCAATGCAATGCACTCTGGGGTACATTTAGCTCGCATAGTAAGCAGCGATGTTTACTATAAATCATGATGCATTATGGGAGTTTTTAGTGCCATCAAAATCACGTTCGAATTTCCCCTTATGATTTGGACACTCAGAGAAAAATGGCAGACAAACTTAATAGTGCCTTAAACAGTAAACAGGGAGCCATTTTGGTCACAGCCAGGGTTCTGGACGTGCAGCGCAGATGTACATGTAGTAAACAGAGTCACACGGCTGTGTGTAGTGAAGACAACATAGACTGCGCTTGTAAACAGCATGGAGCAGAGACAGCGTTTGTTTATAGCTGTGTGTATCAGATTAAACTGCACCTTATCATCAGTTTAGCTAAAATAAAAGGAGTATATTTGATATGTGGGTCGAATTAAGACCGGATCACGTTCTCAACCACAAGCGAACCGCTCCAGAGTTCATTTGGGATTGGACCGAGACCAGCTGGAGGAGGTTGTTTTACTCCGCACTCAAATGTGATTACTGTTTTCACACATGCTCAATTGAACCGCAACAAGGGTATAAACGAACCAGAGTCCATTTTAACCACACCAAATAATGCTGGTGTGAAAATGCACTTAGCTTTGGCATTGCAGTTGTTTGGGCATCTGGTTTGTATCACCAGTTCTGACTTGGGGTAGGATAAAATATCTGTATTGCGATATATTGTATCATTTTTGTAATACATTATTGATACATTAAATGTCACTATTTTATTTTAAACATAAGTGCTCTACATGGTGCCGGTAATCAAATCGAATAGTATAATCCTGTGGTGAAGAAAATATGTTGTTTTTTGTGAAATTTATTGAGTATATATATTGAGTATCACAAAATCACGGTAACATGATATCATTATCGTGGGCAATGTATTGTGATTATGTATTGTGGGATTCTGACTAGTATATTTCATTATTTATATTGGCACTCTGCAAATGTGCTTTTTGAGACAACGATGCCCCAGTCAGAAGTCACTAATAGTCTTGTCTTATTACTTATCAGGTTTAAACAGCCATGGAAACTCTTCGTAAAAAGAAGGTCTTCCTCATCGATACTCTGTCTGCAGATTCCAGCTATGTCTTGCAGTTCGCTCAGCAGAATAAAATCATCACAGACAGAGAGTACAGAAACCTTAAACACCCCAACTACACCCAAGAGAAGATCGTCACTGAACTTCTGGACACTGTGAGGGGCAAGGGGGAGGGAAAGTGTCTGGATTTTCTTGACCTTCTAAAGTGTGAACAGCTGCAGGAGACGTTCCCTGAGCTTAAAGAGCATTTTTCACCGGTACCTCCAGCACTAAACCAAGGTAAAACCACACTGTTTGGTCACTTACTAGCCATGATTTTAGTTAAAATTACAAGTTCAAATTGAGTGAAAGTTGGTGACAATGTCCATGTTTTTTTCCAGATAATGAAGTTCCAGTCAATGAGGTAATTTAAAACATATGTTATTCATATGTAAGTACCGTTTTCCTTAATGCTTTATTTAGGATTTCAACAGCAGTGTTTCAGTTTAGGACATAAACAGATATTTACATCCTAAACAGCAGCCTATTCTTACTCTTTATATGTTACATACATCTTTGTGTTCACAGATCAGTGAATACAAAATGTCCAGCTTGCCACGTGGCTTTTGTGTGATCATCAACAATATGACATTTGATCCACCTCTTAAGAACCGAAAGGGCTCGGACACGGATGAAGGTTTGTAGTTGTTTTTTTTTTTGTTAGAATGCATCTGGGTTGTCATAGCTAGTGAACATCACAAAAAATATAACTTCATTACATTAATATATTCAGAAGAACACTTCAGGAGGTGGTCTGAGACACATTCAATGCACCCTAGTTAATGGGAGGAAAATGGCATTAAAATCTTGGCAAAAAAACATGTTCAGACCTGCACCTAATTTGTACTATAAGCATATCAATTAGAAAACAACTAAACATAGAAGCAACTTCACTGTTTGGAGGAGTTTGGAGTCAACTGTGACATAGTAGGACAGTCAGTATACAGATAAGTGTCATAAATCCTCATTCAGGTTGTTTAAAAAATACCTTCTCATTTTCTGACCAACAGAGTCCCTCAAAGATGTGTTCTCTTGGCTGGGTTTCACTTTAGAGGTGCAAAGAAACCAAACTGCAGAGCAATTAAGGGCCATCCTAAAGAAGTTCAGCCAGGAGACCCATTTAGGAGACAGCTTTGTTTGCTGCATCCTGAGCCACGGCTGTGCTGAAGGAGTGTACGGCACTGATGGAGGTGTTGTCTCCAGTGAGGACATCTTTGGTCCATTCAGAGGCCTCTGCTGCCCAAGCCTGGCCAAAAAACCCAAAGCGTTTTTCATCCAGGCCTGCAGAGGGAAAGACTTTCAGCTCCCTGTTCAGGTTGAGGCTGATAGTGTGGAAATGGAAGAAATAGAAGACGAAGATGAAGAAGAATTTGATGAAATTGAAATTGATGCTGATCCGATGATGACCATACCAAATGATGGAGATTTCTTTGTAGCGAGGTCAACTGTTAAAGGCTTCTTCTCTTTCAGGGACACAATGTTAGGTTCATGGTTCATCCAGTCTCTTTGTGAGCAGCTGAAAAAGTTCTGTCCAAGGTAAGTGCGAAACAGGAATGATCCTCTGATACTGATATTTTACCAGTTATGTCATTAATGTTTGATTACGGTCTGTTTCCCAGGGGTGAGGACATCCAGCACATCTTAACCTGTGTGAATCAGGAAGTCAGTGGGAAAGCTGCAAGAGTGATTATCAAACATAAGTTTGTCACAGCCAAACAGATGCCAGTTCAGAAAGTGACCTTGCTGAAGAAGCTGGTGTTCCGTGTGCCCATCTAATAGGGAACCGTTGCTGTTCCTTTTTATTTTGTTTTCTATATTCCACAATGCAAGCTCAACATCCAGTAAGATGAAAAGGAAGGTACCATAAGGTCGTACTTGGCTGAAGCTCTTTTTTTCACTTGGTCTTTTCTTTGGACAACAAATTGAGAAGAATGAACTGGGTTAGCCTACATATGGTGTTCAAGAGGACTTATTCCCTCTCCAGCAGCTTCCTTCAGTATCAGCGATACAGTTTCAATAAGATCACAAAGCTCTGCCTAGTATATTATCAGCTATGGACACATGTGCTTCCAAAACCGACAGAGATTTTTTATTTCTATCCCAGGTTTAAGCTTAAATGAGCCTGAAACATGGACGGCACCTTGATTTTTACAGTAGTCTCTGGGAGTTGTGGATGAATGACATGTTTACAACTGAAACTTACTTTTACTCTCACATTACACATGACAGCGGAGATGCCAACAACAAATTTTTAATGGAAGATCTAGGCTCTTTAAATCTTTTATTTTTTAAAACCCAAGTCAAAACCATGTTGTTTTTTATTTAGAATTCACATCAGATGACAATCATGTAAATGTGGTGATAAAGAGCAGCTTTTTCCAGCTAAGGGCAAATTTCAAACTAAAGTCATTTTTTAGATTAAAAAAAAAGGTTTTCCATGTATTTGTTACATCTAGATTGGATCACTGCTATCTTGTCAAGTCAGAATATTAACTGGTACAAAATAAGAGTGCACATTACTGCAGTTATAGCATCCAGTGCATTACGGAATCCAGCCTTTCTCAGTTTTCAGATTTAATATGCAAATTTGTTAACCCATTTTTTTAGACAGACTGAACTCATTTTCAGAAACGATCATTAATTGTGCATAATAGTGATTGCAACATAGGTATAAGGAGGTGTAAATGTACTCAAACATTTTATTTTACACTGCACCGTATTTTCAGTGGATGAAAAGTTCCATTTTTGTTTTGTGAAAATCTCTAAATTTGGCAGAAAATTCAGGATTTACAAACTTGATGTAAAGTCTGCAAACTTAGTTATGATGTGTGTTTTTGTAGGGCTGTCAATTGATAAAAAAAAGAACAATGTTGCTGTGATTAATCACAATTAATCAATTTGTGTAACACAATTTTTTTTTTTTTAAGTTTTAAATTTAATTTCTGTAAAAGACGTGTGACAGGAAGTTCTAAAGAACAGCTACCTCCATCTTTATGACGTGTTCTTTCTACTGTGGCACTGTGGCAATTAGAGGTTTCTAGTGGATGCCTCCAGTAACATGTAGCACTCAGGCAAAAATGTGAAAAGTTATGTTCATAATTGTCCAGAAAAACACACACCCAAAAAACAAATACATCTCTAGTCTTATTCTTTTCTCTGTTGCAGCAAAGACAGAGACCATATGTCCTGTCTGGAGAAACAGGAGAAAAGGAAAGAGAATACATGTGCTGAAAAATCCAGTTGCTGGACTAAAAGGCAGCTCTCTAATGAGGCTGTAGAAGAAAATAAAGGCATTACTTAATTTAAAAATTCTATGTTTTTGTGGCATTTGTGAAAGAGCAATATTTTATTTCATTTTTTATATTACTAGGTAAGCTGTTGATTTTGTGGGTAATGAGGTACCTAGTGGATATTGGTACTAAAATGTTTTTGAAAATGTAAATAAATGTTTTTGTTAAGTGTTCTTTCATACAGGACCAAATGATGAGTGTGACCACTGGTAGCTTTGTGACATCACATGAAAACGCAATATTTTATAACTACTAAACCCAAACTGCCATTTAAAAATGTGAAATGAATGTTTTAATTAAATAAAAGTGGTGTATGGCATGAGTGTAACATGCTTTTTCTTTACAAGTTTATATACTTTAAAGAGTTGGACACCGTCACGGTGTAGAGCTTTGAGGGAAATGCAGACGTTTACAGTGGGTAAGAAGCTGCACATTGTCCTGTTATTTGAATAACACACTGTTTGACTAATATGCCTCTGTTTTTATTTCTACCAAAAATTTAGTCTTGGAAAATCACCCACTCATCTGGCTGCTCTCCAAAAACACTTTCCAAGAACACACGAGAACTAGCAATGCCATGCAGAACATACAGTTGGAAAAAAAAGTATGTGAACCCTTTGGGAATACTTGGATTTCTGCACAAATTGGTCATTAATGTGTCTAATCTTCATCTAAGTCACAACAATAGACAAACACAGTCTGCTTAAACTAATAACACATTAAAATGACATGTTTGCATGGTTTTATTGAACACAACATTTTCAATGAAACCATCAGAATACAATTAATGACCAGTTTATGCAGAAATCCAAGTAATCCCAAAGGGTTCACATTCTTTTTCTTGCAACTGTAGTTGTCTTTCATGTGTGACTGTCGACGGCAGGGCGAATGTTTTTCAGCAGTTCACACTTTGCGACTGAGCGATCAAGACATTACTGATTTGCCTCAGACAAGAGGTTTGGCTGTAATCTACAAAAAAACAGTAAAATTCAACAATTTTTATTGTGAACCAGTTATAACCGCATTAATCAGAACTCGCATTTTTGGGAAAAGTCCCACTTTCCAAAATAAAGATTCTGATTGGTTTTGCCATCAAATTTGACTTTATTGTTAAAACTTAGACTGGGCCATAACATTCATATACAATTCATATACAGTGTGTTTTAGGAAAGAACTGAGTATGCAGAGGACATGTGGACACTTGTTTTTGTGTGTGTGAAATTCAATTTAGGGATTTGGATTCTTCTTTTGCGCACGCTTGCTACGTTTTTTAACCAAAATATAGGTACAGGTATTCGAGGCAAAATTTGTCCAACACATCCAAGAGTTTAGGGCATTTCTGGAACACTTACCCCCCTTTTATTCTTCAACAACATTATAAAGGGGAAGGAAGTATAGGTTAAGGCAAGAATTGGGACACAACCCTAGACTTACTTTTTTTCTTCTGTGTATCTTCTGTGTATTCTCTGGCCACTGAATTTGGGTTTGTAATTCATTTGTTCAGCAGTGCAAGGACACAAAGGAAGGATAGACATTAATATGATTAAAAAAAAAAAAAAAAAACTAATGAACAATCACCATATGCATTCATGCATTCAATATTTATTTTTATTTACCAAGCAATTTCAATAGAAAGGGTGTAATCTAATTAATCAATTGTTTTCATGCATCTGAAGGTCAAACGATCAAGTGTTGGAAGTGGGGGAAAAGGGTATATTCCATGCTCCAAATTGCATCTAATTATTACATTCATTATTAATGCTTAAATGCATGTAGACATTAATTCCAAACATTCACATGTGGAATTTTTCCCAAAACTGTCTGTAGTTCCAACAGTAAGTAAAAGAAAAATACATACATATCCATATAATTTCATTTTTAAAGTTACAGTACTGTGCTAAAGCTTTAGACATCTGTAAATATTTAAATGAAAAAGCTCTTATCTGAACAATAAATGCTTCTTTACCCCAATACTAGAATAAATAAAAATAATATTCCTACAAAAGTTGTAATTTTTATATCAGTGTGTTCATTAAAACATCTTGTCTGCACCTGCTGATGGAATTTAACACACTCGCTGGGGCACAGGCTTGGGACATCCAGGAAAAATAAACATTTTTTTTAACTTCTACTTTAATTAAATATTTTTTTTGTATCTGTTCTTATGTGATCTGCAGTTTTTGCTGTACAAATGTTTATTGGTAATGTATATTAATGTAAATAATGTGTTTAGGTGCCTAAAACCTGTGCACAGTACTGTATATGGCACTTTATTCAAAAATATTGTTTGTGGACATTCTGAAAGTTTGCAAAATTAAATCTGTCAATATAAAAGTATGAAAATATTGTATTTAAAAGCTATCTAAGGATCTATTAATTGCACCATTCTTTGAAATTCCGACATGCTGTATTTACATTGTTAGATTATACAAAACAAAATCTGTCTTTTAGTTGACCATTCAGACGCACTTGTTTCATACACTCATTCTTTCATAATTTTACTATTCATACAAACATAGACATTCATTAGGACATACAAGCAAGTTCACATCCTAATTCATCCACAGCATCTCCGTGCAGCTGAGAACTGAATGCTGAGAATCAGTGATAACCTTGCACAGACTCTTTCCAGGTGATTCAGTCCAGGCTAAAGACCAGTTTCTTGGTCAGGGTGTAGCGAGGCTCGGGCATCTGCTTGTGGCCATTTAAAACCTGGATGCTCACTTTTCGGTTCACTTTCGTCAGGATTGAAAGAATATCTTCTTTCCTGGCATGGAAAACATAAACATAAATACATAAGATTATGTTGCGGTCAACTCATGTGATAAATCTGGAATTTTTAATGTGTCATTTTTTGCACACATTAGACACGTCACCAAGTTTGGCCACAACCTCCTACAATAATTTATGCTTTTTTCAGAGCCTAGTGACATTCCCACTGCTGAGTTCAGAAGATAGATCATTTTTTATTTATGTTGAAATATGGATTAAATCTCATAACTAACTCTTACTTACCCCTCCTTCTTCCTAGTGTCTCTTTCTCTCTCTCAAACACAGATTTATTAATTCATGTTAAGAATATACTACTGCGACAAAAAAAAAATTAAACATATTTTCCAACACTAGGAGGGTGAAAATGTAAAAAGTGTTTATTTCAGGTCATTTTGAAGAGTTTCTATTGGTTCCGTTCATCAAGAAATTTTGACACAGTGTAAATGACAGTTTATCTGTTCAAATTATGTAAAAAATTGAGATAAGTGTTTTTCATAGGACAGTGATGATATGTACTCTGATACATGTATCGATACATGTAGTCACTCTTCCTTTTTTTTTAAACTGTCACCAATGCAGCCTCACCAGTCAGCCAACATGCTTAAAGGAAAGTGCCAGATCCCCAGCTCTTATATAGTAGCTAACGGACACCTGTACTGACCAGAATCACAGTGGGGTGATGAGTTGAGAGTGCCACCTACCCACCCAGAAAGAGCATGACACATTGTGCTCTCTCGGACTCCGGCTGCTGATGGAGAAGCAGCACAATCCAGAATCAATCTGATCTTTGTGGCAGCATCCGCTGGACCACAAGTTCTTTATTATATATTTTGTATATGTTTAAATAGAACTAAGTCATTTTAGTGCATCTTCCAATTATTTGAAAATGACAATAAGAATAATAAATGTGAACATTAATTATTAAGCATTAAATTTGATGTTCACATTATTATTGTTATTGTTGCTGTTCGTCAAAATGTTCAAAATAATCAGCAGATGACTGAATTAAAATAATAATGTCAATTCATAGTGTGAGCTCTACTCATTCTACACTGGCTTATCCAGCTCTGCAAAATACAAAATTACATTTGGCACATTAATTTATTGCATCTCTGCCTACCCATCTGCAAAACCCCAGATCTCTCCTCCTCACCTATGCAGGCTGTTCTCCAGCTGCCTGCAGAGCTCCTGGATGTAAATAGAGCCTGCGGTGGTATGGCGGAAAGACTTGTAGGACTCCACCGTTGCCATTCCAATTAAGAAATCAGCTTCAATAGGAATACTGGGCAGCTGAACGCTCTGGGCATCCTCTTCAAGCTCCTCCTCACTTTCCTCGTCCTCATCATCACCATCTGCCTGAACACGCGCAGACTTTTGGTATTGTTCGCCCTGACAGGCCTGGATGAAGAAAACTTTTGGCTTCTTTAACAGTGTCTGGCAATGGGCGAATGCTAGAGTGAGGTCACGAATCTGAACCGGCTCTCCGTCAGCACCCATGACTGTTCCCTTATTTCCATGAGAGAGGATACAGCAGACAAATGCGTCCATTTCAGAGTGGTCCTTTTCTGCAAACTCCTTCATTGTTCTCAGCATTTCTGAGGCAGGCAGATCGGTCTTCTCCACTGGCAGAAAATGCAGCATGGAGAATATTCGTCCAAGTTCATCTAATAGAGAGAGAAAAAAAACAGTATTTTGAATTAGGGCAAAACCGTTCTGATACAATACCAGTCAAGATAAACAGTCCTATCAGACTATCCTCCCACTGTGTTTTCCAATGGCTACGACCCCACAGGACCAACACAGAGCGGCTGTTACTTAGGTAGTGGGTCATTCTCAGCACTGCAAAGACACTGACATGGTGGTGGTGTGTTAGTGTTGGTTTGAGTGAGACTCAAACCCCAGCACTGCTGCTGGGGTTTTTAAACACTGTTCACTTGCTGTTCACTATATTAAACTCTGCTACCTAGCTGCTCCCCCCTGTGGATATAAAGTCAGAGACACCTCCCACACCACTATTCTTATTCCAGCAGTGACATTAAGGTGTTTAAAAACTCCAGCAGCACTGCTGTGTCTGATCCACTTGTAACAGCACAACACACACTAAAACACCTTATACACCACCACCATGCCAGTGTCACTGCAGTGATAGATGGGTAGTGGATGTAGAAACAAGGAGGTGGTCATATTGTTCTGACTGGACTGTGGAATTCTATTTAGACAAAGATAAAGCTGACTGTGTTTTATTTGTAAATGTGTTATGATTTAACAACTGTCAGTAAATAGTCAAATGTGGTTATACATAAATATTTGGGCTATAAATATAAACTGAAATGAAATGGAATAAATAAAGACGTACAATGTTTAATTATTTACTGTTAATTTTTAATTTAATTTACAAACCATAAACAGAACCTGCAATAAACATACCAGCATCTTTATGTGTCCCAGCTCGGTCATTGAGACCTTTTGAGGATACACGTGACTTTCCAAAATCATAGTTGTTAAAGATCAGGCAATATCCACGAGGCCGCCGTTTCAGGGAATAAAATTCCTCCCCCTATACAGATAAACACACACATGCTCTTTATTAATACAATAACTGACATTTTACCTACCTGATTAAGTATGTTTGTAATGTGTTTCTTTACCTCTTCTGGTGTCTCTACTGTGGCTGGGGCTTCCTGTGCATCAGTCATTACTGCCTCTTCAGCCAGGCTATCTGGAACTGGAATGATGAAAGGAGTAAATGAGGGAGAGTGAGAGATATAGACCACTGATGTAGTGTCAAAATTTGGCAAACTGGGTCTAACCCCAATTTCAGTGTTTGAAATGAATAGGATGTGTATACATTTTAATTTTTTTTTAAAAAGCACCCATAATCACATTCTGTGGTAAATAAATATGTTCGGAACTCTATAAATTCTGTTATGTATACATTTCTTCTGATCATCATTAAATCCTATAAATATGGGTTTGTTAATGTTCAAAATACTAATATTGCTATATGTAAACTAATGTTACTGTGCACCAGTGAGATGTCAGTTTGATAGCACGCTAAAGTGGTTGTAGTAAACTGGAAAGTCTGTTGGTTTGGTAGTGTTGAGCAGTAGTCTGAGAGACGGTTAAAGTGAGTTAAGATAGCACTTAACTAACGAGCTTCAGTGAGTATTAGCTAGCTAAATGAATAACATATGAATAACAAATGTAGCCAACATAGGGCTGGGCATTCTTAAAAAAATAATTACTTACTTAAATACTACAGTTATGGTGATATTACATATGAAATGAAAATTTCATATACTCAGAAATGTATTATCAGTAGGGGTGTAAGAAGGCGATCATCTCACGAGACGAAATGTGATATTGGGTTTACAAGACGTGAACAATACGAGATTTTAACAATATACATTTTTTACATTTCTAAGTTGAAGTATGTGATTGAAAATACTATATTTGACTAAAATGTACAAAATCCAAAAGTGCAGGTGATTTTTTTAAAAATATTTTGAAAGTAATCATTTTGTCAATCAATTTTTACTCTGATTATGAATTATGTATGATTTATCATACGCAGTAAAAATCCAACAACGTCTCTCCTGAATGTCATTTAAGTTTCATGATTTAGCTAGTACTTATACTAGGTACAAATACCTGCTTCTCAAATTAAAACAAGATAATACTACTCATTTCTACTGGCAAAGGAAGCTGATTGCGGTGCTGCCGTCCAGTGATATAATTTTAGAGTGCAGTATTTTCTTTTTAGTAGTTTCTTTGACAGCTCTTTGGTCTTGCTTATGGTGGTTGAGAAGTTTGAATGGAAGAGACTGATTCTGTGACAGGGTGTATTTTACAAACATAACAAGGTAAGTTTAAAAGTACTTTATTATTGTTATTTGTGAGTCTCTTGGGCACTGGTCTTTTTGGTTGATATACGGTCTCTTTATGTTAAATTACATCGACCATAAAAAATTATATTATTAAGGGAGTGAACTTACAAAATCAGAAGGGGATCAAACAATTATACATGTATTCACTACAGAATGTGACAGGAGTAATTATTTGACATTGACAATTAATGTTAATGTTAGAGTGCCAAATCAAGAATTTTAGAATGCCACATGACTTCAGTAGTCCATACAGAGAACAGTACTTTAAAACCATCTTTATAACACCTTTCTTTAAATAAACGCTTACACAATGTATATGTGTGCGCATTTATGTCAAAGGCTAAACCACCATAAATTCAAGAAAATCACTCACCCCCTGGTGAGGTCTCTGCTATGGAGAAATTCTGTAACAAACCGAAAAAGCAGGAATTAAACAAAAAAAATTACGAATATTTTATTTTTAAATAGAATAACTTCAAGTTCAAGTTTCAAACTCATTTCTAATACAGCACTGTACAACAGTTTCAGGCTCATGTGAAAACATTCATTTTAAAGCTTCTTTTTTGGGCAGTAAGATTTGATTGGTTCCGTAAACCATTAATATTACATTACATAGTAGTGCTTTAAAAAGTAGGGTTTACATCACTGTGTTTATTAAATCATCTCTAAAGCTTGTAGTTACTTGTAGTTCTTCATATTCACAGCTGGTTTGGTAAATAAGAGTAATAACGGTAAGTCAGGTGAGCTGCTGATAGAATTAAACACATCCATTGAGGCACTGGCTGGGATAATCCAGGAGAAACATGACACTGAACTTCAGAATAGTACTTCAGAGTAGCTCACAGGATATATTAACTACTTTCATAAAAATTATAAGTTCTAGTTACTTTTAACTGTATTAATGTTTTTTTTTTCTCATCTGTTCTAATATGTATTTTTCAGATAAAAAACTCTGCTAAGATAAATGGCTTTCAGTAATGTGCTTAGTAATGTAATTTTAAACTTTTGCACAGTACTGTACTCTCAAAAAAAAAAAACTAAATAGAAATTGTTCAAGTACAATTAAAGTGTACATGACCACAAAAAACTTACAGAAATCGTTTCCATAGGTTCTGCTTCTTCAGGTTGACTGACATACACTGGGTGAAAGAAATAGCACAGGCAACGTGAGCATATTACTGCACTTTTTTTAATACCATATGGGTTGACTGAAATTTGAATTAAAAAAGATAGAGGGAAGAGAGGAGGGAGACTCACCTGGAACTGAATTGTAATCTTGTTCCCTCTGGAATTCCCGGACCTGGTTGGCCAGCTGTTTGTCACATTTATCCAGTACCTCTACCAGTTCATCCAGGCCATCGTTTGTCAGCAAATGGGACTTCTCCATCTCAGTTACAACATCCAAAAATGTCTGTAAAGTTCAAGAGAAAAAAACAAAATAAAACAAACAAAAAAAACAATTATTATTCCCACCCCTCCACTTATCACATGATGTTGCCATTTTGAATGACAACTACAATTATAGTGTACCCTATGGGGCAGGTTCTCAGACAGGAATTAAGCCTAGTCTTGGAATACACAGCATTTTTGATAAAGGTTTTACATTGGAAAGAAAATATATTCTATGACTACTAGGGGTGTAACGGTACATTCACTCTTTTTAAACCGTCACAGTACGGGAGTCACGGTTCGATTCGCACAAACGTCTATAGGATATATGTGGAACCAATTAACGTAATGTGGAACTAATGGAGTGTTGCACCCGGAAAGTGTAGCTGTAGCACTGTTGCTATTAGCAACTTGCTACTGAATTAGCCCATAGCCAGGCCTGAGAAGTTTAGCTCTGGCTGAAAACAGTGCAGTCTGGAGCACACAAGCAGAGAGCGCACACAGAAACGCAGATCATTCGCTCGTATGGGTTCTCGCTCGCTCGATTGCACTCTCTATCTATCTCTCTCTCTCTCTCTCTCAGATATTATAATAAAGCACAAAACGATCTAATCTGCCAGACCTAAATCACTACAATATTCCAGCATTAAAAAATTTAGTGTCAAGTGATTGACACCGCCAATATAATTTAATTTTGACAGTCTAATGCTGATATTTCTTAAAAAGAACTCTGAAATAAACACTGAAATGCAACCAGTAATATTCTTAGAAAAAATATTTGTAGTTTAGGCTAAAAGTAAAAGTAAAGTTAAAGTAATGCTAATGCTTTTGTTCCTAATAAAGCTTCACAATCACGCTCATTGTTTGTTCCAACAAGATCTAAAAGATGGAGCCTCTCATGATGACAGTAGGAGAGAACCCTGGTTTCAAGCATTTAATAAAAGAGCTCGAGCCCCGTTACAACATTTCATCCCAAAAAACTAAACATGGTTATAATGAAGATTCACTGTTATTATAAAGTTAATAAAGGTGAGGCTATAAAGAATTCCCAGCCTCTTTATTTTTTCCACCAACTGTACTGAAAACGCACAGAACCGCGGGGCTTATACCGAGGTGTGAATCAAACTGTGAATTTTCTGTAGTGTTATACCACTAATGACTACTCTTAAGCCCTGTCTGAGAAACTAACTTTATATATGGCTAAATATTTGTGAACTCCTCTTCTAATGTGAATGCATCCACACACGCACAGCTCGTCTAGTGCCTGTAGGCAAGTGTTGTCAATAAAATAATAAAATAAAATAGTTAGACTAGAGTAGACTAGAGTAGATAAACATGAACCTATTGGCACCATGCCTAATGCAAGGCATGGGCTAGAGGGATATAAAACTCCCAGCATTGCTCTGTGTAGCAGCTGAACTGTTTTATAACTGTGTTAATAGCAGTATTCTGTTTTAAAAGCAGCCTTTGTTTGCATTACTTTTGATATTTACTTTAAAGCTATAAGGGTATTTTTATATAATTGTGTTAATCTTTATATAAGTTTCTGTCGAAACAGATACAGTGAGTCCAAGAAGTATTTGATCCCTTGCTGATTTTCTTTGTTTGCCCACTAATAAAAAGACACTATCCTTCTGCACTTTTAATGGTAGATATATTCTAACATGGAGAGACAGAATATCAAGACAAAAATCCAGAATATAATTTTAAAGAATATATTTTAATTAATTTGTATTTCAATGAGGAAAATAAGTATTTGATCCCTCTTGCCAAACACACTCAATACTTAGTGGCAAAGCCTTTGTTTGCAAGCACAGCGGTGAGACGTTTGTTGTAGTTAACCACAAGTTTAGCACACACACCAGGGGGAATTTTGGCCCACTCTTCTTTGCAGATCCTCTCTAAATCATGAAGGTTGGTGGGCTGTCGCTTGGCAACTCTGACCTTCAGCTCCCTCCATAGATTTTCGATCGGATTGAGGTCTGGCGACTGGCTGGGCCACTCCATGACCTTAATGTGATTTTTCTTGAGCCAATCCTTTGCTGTATGTTTAGGGTCGTTATCATGTTGGAAGACCCAACCACGGCCCATTTTCAGATCCCTGGCAGAGGGGAGGAGGTTGTCCCTCAGGATTGTGCGGTACATGGCTCCATCCATCTTCCCAGTGATGCGGTGAAGTAGCCCTGTACCCTTGGCAGAGAAACACACCCAAAACATTATGCTTCCACCTCCATGCTTGACGGTGGGCACAGTGTTCTTGGGGTCATAGGCGGCATTTTTCTTCCTCCACACATGGCGGGTGGAGTTGAGGCCAAAAAGTTCAATTTTGGTCTCGTCTGACCACAAAACCTTCTCCCAATAACTTGGTTCATCTTTCAAATGATCATTGGCATACTTGAGGCGTGCCTCCACATGTGCTCTCTTCAGCAGGGGTACCTTTCAGGCACTGCAGGATGTGAATCCATTGTTACGCAAAGTGTTGCCAATTGTTTCCTTGCAAACTGTGGTCCCAGCTGCCTTCAGGTCATTTGCTAACTCCTGCCGAGTGGTTGCAGGACGATTTCTGACCGTTCTCAGCATCATTGCCACCCCACGAGGCGAAATCTTCTTTGGAGCACCGGGCCGAGGTCTGTTGATTGTCATGTTATACTCTTTAAACTTTCTGATAATTGCACCAATAGTTGTTACTTTCACATCCAACACCTTATTAATCTTTTTGTAGCCCATTCCAGCTTTGTGAAGGTCAACAATTCTGACTCTGAGGTCCTGTGACAGCTCTTTGGTTTTACCCATGTTGGAGACTTGAAATCTGTGTGATCTGTCTGATTCTGTGGACAGGTGTTTTTCACACAAGTGATTAGTGAGAACAGGTGGCTTCAGGTCAGGTAACAAGTTGATTGGGAGTGTCTAACTGGTCTGTAAAAGCCAGAACTGCTAATGAATACTAAGGGATCAAATACTTATTTCACTCCATGAAATACAAATCAATTAATATATATTCCTTAGATTTATTTTCTGGATTTTCTTTTTAATATTCTGTCTCTCCATGTAAGAATACATCTACCATTAAAAGTATAGAATGATCATGTCTTTATTAGTGGGCCAACGAAGAAAATCAGCAAGGGATCAAATACTTCTTGGACTCACTGTAAATGTTTACAGATATTTTTGTTTCTACTGAATGTTTAAAACTGTTCATTTACATTTAGGGCCCTATTTTAGCGACCTATAGTGAACTAGTTAAGTGCACTTTGCGCCGCTGGATTTAGGGGCGTGTCCGTTGTCTTTGGTATTGTGTAGGCCTTGCGTAGCTCCAACAGCGCAAGAGGCGTGTTCTAAATCTTTTAATTGTTCATGGGTGTGTAACGTGATCAATGTGCCAGTAGTCATTCCCTTTAAGACGCAGGCATATCACCCACCCAAAGAGATACTGCAACATAAGTAAAATAAACTTCAAAAGAAACAACAAATGAGCTGTATGAGGGGTTTTATGTTGCTGGAGACCTCTATACTCACAGCGTCCTGCAGCTTTGCTTTGGGCAACCCATCCAAAAGGAACTTTATGGCACGCAGATTTTCAGCCGTTACATCTTCAGACAGTTTATACAGCATCTTCCTACAGGAAGCATGTGTTGGTAATGTGAATACATGATTTCTATGAGAAGAAGAAATCTCAGAAACTATCCTTAATATCCAGTCAGTTGGCAATCATTAATCATAATACAACAGCAGGGAGCTCAAACATAACATCTGAATTTTCAAAACAAAACAAAAAATAAACTGACTAAAGTACAGATTTATTTATATAACTAATACGATTGCATTATAGCTCCAGACCCTAACAAATACCTGATAACCTTTACCTGTACGGAGAAATCGCAAGCCACCTGTTGACCTCTCTTTTATTGGTGCCCAGAAATGTCAGCAGGTCATTGCGACGGATGGTATAAAGCAACTCAGCAAGGAAGCGAGGATCATCCAGCAGGGCCTGTTCTCTCAGACGCAGGAACAGGTCCTTGGCATCCTTCACGTTCTCCAGACGCTTGCGAGAAATAACATCTGAGCACAGAAACTTTAAGGCAGCCACTTCACTCTTTGTCAGCTCCTCATCTATAATGTGAAGTGTATTGAGTTCCATACTGGGCAAGAAACGGACCTGATCTGGAAACTTGCTGTGCCTATTTTGACTGTGGACGGTAAAAGACTGATCACAAGAAAAGTCACCAATAGAACATACTGTCTCTTTTATCAATACTTTTTCAACCACGAAGACACCAGGGTTTGCAACCCCTCCCACCCTTCCCTAGTGCACTATCACTGAAGTTTTTAAATTAATTTTACATATGTTTCATTTACTTATGGGTATGTACCTATGTAACGCAACAATACAAAATACATTTCTTTAGTTTTGTTTAAAAGTTCATACATACAAACACATACATACATGCATGCATACCAATATTATAATGATATATATGAATATATATGAAAAATGATCATGGTCAGGCTCTTAGGGATTAGGGGAACATTATTATTTTATTTATTTATTTTTTTTTGGATGAACCATCCACCTGTTACAGAATGTTTTCCCTGAATTACCAGCTGAGCTGAATTTACCTACTGTGAAAAAGGTAAAAACAGCAGACGCAGCTACGGTAACTTTAACATTAGCGCCAAGCTAAACACAGACCAAAGACTTCAGCTCTACAGACACTGAAATATCGAGCACAGAATCGGTGTTAACCCGCCCGGATCAGCGACACATTAGATAAACTACAGCGCTGTTGGAATTTAATCCTGCCTCGAGTTGTATACCATCTATCTAGCTAGCGTTAGTTAGCCTTATGTTTACACTTCCGGTGTTCTGTCGAGTTGCGTTACCCCACGATAAGAGCTATTTAGCTGTTCTGCGCATGTGCAGACCCAAAACGTTTTTTTTACATTACCATTCTTTCTGATCCATTTCCTCGCTATACACAGTCTATGATTTCCTCGGACTTTTTCACAATTTTAGCTTACATTTACTAATGCAGAATGTTACAAAAGTGTAAATTGCGATTCAAACTTAAAAAAAATATCAGTCCTCTCGTATTTATTACCCTGAAATAGTTATTAAATAACTATATAGTTAAATAAATAGTAAATATTTATCTTATACCTCAGCTGGGAGCATTTTCTGATATGATACTTTCAGTCCATCCAAAATATTCCACCCACTGCTTTATTTAGGCAGCGTTGTCTGTCAATACAGCAGAGTAGCACATTTGGGCAATGTAGCCAAATTCGACAGAACACCCGGCCTGGCTGCTAGTTACAGAAAGTTTGTAATAACGCTAAGCGAAATTCTATATTATTTCTTACCTTCACATTTAGACACTGGTCACTCTGGTCCTTATCCGGAAGTTCGTGGCGATGCCAACGTTCACTCACAGTTAAAACCCCAGAAACAGCGTTTCTATCTGTTAGTTTACTCGGAGAAGATCAGACCTGGCTACATTACTCCACACCGACCGACACAACTTTCAGTTTCGATAAGATCCCGAGGCTAATAAAGAGTTAAAACAACCGAACAGGGAGTGGAAACCCCGCAGTGACGCACTCGCTTCTGAGTTACTTGTGTAACTTAGTTTGCTGTAATTTAACTAAACTAAAGAAATTAATGACGCTGTTTGTGGTCAGAGTTGGACCTGTTTCGATCACACGTGGATCATTGTAACATTAAGCAGTTACAGTTTCTGAGGCTAAACGTGAAAATAGAAAATTAACTGTAAAAATTAAATTATTATTTTCCGTTTGGTGCAGTATAGAGAAGCTAAGTTTTCATTAATTTCAACAAATTATTATTATTATTATTATTATTATTATTATTATTATTATTATTATTATTATTTTGTCTTATCAATCTGAATTTACATGGATTACATGAATTTAATAGGGAAAAATCTTTTAACAAAATCAGTTTGGGTTAAGCCATTAGAATGGTTAGAGGACTTAATTCAAATTAAAAGTCCCGATTTCACACACCACATTACATGCTTTTAGTAGAGAAGGGCATTATGAAAAAATGTTAATCATACAGAGATACATTTTTTAAACCAACATCACGCATATCTTCAGAGCTTAAACACTGACCCAACTGTATTTTTTTATGACTGAGTATAATTAGTCTTGTTTAATTGGATGGTGAGAAACTGAATGTATATTAAGGTGCTATGCCTGAGTTTTTTTTTATTTTTAATAAATAATATAAAAAAAAAAAATAAATAAAATAATAATCTGCAGTTGAAGCATTTTGTCTGCATGTCAAAACATGGTGATAAACAGTGTGTATTTTGAAACATGTTTAATTATCGTGATACCATTTTTTACTATATTGCTTAGCTCTAGCCTTTAGGTTCCTAAAAAATGTAAACATTAACATTTGATTCTAACAAACACAAAATATAATAAATAATTATAATAAATAAATGTTATTTTTTTGGTTATATATCCCATAGGATATAAAAAATAAAACACATCAAAAAAATGTTAAACCTAGCACAAAATGGAAACTCTTTATTAAAATTACTCATCACACAGGATAAAGGCCTGACAGGTTATGAGTTTTTTTTTCTTCCAGTAAAGCTACTTTAAAAAACTTTATGGTTCAAGAAGTCTTGAAGCTGCTGTCTGGTGGGCGCTGAAAGTCAAAGGGAGCAAAGAAGTCTTGAGCAAAGGAGAAAACATCCTGAGGTTTCCTTAACAGCAGGAACTGCATAAAATCCGCCAGCAGCGTCTTCAGCTCAGGATGATCTCTAACATAAGAGGAGTGGCCTGCTTTCAGCTCTTCCTGCAATATGGAGAATATGTGGAGCAAGACGAGAAATATGCAGAATGTGTTACTTGGTGTATAACATCTCAATACATTGTATTATGTAGAATATACACAGTCCAGAGTCAGAATATTACAACCGCATCCTTGTTTCTACGCTCACTGTCCTTCCATCAGCTCCACTGATCATATAGGAAACTTTATAGTTCTATAATTACAGACTGTTGTCCTGTATCTGTTTGTCTGCATAATATATTATCCTCCTTTCACCCTGTTCTTTAATGGTCAGGACCCCACAAGACCACCAGAAAGCAGCTGTTATTTGGGTGGTGGGTCTTTCTAAGCACTGCAGTGACACCGTCCACAGGATGGTGCAAGAATGACCCACCACACAAATCACAGCTGCAATGTGTTGGAGGAAGATAATAGGAGGATAATAAAATATGCAGAGTAACAGAAGGGATACACTCTGTAATTATAGAACTACAATGTGTCCTATATAATGAGTGAAGCTAAAAAAATGGATAATTGGTGTAGAAACAAAGAAAAACAAAATGAGATCAATATGATGATTTGACACCTTTCTGTCAAGAAACTTTGAGTGGAGCTCCATATCTTCCTCCCAGACCAGGGGCTTCTTCTCAAACACTGGCTTCTGGTCTCTCTCCTCTAGAAAATGAACATGTCACAGTGTGGTGAGGTCTCAACCCACCTTTATTTAAACCCTTTATTTGGCCCTCATTTACAATGTAGCCAAGCCAATAACATTGATAAAGAAAATGCCAGCACTTAATTAAATAAAAAAATAAGATAATGACAAATATACATAAAATAGTTAAATGCAAGAGTAGGATTCTAATGCAAGGAAATCATAAAAGCAATAAAAAGTAAAATAGCAACAACAGTGTAACTTACGTAATACATAAGCAACTACTAAAATTATTAAAATAACAAACAAAGGAAAAAAAACAAACAAGGAGATAATGTTTTATATTTACAGACCTTTATTTGCTATGGGAGGGAGCTGCAAGAGGTTCATAGTAACTGGAGAGCCCAGCTGTACTCTGCTGGCTAAATGGCTACACTTAGAAAAAGTGAACAATAAGTTAATATGGTGTATAGTGCTGTGTTTATAATAAAGCAATATAGCTTTATTTTTTCTAGTGTTTAATCAGACACCAACAGAACCTGCTCCTTATGTAGAAGTCGCACAAAAGAACAACAACTCAATATTCTTTAAATACATGAGTGATTCTCCATTACAATTTAGTTTTTTATTTAATTTTTTATTTGTAGAGGTGCCAAAGCTAGGTAAGCTATGTAGATGGTATTTATAGGGTGTTAAGTAAGAGGCAGGGCATATTACTCCACCCAAACTTTATTATTTCATTTTTCTATATATGAAACCAAAATAATAACAAATGTTTAATTTAGCTATTTAATAAAAGAATTGTAAGTGCCTTTTTCAGTTTTAGAAAAGTGTAAGAATTATACTATCTTCTGAGATTTACTTTAGCAGCTTGTATATACAATCTCTATTACTCCATTTTGAAAATCGCTCTAACTCTTTAACTTCTGCTCAACTGTTCAGTAGAGAACATTTGAGGCACTGTATTATATATATATATATATATATATATATATATATATATATTATATATAATAAAGAAAGTGTTAAACTGAACTCAAACTGACTGTGCCATCTCTACTAATCAGCAGAGGCACATCAGGCTACTAAACTCCACTATAGGTGGCTGTGTTTCTCAGTAGTATCACTTCTCATTCGAAATTTTTTCCACATATGTTTATTGTTTTTGGCAGAATTTCTGTAGGTTTACAATATAACATTGTATACATATAACTTACCATAACCTATCATTTTCACCTACATAACACCTACAAATAGGCAGGTATTATAGTTTCAGATAAAAAATATAGCTTTTATCTTACTGATGACATCAAAGCGTTGTACTCAAATTATTTTAATTAACCACCCAACACCAATATGTAGGTCATAAAATTATGACTTTATAAAATTGAGAGAAAATTGTCTATTACATCTATAAAAATCCTATTGGAAATAGAGAGCCATGTAAATCTAATGTATTTATAGAGCAGTTTAGCAGGAGAAAATTATACCCATCTGGAAGGAAGTAGCAGTGCCAGGATGCTTGGATGTCATCTCCAGAAGATATAGTCATCTCAATGCCAAACACATCCACCATCTCTTTACCAACCACCTGCTTCTTTGTGCCCAGTTCCCTCTGAAATGACAGGAAAATAAGATTTACAAGCAAGTGGGGATTAATCTTTATCCACTGTAACTTACAGAATAATGAATGTAGAGAATCTATAGATGTATGTCAGAAAGAAATATTCAAATATTTTCTACAACAAGTCTAACAACCCGTCTAAGTGCTCGCTTAGTGTGCCATATATATTTGTGGGGCACCTTTCTGCCATATATTTGACAATTGAACTCTATAGCTTGAGTAAGTGGACATTACAGATCTCGATAACATGCTGCTCACCAAGCTTCACATTCACAAAGATTTTTTTTAAGATAGGCTGTGATTGTAATACAATAATGTGCAAAGCAAGTCAATCCCCCTTCCCCACCATTATTAACAAAAACATTAACAATCGTAAAGTACCTAGGGGTGCCACCTTTCAGAAATGGAAATAAGGGACGCCCACCACGGCTCCTCTGGGCCATGACTACCATGGCCTGACTCCTGTGTGGCGGGGCACATGTAGCAGTAGTATGTTTTATTTTGTTTACATTACATTTTTTGTGCCTGTGGTTTTTATTTTATTATGATTTATTTTATTTTTATTTAAGTAGCCTTTTTATCTGGTAGAATCTTTTGATTCAGTTTATGCACACAGTTGGCACTGTCGTAGCTGAGGTTGTGTATGACAGGAGTGGGATGAAAATAGTTTATTAAATTAAACAGAATTTGTCAGCTCATTGTCTTTGTAATTAATAATACACATGTGACACATGGGAAGTCAGCTATGATGCAGGATTGCCAAGTAGCCAGTGTTCTGGTAGGAAATCGCAGTGACTTGGTTCCATACATCAGCTCACAGACGCCTTGTGCTGATTAAGATCACCCTAAAAGTAATGAGGGAAAAGAGCGCCATCTACCCACCAAGAGACAGCAAAACCAATTGTGCTCTCAGAGCTCCGGCAACTGATGGCAAGCCAATTCAATTCGTTCTTTAAATGGTCATACAATATTCTTATATTGTATAATACTACTGTATATTAAATAAATTATCTTTCATTCTATAACAAAAACTCTACATCAGTGTAACAGGGCCATAAAACTATATGAAAGAAGTACTTACATAGGTTGCCACACTAAGCTGGGTGTCAGCATTGAATGACAAGAACATAATCTTCTCTGGAATCTTCTTCTGCTGAGCTAAAATACGCAGGATGATAAAGTTGGTGGCCTCGGACACAAAACCTTGTATAGAGTGAAGGGGTAATGTGAATGTTTGCTTCTTCACTTCCTGTAAGAGGTAGACATGTACTTTACCATAAAGGCACTAAATCCAAATGTAGTGCATAGATATGACTAAAAACTCCACATACGACTAAAAATTCTAAATGCTCAAGACAAATAGTGAAATATATGATACAATATAATAAAATGAAAATCTTACATTAGAAAATATCAGCATTTATTTGTAACAGGATCTGTGCATGTAAGTAATCTATGTATTTTAATAATAATTGCACAGTATTGGTACAGTATTTGCCTAATTCAGTAAATTGTACTAGATAACGCTGTACAAAGTCCAGCAAACTAGATAACTTTTTGGCTAATTGGTGTGTAGCACACCCATCCTCACCTCCTTCTCTGTAGTGACTCTGTTCACCACAAGACAACCGTCTCGCCTCACCATGTTTACCTTTCGGTCTAACATGTGTTCCTGCACCTGGAGCATTTAAAACACAGCTTAATACAAACCACTTCATATATTTGACTGTATTATAATAATATACAATATATATATTACAGAGCATACTGCTAAATAAAAAATTAGGGATGCACAGAAATTACATTTCTTGCTAAAAAGAAAACTGAACAAACAAAATGACACATTCCTTAACTGTGCCAGTTATAAAAAAAAAAACACTAAATAGCTTAAATATATTTTGTCTTGCTTTTTTAAACAAAAAGCAAATATGTATCTACAATTTAAAAATATTTATTGAATACTCAACACTTTAATATTTCAGCCAACATACAAAAAGCACAATACATTTACCTCAACAGTGCAATTTTAGTCCGAAATTTACCTCAGTAGTGCTACTCAAGTCACATAGCACACACAGCTAGCAAATGCTAAAATTAGCCCAGTTTATGGTACTATCTTTCTGTCTTTCGGCTGGAAAGAGAGTTTGTGAAGTCTTATATTTCTGTGAGTAAGCCTGCCATCTAGTGGCTTCCTGACAGCTCTCTTCCTGCCTGCAGACTGCCACTGCTTTGAAGACCAATAAGTAGGAAATGAGAAATTTGTCTATTTTTGTGCACAAATATTTAGTGCATCCCTAATATATATTATAAATAGTGGAGAAATACCTTCATGTATTCATGGTGATTCTGTTCAAGAGTCTCAAGACTACTGGACACATAGGCTGCAAACAGTAAATAAGAATAATTTTTATATCCAACAGCATGTTTACAGATAATACTTCTTTATATATATATATTTTTTACTTTAAAATAAGATTGTACTACAATGCACCTATGAAAGCATCTCCTGGTATTGGTCCTGTAGTATCCTCCAGATTGTATCTTTTTTCTAACACACATCAGTTAGATGTGAATAAAGAATACAAAAAATATAGCAAGGCAGGTGTACTTCAGGACCAGGACTAGGAAACATTGCTTTACACTTACCAGTAATAGAAGTGCCACAGGGTATGTTATCGATTGCCCCGTGACTGTTAGCATGAACCATATAGCAGGGCTCATTTTCATAGCTGGCCTTCTGTATACTAACAGAGAATTCCCCCAGCTCCCTGCCACTGTCCGATATCGTCACTAAAGAGTCTGCAAAGAGGCACTGATCCACTTCTCTGTGGCCTAAAAGACAAAAACAATATTATTCAATCAGTTTTAGATTTATCAGACTGTTATTATACACATAATACACAATAATTTAAAGACCATTGGTGGGTTTCCCAAAATGTTTTTAGCACTAAGATGATGTTTAGATGGTCAAGTGAGCTTCACACTGAACACTCCCTATACTTTCTCCCCATATTAAGGTGTTCTTATTGCTAAGATTCTTTTAGGGCCCCCATTTACAAGCTGTATCTCAGTTTTTACTAGTAAAAACTTTAATTCATTATCTATGTAATGCAAATTTTTAGAACTATGTATTTTTGATAGATAAAAGATAGAAGTTTTGCTGAGATTTTTAGTAACTGACACACTTAAATTATTAATGCAAATATTTTCATTCGAAGGTAGTAAAACATTTCCAGAAATTCTCTGTCAATCATGTCTTATTAGAAAACTATCGTTCACATCAGTGACATCACAACCTTCACACTGTTTTATTTTTTTAAGGGACTGAAGACACATGCTGCATGTTCAGCAATTTATTTCACTTAATATTTCTAATATTGTCTCCATGTTCAGCTGAGGTAAAGCTTAAGCTGTCCCAACATGTTGTGGAAAAATGTCACGATCATTAAAATAATATTAGAAAATCGAAATATATCTTTGAAACAGGAAATAGTTATCATGAAAAATGTAACGTCTACAACTTGAGATCAACCACGTTTCCATCAAATGTGAATTTTCTCTCACATTGCTCACCCTCATAATACGAAGTGAAAATAAAAAGTGATTAAATTGAACGTTTTAAAATATATATTTTTAAACTTATGAAATGACAAAAGGCACAGTACTCTGATAATGACCCAGAAAACAACAACAAAAGAAACACTAACTACAGTGCTGTAGTAAGGTTTTGGTCTTGCTTTGTTTGTCATACTTACATTTTTCAGATTATCAAACACATTTTAATATCAGATAAATATAATCTATTAAGGGAAACCTTATTAAGGGAAAAAGGTATCCAAACCAACTTGGTACTATGTGAAAAAGTAATTGCCCCTGAACCTAATAATAGGTTGTGCCAACAACAGCAATCAAGCCTTCTTCTTTGCAGAATACTTTTAATTGAGCCACATTGGAAGGTTTTCAAGTAAGAACAGCCAGTTTAAGGTTGTGCCATAGCATCTTAATCCGACTTTATTCCAGACTTTGACTAAGCCACTCCTGAACCTTTAATTTGTCATAAACTGAAGGCCAGGCATTCTCCTTCAGATTTTTTTCTAAAAGAGAGCAGATTTCATGGTTTCATCAATTACAGTCATCCAGGTCGGAAGCAGCAAAGTAGCCCCAGAGTAGCCCCAGACCATTACACTACCACCACCATATTAACTGGTGGTATTGTGCTCTTTTCTAAAAAATGCTGTGTTAGTTTTACCCAAGATGTAACAGGACACACACCTTCAAAAAAGTTCTACTTTGATTCATCAGTCTACACTATATTTTTCCAAAAGGTTTGGGTATAATCAAGATATTTCTTGCAAAATTTAAAACAGCACTGGTTTCATGGAAACTATATTAGCCCAGTCTTTTTCTTTATGTTAAATCAGTAACAATGACCGCAACTAACACAACTGAAAATTGCAATTCTTGAGATGTTATTTATTTATTTTATTTTTTTTATCCCATTTTCTCCCCAATTTACAAGACCAATTACCTAATCCACTCATTAGAACTGCTCCTTATCACTAGTGATGCCCTCTTTTTCGAACTGCTGCTGATGCAGTATTGCCGAGTAGCATCACAGCAGGCTCGGAGGAAAGCACAGCGACTCGGTTCCGATACATCAGCTCACAGATAGATTGCGCTGCAGACATCATCCTTTGGAGTGATGTAGGGAGAGCGTGCCATCTACCCACTCAGAGCGAGCAAGGCCAATTGTGCTCTCTCGGGGCTCCGGTAGCTGATGGCAAGCAATCGGATAAGGATTCAAATCGGTGATCTCCTGATCATAGTTCTAGGTTCTTTTGTGACCTCCTGGTTAAGTTGTTGATGCACACTTGGAGTACTTTTGGTCGGCCGGTAACTACTGGAAAGGTTTACCAGTGTTCCATGTTTTCTCCATTTGTAAATCATAGCTCTCACTATAGTCTACTGTGGTCCCAAAGATTTAGAAATGATAAGTAAGCATTTCCAGACTGATAGATCAAGTCAATGACTGGTTTTCCATCTGTTTTTGAGTTCGACTTTAGATAGGGCATAATGTTTTGTTTTTTGAGATCATTTAGTGTACTTCATATTTTATGTGATTTCTTGATTCTACATTTCTGGCAGTAATCAGGCCTGGTTGTGGCTAGTGAAATTGAACTTAACTTTCCAGAAAATGTGATTAATCACATTTTGTTTGGAAAGCTTTTTTCCATTAATACATGAAATTATAGTTTAAAAACTGCTTTAAGATAACTCAGATAATCTCTCAGGGGCAAATACTTTTCACAGCACTGTATATTACAAACAGCTCAGCTGTAGTGAGTGTCATTACCAGATGGTGTTCCTCTAGACTAGTAGCCAGCACTACTGACCCCAGAGCAGCATTTACCATTAAAAATGTCTCAACATGTCAGAAAAGATGTATAAAGACTGGAATTCACTTACCAATACCGGAAAGAAACGCTAAAGCTTCAGGTGAGGCTTTTGGTTGGTCTGCTGTCCCTTGCAGTCCTTCAGCCTCCTTCATGTCTTTTTATTTATTAATTTATGTGAAAACATTAAACAAATTACATTACACCCTCATAGCAAGCAAAAAAAGGAATTATGGTTGCATGGTTTAATTATGTTAATAATGAAAAATCAACCTTAAAACAACCTTTATTTAAAAGTGAAACTATAATAATTATTTTTTTAATGCACCTTTTACGCTACAGAATCACAAGATATAAATAATTTAAGCTATGCATATTTATATTTATAAGTAAAGATGAGTAAAGTAAAAATACATATAAAACCAGAGCGCTAAATTAAAGGCGAATCAGTCTAAAATAGATTAACGTTATTTAAACGCATTAGAGATGAAAAAATGAAAGTTGATTTAGCATATTTTGGTTATCTGGGTACTGACTGAAGTCCAAATTAATCTCTCTGAATCATAAACATTAAATTAACCCTCACTGCAGACCCGCAGGTCTAAGTAACGTTAGTGTTTTAGTTAAAACTGGACCCACACGATAATGATCCACAGTGTAAGTCTATTAGCTAACTAAATAAATCAACTAACGCGTGTTTATACAGAAAGCCTCAGTACCGTTAGAGCTAACAGAGCGCATAAATACCGTTAATAGATGGTAGATGATGAAGGTTAGTGAGATTTCTGGAAAAAGAGAGATAAATATTCTTCTTATGCCCCAAAATCCTCAGCGCTCTGAGCACCCATAGCAACCCTGCATAGCAACCACGCGGTAAACAAGAGGCTAATGCTGCCTTCAAGTCCTCCTCGAAAATTCCTCTTTACGAGGTTGGAGGTGGTAAATTCGACTTGACATGCGTTTGAGTGTTTTTTTTGGTCGGGTGGAAATAGACGCCATTAGGAAAATCCTTTTCTTTATACTTTTAGTCTGTTACCATAAAAACAAGAGGTTTATTTTATCTACTCCAACAGAATGAAGCGAATAAGACATATTAGTTGAGTGATGTTTTTATCCCATTAGAACCGTGAATTATACCAGTATTATTGCTAGTGATTTTATTAGTTCGCTAATACAAACGTGCAAGTGCTTAGTTAAGTGTCAAGCAGTTTACAATACGAACTGTCTCCATCAATTTATAGAATTTATTTATCAATTTAAATGAATGTGATACATTTATTGACCTCTTGTTACTGACGCCCCCAACTGGGAAACTCGGGTCTTATCTAAAAATCCGAGTTTCCCACCGGTAATACGAGTTTGTGGTGGTGTTCATTTGCTCTCATCTCGTAAATACGATATTTCCGACACGACTTGAAGGCAGCATAATTCCCTGTTATCTTGGGTTAGCCCCGCCCCTTTAAAAAACGTGACCTTTGATTGATTGTGCTGGCCAAGGCTGCGTCCAGAAACTTTTCCTACTCCTCCTCCTTTCTTAGTACCCCTTTCCTTCTCTTTTACTCCTCCTCTCCTACTACCCCTTTCCTCCTCTTTCACTCCTCCTCTCTTACTCCCCCTCTCCTCTTCCTCCTCCTTTTTTACTCCCCCATACCTCTCCTCCTCCTTTCCTACTCCTTCGCTTTTCCTCCTCCTCCTCCTCTCCTACACCGGTGGAAGAATCGAAGAGAGAAGAAGAAGAGGAGTGGAGAGAAGGAACAGTAGTAATTGGGAAAATGGGAAAGCTGGTCTCTTTTAATAGGATGTTGACTATTAATAAACTGATCCAATCACAACGCTCGTTTTCACCTCCCCTAACACTGCCCAGCTAATCACAGCTGCTGCAAACGGTCACCAAATATATGGTCGCCCTATTAAGTGTTTATGTTTAACATCCTATTAATTGAAAAGAAAATACTACATTTCTGAAACAATGTCAAATATTAGCCATTTAAATAAAAGTGGAAACCTTGTATTATTCATTTTATTTATCTCTTTTTTATTTGTTCATAATAAGTGACATATGTTCTACAATCACGAAAGTGTTTTCTACACATACACAATTCAAAAAATTACCAAATTAATAAATAATTAATTTAATAATAAACATGTGCTCAGGTGCTTTGTGGGTATGACCACAGTGATGTCACTCCAAAATATTTTAAACATTTCTTGGGCAGAATACTGTGGCGTGTCCTCCGTTGGAAGCATCTTCGAGGAAGATTTTAAGCAGCTTATTTTGCCTCCTCTGGTATAGACCAGTTATATACAGTCTATAAAGGGTTGGTTTGGGAAGAAGGTGTAGGTCTGCACAGAACAGCAGCCCATGATTTTGGTCAGCATCAGTTTGTGGAAAATCCTTGAGATTATAAACATGGATTGCTCTTCTGTGTAGAGATGGTAAAGTTGGTTCAATCTAGGGGTGTACGATATGGAAAAATGTAATGTGTGATAACACTGTTGAATATCATAATATTGATGTGAAACAAGATAAATTAAAGAATCTAAATTTATTTAAGATTCTCAAAGGTTTTTCAGCACTTGGCTTAGCTAGACAAATTTTTCCCAGGATGAGAAATAGAGTGAGGCAGAGTGAGGTCCACTGTGAAAGCACACACTGCTCTACTTCACTCTACCTCCAGCCTCGTTATGTAACGTGATAGAGTTTTTAGGATGAAGAGTTTGTATTAGCTATTATGCTCAATGTTATCGTAACTCTTAATGCGTTTCATGAGAACGATAAAAATACGCTTTAAAAGGTATTGTACAACCCTAGTTCAAACAGGAGAGGGTGTGCATGATACATTGCTGTTTCTATAAATTTATAGCAGCTCAAGTAAGACTAAGGAGATTGAAATCAGCCTGAAACCATCTTGTTTTGGAGAAAACCGCTCCAAGTGGCTGTTCCAGCTTCCAGCATAGAGACAACAGCGACTTAGTAATGGTCTATCTTGTCAAACTGTGCAAACTGTACCCACCAAATATGATTTCCCAGTCTATTATTGCCCATCTGCCTCAGTCAGTGCCCACCTTTCCCATACAGCAATCCTACACACTTTGGGTGAGGAACACAACATCAGGGCCAGTTGGTAGGGGTTTATTAGTGCAAGACTGTGGTGTCTATCTGCTTTTATAAATGTCCTTCCTTCTACGTAGCTCCTCCAGGACCCGAGCTCTGTACAAGGTCCAGTCCTCATCATGGTTCTGCTGCAGGCCCAAAGCTTGTTGAAGATCCTGAGCATGGCTCCTCAGGAATGGATTGTACTGCTTTTCTTCTGCCAGTGTAGATGGACTCTAGTGGTAGAGTAGGAAATATCTCATTAAGCAACAGGTAGAGATATACGGAAATAAAACTTTTTGTCTAAAACAAAACCAAACCAAATTAAACGTTTGATTAAAGGCGGCAGTTTTTTTTATGTTTGCTATTAAATAAATTACATAATCTAAATAATGTTTTTGTCTTGCTTTAAAAAAAAAAATTGAACAAATATTGATAAAGCACAAAACATTTATTTCAGCATTATATATACTATACTAGTCAAACATTTAGCTTGCTAGCTACCTTAGCAGTGCAATATTAGACATAAATGTACTTTAGCAGTGTAATTCTAATCATGAATTATGTCAGTAGAGCTATTCAATTCACATGTAAGTGAAATTTGCACATCCTAGCAATGTAACTAGATAGTAAACTGAAAAGATAGTAAACTGATACCAAAAATAATAAATAAAGCATCTAACATCATGCTTCATTTGTGTACAGTGTAAAAATCCTAGCTGCAATATAATCCTTAAAACAGTGGTCATATGAATATGATATACAAACAAATTTGCCAGGCCTCGTTACCGTGCACAGTCTCTGCCCTCTCTGCTGCAGAACCCACTGGAGCTTCTGTTCCCGCGTTATGTTACCCGGCTCCAATTCTGCAGCGAACAGCAGGTTATCCTCAGCATACTCGTGACCTAATAAACAGACGCTGTCTTAATACGCAGCAATAACACCACAAATGTACAATACAAGTTCGGGACATGCAATACATCCAAAGAATTAAAGCACCTGCTTAGATATTAAACAGTATTCATTCATTTAAAAAAATAAGAACATATATATTAACTCTTAAAAAGAGTAAAAGAAATATGAACAGATATGAATATAACATTTACTCATAATGATAAATAAATTTACCATCACAGAAATATCAAAAGTAAAGTCACAGGTAATAATGTATAGTCCACTCCAAATGTATAGGAATAGTGAGGGCTATCCCTCACTTAAGTTTACTGTAGACTGATTTTTTTTTTTTTTTTTTACACAATAATTTACATCTGGATCCTATATACAGTTCAGAAGATTTTTTCTGAACCCACCTATTTGTCTTGTGAGCAGAAATATTGAATCATGTGATTTTCAGGTCTGTTTTGTTGCCAAGGTGTTTTCTGTTACAGTAAATAGCACTGAATATCTGTCATCAGTTTCAGATTTGGGTTCTGCCTGTGCAAACTGTGCATTTATCGATAAGATGGATTTAGCCTGATAACCGCAATGTCCAGTTGTGGCGAGTCTGTGCTAGTTGGCTCTATTCTGCAGACTCTGGTGCAGTTGGAACTGATCTTTGAGTGCATGATGGGCTGAGACTCGATTTTTATGCCTCAAAATCTTCAATAACTTAAGTCTGACCCGACTTAATCAGCAGCCAAAGAAACCGGACCTAAAAAAGGTGTATTGCCTAATTATCAGAGGTTCAAACCCTTGCAAAAAGGATACCAAACTCCTGAACTCATCCTCAGCATCTGCCTGAAACCAGCCCTGCCTTCTTCCTACATTAGCACAACTTAAGTAATTTTTTTCAATTATTCAAATGTTTCATTCCATCATATAAAGTTAGCACTATTGCTGTAGCTGTGTTGCTAATGCTGCACCATTTGTAGCCACCAAGTGTTTTGCTGACCTCCAGCTCTTTATGCTTACCACAACTCCCAACCCATCACTGTACCCAACAATGAGTTTTTACGTTTTTTTTGTTTGCTTCTGCACAAATAGCAGCACAAATAATGACTGCAGCAACATTGTGCACCTCCATGGTGGCAAGATTGATGCAAAAACACACTGGCTAAAACACACTGCCTGAAGGTTTAAGACTGGACTTGTTAAATTGCAGACTTAAACTGATTGCATTTTACCTGCTTTTAATGAGACTCAAGGGAGTAACCACCTTAAAAAAAAACAACAAAACATTAAATCTTATTTACTTCAATCTATTTTAAGTTTATCAGCTTCAATAGTTCTGCTCACAATTAAAATGGATGGGTTCCGATAAAATGGACTATCTTCTGAACTGTGCATCAGATCCAGATGCAAATACCTGGAAACTGGAAACAAAAGCTGAAAAAGCATTTGTGTTATAATGTCAAACTCAAAGTTTTCAGTCTACAGCAAATGAAAAAAGGGACTGGCCACCCTGTTCCAATTTTGGAGAGGACAGTATGAGAACACATTGGAACTCTGGGATATTTGTTTAATTTTAGGGATAGACAATCATGCACATCACTTCAGAACTTGGCATAAGCATAATGGAGCTAAGGCATGGCATAATGTTTATAAAGTTGTAAAAGTGAAATAGAGTGTTACCAGGCCAGAGCAGTGTGTCGTCGTTCAGTGAGCCGACTGTGTCCAGAGACGACAGCATTGTTGATGCGTTGCCTTCAAACATTCTCCCTATAAGGGCAGGAAATGTTAATCTGTTGTTAATCTTCATAGATATGCCACAGGCTTAAATACTTCTGTGTCCAGCTCTCTAGTACGTTGCCTGTCAAAAGTATGGACACACCTTAAATTCAGTGTTTAACTACTTTTGCATTTTCTCCATTGTAGATGAATACTAAGGTCATCCAAACTATCAAGAAAAACATGGAATCATTTAGTAAATACATTGTCAAACTAACCCAAATATGTTTTCTATTTTAGATTATTTAAAATAGGTATAGGTATGTCTTAATTAGATGATCTTGGCTGAACTGTCTCAGTCAGCTTTATGAGGTAGTTACTTGGAATGGCTTTCAGTTAACAGCTGTGCTGAACTTGTCAAGAGATGTCTTAATGTGTTTGAGAGCATCAGTTCTGTCATGTTAAGAACTACTCAACTAAGTAAAGAAAGGTCAGTCATTCCAAAAACAGTATCCTGAAGTGCAGTTGAACTGCATGATGAAACTGGCTCTCATCAGCAGTCCCCATCAACAGTCTATTTTCACACCTTGCACCCGCACCGTTAAAATAGCGTAGAGTTTAAGAACATATCTACGCTGATGGGTGTGGTGGTCTGGAAAAAAGGTGCGTTCAGGTACATTTCTGGCATGTTGATATTTTGGCAGTGGAAAACACAGGTGCGCCACTGACTGAAATGAACCTAGACAACAGTCAATCGTCAGAGTCTATTCCTATCTCAGCTATGCAGGTGCACCATGTGTGTAAACAAACCTGTCTTTTACTTTAATAATAAACAGAATAAAGAAAAAATTACATTGCTACTTCCTTAAATTACCTGCTGAATTAGTTTATGACTTTTGCACGTTTTGAGCTACGCAAGGCGTATATTTTTGTGCCCTCACAATACCATAGACCCACCTAAATCCAGCTGGGTGGTGCACAATTGAAGTGTCAACTAAAGATTGCTAAAATAGGGCCACAAATGTTACCTGCACAGGATATGTTCTTCAGAGTTACCAGCCACAGAAACCACAATTTTACAACACCTCAAAAGGAGCAACCTAAATGCTTCAGTATTTTGGTTTATTTAACATTTTTAAGTTACTACATGATTCTTTATGTGTTCTTTTATTGTCTGGATGACTTCAGTGTTAATTCACATTGTAGGAAATACGAAGGTGTGCCCACACTTTGACTGGTCGTTTAAAGCTATTATATGGGTGGTGGTCATTCTCAGCACTACAGTGTTAGTGGTAGTGTGTGTTGTGCTGGTACAAGTTTTATTTGTTTTTATATTTTGTATTTCTAATTTTTCACATTTTCTCCTCAATTTATACGGCCAATTACCCAACCCACTCATTAGGACTCCCCCCCCCCATCACTAGTAATGCCCCAACACACCAGGAGGGTGAAGACAAATGCTTCCACCGCTTCTTTTCAAGCTGCTGATGATGCAGCGTGCTTGGAGGAAAGCGCAGCGGCTCACAGACGCCCTGTGCTGCGGACATCACCCTGGGAGTGATGTGGGGAGAGAGCCCCAACTACAAACCCGCAGGAAGCAGGGCCAATTATGCTCCCTCTGAGCTCCGGCAGCTTGATGGCATGAGCTGGGGTTCGAATCTGCGACCTCCTGCTCATAGTGGCAGAGCTTTACACCGCTGGACCACTCGGCACCCCGTAAGTAAATAGCAGGAATTATGGATTTATTGGTGTCAGTTTCAAACAATTTAAATACCAATGTTCTTCCCTGCATGTTTACCCTATTCATTTGATTAAGCAGTTACTGTAGTATGTCAAATTTGGGGGCGCTGTCGCCGGGCAAACAGCCACGGAGATCGTCTCGTTCCACAGCGCTGGCTGACGCCGGGCAAACAGCGGATCGTTGGGGGGCGCTGGCGCAGCGTTAACAGTTCTGGGCTGGGTTTAGCCTAATAGTATATTGTATGTGTAACCCCAAATTATTACTATTATTATTTAAATAAATCAAAAGCTTGGCTTTTAGCATAGCTAGCTAACTCTTCTGCTGCCTGTGTTAAAAGAAAACACAGAGGTGATGTATCTGGGGGCAAAAAGAGCCGGTTCCTTATAAACCAACTCTTCTTGGATTACGAAAAAGAACCGGAATTTGTTGTCACACATACACGTGGAGGCACGTTTTTAGTTTACACTCTGAAATTTTCTCTATAAGCGAACTTATTTAGTCAGATAGTTATTTGTAGTAAAGTAAATGCAGTTACAATTTCAAACATTTTCAAGCACTTTCCAGGCCTGAAAAACAGATGTAAAGCAAACAATGACACTGAGGTGTATAAAAACTCCAGTAGCACTGCTGTGTCTGATATACTTGTACCAGCACAACACACTACCATGACAGCAGTGTTAATGCAGTGCTAAGAATGACTAATCACCCACATAATAGCTGCTCTGGAGCACAATAAAGTATGCAGAGAAACAGAAAGGCTACAGTCTGTGATTATACAGCTACAAAATGTCCTATATGATCACTGGAGCTGATAAGATGATCAGTTTGTGTATAAACATGGTCATAATATTATGACTTTGTAATATAGTTAGTTGTGTTTACCACATCCTGAGAGAAAAACCAGGTCCCCTGAAAAGAGGCTGCTGGGGCCTCCAAACACTCGTCCGTCCAAGAGATAAATCATGTGACCCACAGTATGGCCAGGAGTGTAAAAGGCCCTGAAGCGCAGCTTCGTCCCAACGTCTATGGTATCTTTATCTGTCAGAGGACTTAAAAAAAAAAAAAAAAGGAGTCAAATATAGCACTCAGGTATAGAAAAAAAATGTACTTTCCAAAAAAATTTGAGCTTTAAAGTTAATTGCTGTTAAATTCTATGTAATTGCATTTGTATGCTATTATATTATCATTATTTTTAAGTGGCATTAAACGGTCATAGAACTATGATTACAAACACTAATCTTGTTTATTGCAGTTATTCCTTGTACAATATATCAATATATACATCCATACAAAAATGATTATTGTGGCAGTCCAATGTTAGGGGCGTTTATAGCTTTCTTTATGGTCTCCTATATTGTTTGTATCAATACCGGAATATTTTTATTATATTATGTTTCGACAAAAAATAAGAAACATTTAACATACCAATTAAGAACATTGTGATCTACAGGGGTTGGACAATGAAACTGAAACACCTGTCATTTTAGTGTGGAAGGTTTCATGGCTAAATTGGAGCAGCCTGGTGGCCAATCTTCATTAATTACATATTGCACCAGTAAGAGCAGAGTGTGAAGGTTCAATTAGCAGGGTAAGAGCTCAGTTTTGCTTAAAATATTGCAATGCACACAACATTATGGGTGACATACCAGAATTCAAAAGAGGACAAATTGTTGGTGCACGTCTTGCTGGCGCATCTGTGACCAAGACAACATGATGTATCAAGAGCCACGTTATCCAGGGTAATGTCAACACACCACCAAGAAGGACCAACCACATCCAACAGGATTAACTGTGGATGCAAGAGGAAGCTGTCTGAAAGGGATGTTCGGGTGCTAACCCAGATTGTATCCAACGAACATAAAACCATGGCTGCCCAAATAACGTCAGAATTCAATGTGCACCTCAACTCTCCCGTTTCCACCAGAACTTTCCGTCGGGACAATAAATTACTGTGGTCCAAAACCGGGTGTTTCAGTTTGATTGTCCAACCCCTGTATATTTAGGCTATATCATCCAGCTATAATCATGCAAGTTAACATGTATATTTAAATTCAAAACCTATATTAAATTAACCAAACAAATATAATCATCCAATCAGAAAAGCACAGCATACTAAATGCAGATGATTCATACATTTAACATAATCTAGTGTAAGCGAAAACACGAACCCTGTGTATATCCTTCGACCCAGTGCTGTTAAATCGTTCGTATTTTAAGAATGAGTTGTGTGACCGGTTCTTGGCATGAGGCCTAGACTGGTTTCTAACTAAACTAAAGCAGACGTGTGAAGGCTACAGACATGGGATGTAAAGCTCTTACTGTGTGAGGCCAGGAATGTTGTCCATAAGGTTTCCATACACCCTACAGGAACTGTGAAGCCTTTTCAAAGCACGATTTCCTCCACTGTGGTCCCTGAAAAAGACACGCCCACACATGAGCTGCTGTACATGTATAGATCTAAAAAACAAACATAAAAAAGGCCAAAAGTTTGGGGACAGTGACCTAAAACTGGACAATTGCTTAATATTATTACATATCACAATATAAAATATTTCAATAGAAACAAAATTTAATTACATTTTTGATATTTCAGTATACATTCTTTATGTTATTTATTGAGAATATTACATAAATTGGCAAACTTACGTTTGTAGGCACAGACATCTGTCTATTCTTTGCAATTTGTCTGTGCCATTTTTATTGTTCATATTAATATCAGAATTGTATTAAACTATCTAAAATTAAGACACATATTGTGCAGCTGTAAAACTTGTTTTAATATAAATTAACATGTCATTTTTTGTTTAGTTGCAGTCACACAAGTAGATCTGTAGTAGGATTTATGACAGTAAACTGATAATAATAACAACAAATATTCCTATTTTATTCCATTGTCTGTTGATTGACCATATTTGTCCTTGGTCTTGTCTTGACTTTTAGCCACTTATTTTTTCAACCAAGACAAACTACTCTATATAAAAAAATATTAACTTGTACTTTCTTTTTTTCTGAAAACAGATACAATTCTGAAATGATTTACTGTACACCCTTTAAGGTTGGTGTATATAACTGAAAAAGTTGTACATAACAGTGAGTTTTCTGACAAAGACTCATAGCTTGCACTCCATATTAGCTCACTGCAGGCAGACCAACCACAGCTGTGGAAACCTTTCACATCCTAAATCAGATTATAAGCTAATCAACGCAAATATAAATGCCAAGTAAAATATAAACAGATCAGCGTGACATTCCTTCACTGACCAGTGTTTATGTGTGCAGAGAATCGCCTCTAGAGTCACACCCTCTTCTTCCAGACAGCTCTGTGTGAATGTAAAAGTCCAAGTCATTAAAAATCACATACAATGGTGTGACATTATTTCCATTTCTTCATGGCTGTAGTCAGAAGATCCCTTCTTATCTTAAAACAGAAAATTCTATTTAACCTGGGCAAGAGAGAAAGAAACTAGGTCCACAAATTAAAGTAATTTCATTAGGAATGCACCAAATATGTCAACCAAAAATAGTTGCCGAAACTAGAAAAGAAAAAATAGATTCGGTATGCAGCCAAATAAGAAAAGAAAATACAGAATAATTTGTACCAAACAATGACTTGTTTATTTTAACTCCTATTTCTATGTTTTTTCTAAAGGAGGAAAGGAGGATTTTTAAATAATGGCAGCAGCCCCCTCAACATAGCTCAGAGCACAGCTGAAGGACACAAGCTGTACAGAGCAAGAATAGTAATGTTAGCTGAGCATCAACATTTCTTTGTTTTACCAAAAGGCTGAATGCTTTTTCTTTGTCAATTTCCATCACAAGTGACTTGGAGTAGCACTGAAGTACACTTATGACTGGAAATGCACTGCTAAATTAAATTCATAATTAAAACAGCACTACTCGGGTATTTATTTTAATTATTTAGGCTTTGGGATGTTAAAAAGTTGAAATTACCTTTTTCAATTGTTTAGTTGATTATGCACTTAATGCAATGGTAAAAAGGTAGCAAACAAAAAGAAAACCTATTCATATGTGATATTTGGCCTTCGGCCTTTGAATTTTCAAATCGTCCAAAAACAACAACATCAAAAATTAATGCATCTCTAACATTTATGATGGAATTAAAGAGTTATACTATGTTTTAAATCAGACTGCATTTATACTAATGCTTAAAATCCCCACATGGTTTGAAATCTTCCCAAAAGAAATAAGCAGCAATAAATTCCACAGGTTTTAAGCACATCGGAAAACCGCCTGAGGTTTTCCCCCAAAACCACACACATATATAATGTTCCGTAGTCCTGTGATGAAAGCGGACAGCAGAGCAGTTCTGGATGGTGCGGACCCACCTGCACAGACTGAGGATCAGCCGGGTCCACCACAGCAGCCAGACTGGACGCAGTGTCAATAATTACATAGCTGTAGTTGTCAGACAGAACTGGAACAGGGATGATCTTGATACCTAATAAGATATTACACAACACACACACACACACATGTACTTATGAAAGGAATGCTGTCTCTGGCAAGACACAGACTTTTAAGTCAAGCTGGGGTAAACTAGGTGTACCGTTTATGGTTGTGGGCTGGGTGCGAGAGTGGCCTGATGGGTATTTCTCCCGTGCTTTCTTCATCTGACGTTTGTAAAATACATAGCCCAGTTTGGTCCGTGCGTACAGCGAATACCTGGACCAAAAAACAAGAAAACAACAAGTTTTCTTAATTATCACAGTAACTATGTAATGTAGTGATGATGAAAGACTAAAATTTTTCTATTTAAACCTTTTATTTAACTTTTTTATGATGAGATGCATTGATTGGAAATTGTGGTCTGATGCAAATATCTGAAATTGATGTTTGTATCTGCTGATGTAAATACTAAATGTTTTCTAAATGTATAAACTGGGTTTAGTGAGATGATTAAAGTGAAGGTAAAGCAAAATCTTATCTAATCTTCCAATGATACTGTAAGAAAAGATATCTAAACTTCATTAATTTTTTTAACTGCATTATAACTCTCACAAAACAAAACCAGCTACATTTACCTGCACTGCTGATTAAGTTCTATTCAGCCTCTACTCCTACATTTTATGAATGCTAATCTACTGGTTATAGGGCTGGGGGATATGTTAAGTTTTTAAGAATAATTCATATATTTTCATACAAGATATGAACCAATATCATTCAATTTAGCACCGTCAGTTCACCTTTTTCTTCTCCCAGTGCTCTCTCAATGCTGATCCCAGGCCGACTGATCTTACCACCTCTAGTATATATATTGTATAAGTGCCTGTATAAAAATTAGAACATGTAGTTTTGTCTCAGTATTTTTTTGTTATTACCTCATGAACACTGGATGAACAAATATATATATATATATATATATATATATATATATATATATATATATATATATATATATATATATATATATTGTTTATTGTTTATTTTAATCCATATCGCCAAGCCCTTATTGGTTATATCTAGGTTTAACAGCTGAACTGGCTCATTTCCACCTATCCCTAGGGGAGAATAGGAATTTGTGACTAACATCAGAACAAAAGGCAACTTCATGAACAGCCCTAATGTACAGTAATCACTCCCACACAGCAACTGCACTAAATCAGAGTAGAAAAACACAGCCAGTGTACACTTGCAATACATTAGCTGCAACAACGTATTAAAAAAAACTACTATTCACCGAGTACAGTGCAATTTTTGTGTTCTTTTTTGTGATTATGTGTGGAAATTCTTACTGTAGTTATTGCTATTATGCTTGTTTTTGGAGGGGTTTGTTCCTTATCAGTTTAGAGTGTACAGTGGAAGGCGGTATGAGAGACAAAAGGGTCAGTGTCCCAGACAGGGATTAGGTCTAGCTCAGACTATGGGTTGATTTCCTAGAGAGATTAAGCCTAGCTCTGGACTGGCCACATTATTTCTTTCAATGGTGACCCTCCATTCAAAAAACTGTGCAGCCCACGGCTATAGGCTCAATCCCTGTCTAGGAAACTAGCTTCAAAGCGTGTTAGCTAGCTAACCTAGTTGTGCTGTTGTCACTGCTGTTATACTGGTTAATAATACACCTCGTACACACTCTGATACACACACAGTAAACTCACTACCCTGACAGTCCAAAACACCCATTATAAGTGCAGCTTGAGATAAGCCAGCAGGGCCAGGATCCCTAAAAGCCTCTGTTCCAGCACAGAGCTGACTCTAAAATTAACAAACACAATCAATTACTCTCTCGATCAGTTCAGATAATCTCAGTTTAGCACACTCACACACTCTAACACACACACACTCTCTCTCTCTAACACACACACACACACACACACACTCTAACACAATGGTGGAACTGCCGACACTGCGCAGCTCCTCTTCACCGACTTACGCGATCCAGAACAGCGGTCTCTCGGTCCGGGCCATCAGTTCGGCCAGCGGTCCGCGGTTCCACGCGCTCCTCCGGCCGCCGGACAGCAGGCGGTAGATGTAGAAGCCGCCGCAGACCGAGGCCACCCCGAACACACACAGCGTCCAGTCCGGAAGCGCCATAACGGTGGGCGGGGGCGGCGGTGACGTCACTCAGCACCCCCCTTATCATTTAGGAACAGCCCTCAGCCCTAATAATTATAGTCTCTCTAAATAAATTACAGAGACATTATGCTTAAATATCCAGAAAAACACAACATTTATCCTTTAATGTTCTTATTCAAATATCTAACTAAATATTTTTCCAATAAAGCGACATATAATAAACGATAGATATAAAATGCAAAAGTGTTATTTACTATCTACTTTGAATCTGATGATCCTCTTTGGGAAATATTATGTGCAAAACATTTAATTTGCTTAAGTCCATCCCCCTTTTTACGTATTTCTTGTTGAATTTGATTTATTGGGGTTTCTTAGCTGTCTTAGCAACAAAAAAAAACTGTATCTACTATAATGTATATGAATGAGTTAAATGTGTTAGTTAACGAATATGTGTGTTGTCAATATTAATATAATGTTTAGTTTATTTTTAAGTTTGATGGTTGTTTGTTTTAATTTATTTTGGATGTCCTTGCTTGTATTAGATTGTGCTTCTGGACAAAGAACTACCAACCACAGCCTTTGAAAATGCTTATAGAATATTCAAATAGTAAGATAAGGCATTACAAACAATAAGATTAGATCATTGGATGCGTATGTACTTTGGTTCTTAAATTGAATATATATTTACATTTGTACCTCATGTTGAATGTTGAACGTTAACATTTTTTTCTATGTTGTTTATGTACTATTGTTCTTTTATCTGAATGCTCATGATCTATACCTTTCTTAAGTGACTAACCTGCTAACTAGGGTTTGTATTCATTGTTTTATAATTGTATTACTTATTATTATTATTATTATTATTATTATTATTATTATTTTAAAACCTATACTATTTAGCCACTAATTATTGTTCTTCAGTATTATCTATACAGATATCCAAGAAAATCAAAGAGTTACAGGCCTGTAAAGGATTATAATGAGATACATATATGACATGTTTAATATTATTAAAATGTGATGTATATGATGTAACGTGGGAAATTCCTCTAGTAGCAGGTCTCCATTCGTCCTGTTATGATGTGAATTGGCCACTTGGTAGAGTTGTTCACCAGGAACATGAGGACCCAAGACATACTGGTGATGGCAACACTGCTTTTATTATGGCCGACAAAAAAAAAAATAATAACCTGTCTATCTATCCTGTCTATCTATCCTGTCTGTTATATACTGGTCAAAAACAGCAATGGAACATCAAACAAATCAAATGCTCCATATAACTAGTATAACTCCATATAACTAGTTCGACCTAATTTCTAGAACTCAATGTTAAAATGTGTCATTTGTGTCATTTCTTACATCAGGATAACCTTAACATATTTACAGTCAGGCTCCCCCCAAAAGAAAAGAAAAAAACATGAATGTGCTGTAAACATGAAAACATGATTCAGTTCTTAATTTGGCATCAATATTTAGAAATGGGCCTTGGCTCTTAAGGGTTAACCATTTTTTTCTAATCAGGACAGAATATTACTCCGGTAAAGTTGGTTTCATATTCGCATATTCGGATTTCTTTCTTCAATAGCTTTTGAACTGTGTGTGCAAAATGGTTAATACTTGCTTATTTTATATGCTGACATCCAAAGCAAGCAGCTACAACGTCTTTCCCCTCTCAAACATCTGCCTTTAGAAAACCACAGAACACATTGTCGTCTATGGGCTGCCGCGACCGGCTCTCACTAAAAACCAGGGGTTTCGTGCATGACGTATTTTTGGGGGCGGAGTTGTGGGAAGGCTGTTGTCGTAAGGGGAGGGACTTGAATAGGGTCAAGGAGCATGCGCAGAGAGGAACCCGCACAATTCAAAAGGCCGGTGTGAATCTGCTGCCGAAAAAAGAAACCGCTGGAGCAAGAAAGGTACAGTATAAGCTTTAAAACACATTGTTTGTGAAATAAAAAATGCACGTAACGAATACAATTATTAAAATCTAGGAAGAACAGTGTTTATTTATGGTGCTGTGTAATATCTGAGGCTCAATTCCATTTATTTATCAATGTAAAGCTCCAAAACGCCCCAAAGTTAGCTTTGCTGAACAATATTATTGAATGTACAGCAGTGTTGGGGCATCTGAATCTTAAATTACACCTAATTTAGTTCGATTGAGGTGACCATATCTGTTTAGTATCTTGCTTACATACCTGGTTGGTCTGGGGGGATTTCATGTTAGTTTAGTTCAATCTGATTTATATATATCTGGTATCCAAATACCTGGTTGGTCTGGCAGGTATTTCATGTTAGTTTAGTTCAATCTGATTTATATATATCTGGTATCCAAATACCTGGTTGGTCTGGCGGGTATTTCATGTCAGTGCAGTTTAAACTGTTTTATATATATCTGGTATCCAAATACCTGGTTGGTCTGGCGGGTATTTCATGTCAGTGCAGTTTAATCTGATTTATATATATCTGGTATCCAAATACCTGGATGTTGTGGCGGGTATTTCATGTTAGTATAGTTTAATCTGATTTATATATATATCTGGTATCCAAATACCTGGATGTTGTGGCGGGTATTTCATGTTAGTATAGTTTAATCTGATTTATATATATATCTGGTATCCAAATACCTGGATGTTGTGGCGGGTATTTCATGTCAGTGCAGTTTAATCTGATTTATATAAATATATCTGGTATCCAAATATAGGGGTGGGAATCGATTACTATCTCACGATTCGATTCGATTCCGATTTTGGGGGCCACGATTCGATTCAAAATCGATTTTTGATTCAAAACGATTTGAATTATAAATATTTCTGCTTCTGGCTTATGAATCGTATTGAAAAAAAAAACCCTCCATAATATACACTGGTCCTGGAGCAAGTAATGTGTTACAAAAACAATAAAATGTGCAGGAATGTGGGTCCTCAGTGACAGAGGAATCACTGGGATATCACAATGACGTTAATGAACAATAAATACATAAATAAATAACACTGCTTTATTACCAGGCTACTAGCGGTGGTGTGTAGGTGACGCTGCTGGGCTGATGTGATGATAGCAGTGGAGCGCTAAAGTTCAGGAGCAGCTGCTGATTAACTAGTTAATTTAAGGTGGTTGTATTTCTTCAGAAAGGGGGCAGGAGGTGGAGAAATTAATTCATATTGTCCATTCCTTAATTCCTCTGTGATGAGGAGCTGAAATTAGCTCTGATTAGCTTATTGTTATTTTTCCGTTCCGCCTTAAATGCTGCAGCCCGCTGCCACCTGTAGCGTTATTTAAGGTGGAACTGGAAAGTTAGCTAGTTAGCTAGCTAACAGTTACTGAAACTAACTACTAGCGATCTTTTTTATGCTTGTTATGAAGCATTCTGCCATAAAACATTGAAACTACACGTTAATCTAAGGTAATATAGTGCTTGTTCTGCCATCTTACCGGTGATTCTCAAACACCTACGCTCTGTGTGTGTCTGGAAGATCTCCAAAGGGACAAGCGCTATCCCCAGGGTTGCCAGGTCCAACAAAAATACCCAGCCCAAAATCAGTCTAAAACCCGCCCCTCAGAATCGATTTTGGGACATTTTAAATCGATTCTGAATCGTAGTAAATGAGAATCAAGATTCTTATGTGAATCGTTTTTTTGGCACACCTCTATCCAAATACCTGGTTGGTCTGGCGGGTATTTCATGTCAGTGTAGTTTAATCTGATTTATATATATCTGGTATCCAAATACCTGGATGGTCTGGCGGGTATTTCATGTCAGTATAGTTTAATCTGATTTATATATATCTGGTATCCAAATACCTGGATGGTCTGGCGGGTATTTCATGTCAGTATAGTTTAATCTGATTTATATATATCTGGTATCCAAATACCTGGATGGTCTGGCGGGTATTTCATGTCAGTATAGTTTAATCTGATTTATATATATCTGGTATCCAAATACCTGGATGGTCTGGCGGGTATTTCATGTCAGTATAGTTTAATCTGATTTATATATATCTGGTATCCAAATACCTGGTTGGTCTGGCAGGTATTTCATGTTAGTTTAGTTTAATCTGATTTATATATATCCGGTATCCAAATACCTGGATGTTGTGGCAGGTATTTCATGTTAGTTTAGTTTAATCTGATTTATTTCACTGCTACTGCTTCTAAATGGGTACAAATGAAGATAATTTTGGTTTCTGTATATATTTTGAGTTATTTGGTTGTCACAGATTTTAAATGCAAAAATAAGGTCAGAAAACATACATTTAAAATCTGACATGTTATCAATTGTTTTAATTATTGCTTGATTTTTTAGATTGCCTGTGACTGATGCAACAAGTGGTTCCACCATTCATGTGTCGGAAACTCACCTGAAGAGGAGGAGTTCCTTTGCCCTTTGTGCAAGATATAAGACAGCCCCTACCAACTAACTCATCCGCTGACCCTGCTTTTAAATGTCATTGCTACCACTGTTTTCCAACAACTCTAATCAGACTTCTTTTTCATTTTATGTTAAAAAAAAAAACACACCTTAAAGATGTATGTTATAACTTTATTGTAGACTTTGTCACCTGAGGTTGTTTATTTTTTAAAGACAATACCTTTTATAGTTTCCATCAATTACAGTTTGCCAATTCAACTATTTATTTTGACACAGCACATGCTAACCCTCACTTGCTGAGACTAAAGAATGTAAATGAACTTTGTGCCCTTTTTAGATAGAAAAAGCTGGAAAATATGTTCCGCAACGAAACTACATTTAGGTCAATATAATGTTCTCTTTTTGTATACTTCAGAATTTAATACATTTGCTATTTGAGTTTAGAAACAATATGCTCATAAACATACTTTTATTGTTAACATTGTTTTCATGCCTTATATCTAGATTGTATTAAATCCCATACATCTGACACAGAGGCAAACTATGTTCCGACTCAGGATAACTGTAGTCCCAGTGTAAAGAGTTAATGCATGAAAAAATAATTATATAAAACAATGAAAGTATATCCAATAAAAAAAATAAATAAATACATTTTGGCTAATGTGGTCTCAAACTGAATGTTGTATTATTTTCTACTATATTACACAATATAAATATTAACCAACGATAATCAACCTCTTATGCAAAAATAGTCACTTTATTCACCCAGTTAAAAGAAAGACACTTTATTTTAAACATTTTACATGTGCACTATCAAACATCAAAAGTACTGTGTACAAAAATTATTACTTGAAGTTAGCTATAGAGTGTACAGGGCCACCTCAAATAATTGTAATATCTTTGAAAAGTTACTTTATTTTAGTAATTTGGTTAAAAATGTGAAACTCATTATATAGATGTATTAAACACAGTGATCTATTTTAAGCATTTATTTATTTCATTGTTGATGATTATGAAGCTTACAGACAATGAAAACCCAAAAATCAGTGCATCAGAAAATTAGAATATTATTTAAAACCAATTGGTACTTTCTGCAGTGTGGGCAGTGTGCCAAGTCCTGCTGGAAAATGAAATCTTCATCTTCATAAAAGCTGTCAGCAGAGGGAAGCATGAAGTGTTGTAATATTTTGTGGGAAAACAAAACTGCACTGACTTTAGACTTGATAATAAAACACAGTTGATCAACACCAGCAGATGACAGACATGTCTCTCCAAACCATCACTGATTGGTGGAAACTTCACACTAGACCTCATGCAGTTTGGACTGTGTGTCTCTCCACTCTTCCTCCAGACTCCTCTCCCTTGATTTCCAAATAAAATGTAAAATTTACTGATGATCAGTGATGGTTGGAGAGACATGTCTGTCATCTGCTGGTGTTGATCCACTGTGTTTTATTATCAAGTCTAAAGTCGGTGCAGTTTTGTTTCCCCCCAAAATCTTACAGCACTTCATGCTTCTTCCCTCTGCTGACAACTTTTATGGAGATGCAGATTTCATTTTCCAGCAGGACTTGGCACACTTCCCACACTGCAGAAAGTACCAATTGGTCTTATATAATATTCTAATTTTCTGATTCACTGATTTTTAGGTTTTCATTTCACACGCTTAAAATATAGATCACTTTGTGTGTAATATATCTTTATAATATACGAGTTTCACATTTTTAACTGAATTACTGAAATAGTAACTTTGTGAGATGGCCCTGTACATTGCAGTCTAAGGTTTACGATGCAGCAAGTTTTTCACTTGCAATAAAGACTAGTATTCGGTTACTGTGGAGCTGGTATCAGAATTAAGAGGAAAAACTGCATGGACATTTTACCAACTTTTCTCTAAAAGACAAGAAGGCACTTGAGTGTGTTCTTGACAGTACAGAAGAAGTTCTGATGGATCTTCATGATTGACTGTTCACACGATCGCCACCTAGAAAAAAATATATACATTTATTTATCACAAAGAAATTCAACAATAACAAGATTTATGACTTATTTGGGGAAAAATCATAGTAAATAAATATAGATTACTACAAAATCACAGTTTTAAACAAAATACACAGATTTTACAACTAACAGAGTAAATGTACCCTGAATATCAGGACCAGTACAAAGAGTAACACAGGCTATTGAGGAATATGAATAAAGTTATTAGCACTATAGAGTGCATGAACATGAAAACGATATAAGATACATATCCTGCACATGAAATACCCACCAGACCAACCAGGTATTTGGATACCAGATATATATAAATCAGATTAAACTGCACTGACATGAAATACCCGCCACAACATCCAGGTATTTGGACACCAGATATATATAAATCAGATTAAACTAAACTAACATGAAATACCTGCCAGACCAACCAGGTATTTGGATACCAGATATATATATAAATCAGATTAAACTGCACTGACATGAAATACCCGCCACAACATCCAGGTATTTGGACACCAGATATATATAAATCAGATTAAACTGCACTGACATGAAATACCCGCCACAACATCCAGGTATTTGGACACCAGATATATATAAATCAGATTAAACTAAACTAACATGAAATACCCGCCACAACATCCAGGTATTTGGATACCAGATATATATAAATCAGATTAAACTATACTAACATGAAATACCCGCCACAACATCCAGGTATTTGGATACCAGATATATATAAATCAGATTAAACTGCACTGACATGAAATACCCGCCACAACATCCAGGTATTTGGATACCAGATATATATAAATCAGATTAAACTGCACTGACATGAAATACCCGCCAGACCAACCAGGTATTTGGATACCAGATATATATAAAACAGGTTAAACTGCACTGACATGAAATACCCGCCAGACCAACCAGGTATTTGGATACCAGATATATATAAATCAGATTGAACTAAACTAACATGAAATACCCGCCAGACCAACCAGGTATTTGGATACCAGATATATATGAATCAGATTAAACTGCACTGACATGAAATACCCGCCACAACATCCAGGTATTTGGACACCAGATATATATAAATCAGATTAAACTATACTAACATGAAATACCCGCCAGACCATCCAGGTATTTGGATACCAGATATATATAAATCAGATTAAACTGCACTGACATGAAATACCCGCCACAACATCCAGGTATTTGGATACCAGATATATATAAATCAGATTAAACTAAACTAACATGAAATACCTGCCAGACCAACCAGGTATTTGGATACCAGATATATATAAATCAGTTTAAACTGCACTGACATGAAATACCCGCCAGACCATCCAGGTATTTGGATACCAGATATATATAAATCAGATTAAACTAAACTAACATGAAATACCTGCCAGACCAACCAGGTATTTGGATACCAGATATATATAAATCAGTTTAAACTGCACTGACATGAAATACCCGCCAGACCATCCAGGTATTTGGATACCAGATATATATAAATCAGATTAAACTAAACTAACATGAAATACCCGCCAGACCATCCAGGTATTTGGATACCAGATATATATAAATCAGATTAAACTAAACTAACATGAAATACCTGCCAGACCATCCAGGTATTTGGATACCAGATATATATAAAACAGGTTAAACTGCACTGACATGAAATACCCGCCACAACGTCCAGGTATTTGGATACCAGATATATAAATCAGATTAAACTACACTGACATGAAATACCCGCCAGACCAACCAGGTATTTGGATACCAGATATATATGAATCAGATTAAACTGCACTGACATGAAATACCCGCCACAACATCCAGGTATTTGGACACCAGATATATATAAATCAGATTAAACTACACTGACATGAAATACCCGCCACAACATCCAGGTATTTGGATACCAGATATATATAAATCAGATTAAACTAAACTAACATGAAATACCCGCCAGACCATCCAGGTATTTGGATACCAGATATATATATAAATCAGATTAAACTACACTGACATGAAATACCCGCCAGACCATCCCGGTATTTGGATACCAGATATATATAAAACAGGTTAAACTGCACTGACATGAAATACCCGCCACAACGTCCAGGTATTTGGATACCAGATATATATAAATCAGATTAAACTAAACTGACATGAAATACCCGCCAGACCATCCCGGTATTTGGATACCAGATATATATAAAACAGGTTAAACTGCACTGACATGAAATACCCGCCACAACATCCAGGTATTTGGATACCAGATATATATAAATCAGATTAAACTATACTAACATGAAATACCCGCCAGACCATCCAGGTATTTGGATACCAGATATATATAAATCAGATTAAACTGCACTGACATGAAATACCCGCCAGACCATCCAGGTATTTGGATACCAGATATATATAAATCAGATTAAACTAAACTAACATGAAATACCTGCCAGACCAACCAGGTATTTGGATACCAGATATATATAAATCAGTTTAAACTGCACTGACATGAAATACCCGCCAGACCATCCAGGTATTTGGATACCAGATATATATATATCAGATTAAACTAAACTAACATGAAATACCTGCCAGACCAACCAGGTATTTGGATACCAGATATATATAAATCAGTTTAAACTGCACTGACATGAAATACCCGCCAGACCATCCAGGTATTTGGATACCAGATATATATAAATCAGATTAAACTAAACTAACATGAAATACCCGCCAGACCATCCAGGTATTTGGATACCAGATATATATAAATCAGATTAAACTAAACTAACATGAAATACCCACCAGACCAACCAGGTATTTGGATACCAGATATATATGAATCAGATTAAACTAAACTAACATGAAATACCCACCAGACCAACCAGGTATTTGGATACCAGATATATTTATATAAATCAGATTAAACTGCACTGACATGAAATACCCGCCACAACATCCAGGTATTTGGATACCAGATATATATAAATCAGATTAAACTGCACTGACATGAAATACCCGCCAGACCAACCAGGTATTTGGATACCAGATATATATAAAACAGTTTAAACTGCACTGACATGAAATACCCGCCAGACCAACCAGGTATTTGGATACCAGATATATATAAATCAGATTGAACTAAACTAACATGAAATACCTGCCAGACCAACCAGGTATTTGGATACCAGATATATATAAATCAGATTGAACTAAACTAACATGAAATCCCCCCAAACCAACCAGGTATGTAAGCAAGATACTAAACAGATATGGTCACCTCAATCGAACTAAATTAGGTGTAATTTAAGATTCAGATGCCCCAACACTGCTGTACATTCAATAATATTGTTCAGCAAAGCTAACTTTGGGGCGTTTTGGAGCTTTACATTGATAAATAAATGGAATTGAGCCTCAGATATTACACAGCACCATAAATAAACACTGTTCTTCCTAGATTTTAATAATTGTATTCGTTACGTGCATTTTTTATTTCACAAACAATGTGTTTTAAAGCTTATACTGTACCTTTCTTGCTCCAGCGGTTTCTTTTTTCGGCAGCAGATTCACACCGGCCTTTTGAATTGTGCGGGTTCCTCTCTGCGCATGCTCCTTGACCCTATTCAAGTCCCTCCCCTTACGACAACAGCCTTCCCACAACTCCGCCCCCAAAAATACGTCATGCACGAAACCCCTGGTTTTTAGTGAGAGCCGCCGCGACCTGCACGAGAGCTAAGGGACCGTCTACAAACTACTCGACACAGCAAAAAGGCGAATGAAGATGGGCGGGGCAAATGCTTTATGCTTCATTATATGAAAGTGTAGTGTACTTTAGTGTTTTTAGCTGGTCACAAATGACAAGACTTCAGGAGTTCCTGACAATATTTTTTTATAATAATTGTTTTGTTAAAAACAATCTAAAAATATAAAGGTTACACTCATTTTTTGTTCAATTTGTAACTGTTTTTAAAAAACCTTTTTAAAAAATATTTCATAAAGTATTTCATTCTGATTTTGTGACAAAGTTTCAACTGAGTATATATTTTATCAAATAATCACTTGTAGCCCATTTTGCAAGTCTTACTGTCATTTGACCTGCAGTTCAACAGAGGGCTTTCAGGGTTTCTTTTTCTGTTTTACTGTTGATAGTAATACTGTCATTGGTGGGTAGTAACCATTGGTTTGTTTAATTTTAGTTGAGTATACAGAACCGTAATTAAACCATGTAAGAATTGTCAAATGATAGTATTAAAAGGTTTACATTCTATTGTGACTACTTCTGAAATAAATATTATGAAATATAACTAATACCTCTTCACTTGCACAATTGTTTCAGCAGGTGGCACCAAAGTTGGACAATTATAAATGTTACTGTCTAAATATTTGAGTTGTATTTTTAACTAATTTTTGTTTAATGTTATTTTTTTTCTTCTAATAAATTTTTTATTTATCTGTTTCTTGCTGAATCTTTGTTGTAACAATATCAATTACTTCCAATACCTTGTTTACTTTGAAAAGCTCTTAGTGTTTTGCAAATGAGCCTTTATGTAAACCAAAGCAAAAATTTCTTGATGAAATCTAACGGTTGCTGAAAATACTGACTAGGTGTGGACTGCACACATCAAGTTATATCAAGTCTAACCAACATGACATACTACAACTCTGATATTGGTCAAATTAACTCTTGCTGACCTGTGGTGATAGATGTTGTATTAGGGGGATTTTCCACTGTTTACTAATATAATACAGCAGTTATATTTGTAACTTTAATCTTCTGTTATTTCATTAGTAGTAGTTTTAAGTGTTTTCCTCTTGAGTTTTAAAGTAAAATACAACTTGTTCTGTTGTGATACCCTCAACGGTTCAAAAGCTATTGAAATTAATTCACAAAAAACCTGTTGCTACAAATCAGCAAGGGTTAAATTGACCAATATCAGAGTTGTAGTATGTCATGTGGGTGGGACTTGATCTAATACAACTTGTTCTGTTGTGATACCCTCAACGGTTCAAAAGCTATTGAAATTAATTCACAAAAAACCTGTTGCAACAAATCAGCAAGGGTTAATTTGACCAATATCAGAGTTGTAGTATGTCACGTGGGTGGGACTTGATCTAATACAACTTGTTCTGTTGTGATACCCTCAACGGTTCAAAAGCTATTGAAATTAATTCACAAAAAACCTGTTGCTACAAATCAGCAAGGGTTAATTTGACCAATATCAGAGTTGTAGTATGTCACGTGGGTGGGACTTGATCTAATACAACTTGTTCTGTTGTGATACCCTCAACGGTTCAAAAGCTATTGAAATTAATTCACAAAAAACTGTTGCTACAAATCAGCAAGGGTTAAATTGACCAATATCAGAGTTGTAGTATGTCATATGGGTGGGACTTGATCTAATACAACTTGTTCTGTTGTGATACCCTCAACGGTTCAAAAGCTATTGAAATTAATTCACAAAAAACCTGTTGCTACAAATCAGCAAGGGTTAATTTGACCAATATCAGAGTTGTAGTATGTCACGTGGGTGGGACTTGATCTAATACAACTTGTTCTGTTGTGATACCCTCAACGGTTCAAAAGCTATTGAAATTAATTCACAAAAACCTTTTGCTACAAATCAGCAAGGGTTAAATTGACCAATATCAGAGTTGTAGTATGTCATGTGGGTGGGACTTGATCTAATACAACTTGTTCTGTTGTGATACCCTCAACGGTTCAAAAGCTATTGAAATTAATTCACAAAAAACTGTTGCTACAAATCAGCAATGGTTAAATTGACCAATATCATAGTTGTAGTATGTCATGTTGGTTAGACTTGATATAACTTGATGTGTGCAGTCCACACCTAGTCAGTATTTTCAGCAACCGTTAGATTTCATCAAGAAATTTTTGCTTTGGTTTACATAAAGGCTCATTTGCAAAACACTAAGAGCTTTTCAAAGTAAACAAGGTATTGGAAGTAATTGATATTGTTACAACAAAGATTCAGCAAGAAACAGATAAATAAAAAATTTATTAGAAGAAAAAAAATAACATTAAACAAAAATTAGTTAAAAATACAACTCAAATATTTAGACAGTAACATTTATAATTGTCCAACTTTGGTGCCACCTGCTGAAACAATTGTGCAAGTGAAGAGGTATTAGTTATATTTCATAATATTTATTTCAGAAGTAGTCACAATAGAATGTAAACCTTTTAATACTATCATTTGACAATTCTTACATGGTTTAATTACGGTTCTGTATACTCAACTAAAATTAAACAAACCAATGGTTACTACCCACCAATGACAGTATTACTATCAACAGTAAAACAGAAAAAGAAACCCTGAAAGCCCTCTGTTGAACTGCAGGTCAAATGACAGTAAGACTTGCAAAATGGGCTACAAGTGATTATTTGATAAAATATATACTCAGTTGAAACTTTGTCACAAAATCAGAATGAAATACTTTATGAAATATTTTTTAAAAAGGTTTTTTAAAAACAGTTACAAATTGAACAAAAAATGAGTGTAACCTTTATATTTTTAGATTGTTTTTAACAAAACAATTATTATAAAAAAATATTGTCAGGAACTCCTGAAGTCTTGTCATTTGTGACCAGCTAAAAACACTAAAGTACACTACACTTTCATATAATGAAGCATAAAGCATTTGCCCCGCCCATCTTCATTCGCCTTTTTGCTGTGTCGAGTAGTTTGTAGACGGTCCCTTAGCTCTCGTGCAGGTCGCGGCAGCCCATAGACGACAATGTGTTCTGTGGTTTTCTAAAGGCAGATGTTTGAGAGGGGAAAGACGTTGTAGCAGCTTGCTTTGGATGTCAGCATATAAAATAAGCAAGTATTAACCATTTTGCACACACAGTTCAAAAGCTATTGAAGAAAGAAATCCGAATATGCGAATATGAAACCATACCGGAGTCAGAATATTTAATATTTTAAGATGTATATTTAATGTAAGTAAAGTTTTATATGTAACAAAGATAGAAAAGTAAGGTTGACATAAGTTTTAAAAGTTTTTTTTTTTTTTGCTACTTTCGATTTTTGGCTAGTTTCAGCTTCTGAGGGGCGGGCTTAGGTGCTTTGACGTTTTTACTGGACCTGGCAACCCTGCTCTGAGAATTTCAGCAGAACATGGGGTGTGTCCTCTTCATCACACCTCTGTGAAGATCTGCAGGACTGGGTGTAACTCAGTTAGGTCACACCAGAGGAGTGTGAGCGTGGTGGGACCGCTGTGTTTAGAGACGTTATGTAGGTTATCTAACTTTCCTCTATTAAAGCTTCTCCTCCTCACCGATCTCAGTTAGAACCACAGGAAGAACCACAAACACAGTGTTTATCTACCGACCCCACCTACCGGAGAGGACCAGCCCCTCGGCATTCCTGGAAAACTCCGCGGAGTAAAGAGACAGAAAGCGCGGCGAGGGACTGACATACCCACACCTGTTAGATAACTAACTCTGACTGGGATTAACCACACTGGGACACAACTAACTGGTCTAACTGGTTTGGGATCCTTTTGCTGTGCGGGGTAAGAACAGTTAACGTTATCTGATGTAACGTTAGATTATCAGTCAGGTTAGACAGCGCTAGCTACCTGTATTAATATTTCAGGGCGTCTTGTTGTTAACAGACTGCGGGATTAGTGTAAAGGGCGTGTTGTGTTGAGTTTTGGGGAGCAGGCCGTGTGTTCAGAGCTCAGTTCTATTTCGTGTTTCTTGCGAATTAGAAACGGAAGGGAACAGAGCAGGCGCGGCGTGTCACTGTGTGAATAACAGCTGTGTTTTAGTTTTAGCTCTCTGAATAATAATAAAAACAGTACTGACTATAAGGATTATTGAATTTAAGGGTGTTCATCGTTAAATTCAGTTTCATTATTCCCTAATAATCTAATAATCTTCATTGGCATCCTCTCGGAAGACCTTTTTTTTTACATTTCCGTTCCACCTTAAATGAAGCATTAGTTATAGCAGACCGCTGGAACAGGCGCTGATTGTTGCTGCTGAGTCATTTAAGGCGGAACGGAAAAATTCCGAAACACCAACAACATAAAAAAACAGTAAAAAATGTTTATTTTTACTTTATTTTTTACTATCCAGACACACTGTATTAATGTAGACCAGGTTGTATTACCTGTGCTTTAATATGTTTTACTCATGCTTATATATGTATGCATATATATATATATATATATATAATGTGTATATGTATAATATGTATAATGGGTGTGTAAGCAGGTGGTACGAATAATAGATGTGTAATGGTGTGGATGATAAATATTTCACGTACGCAGTTTCTCTCTCTTTCTCTCTCTCTCTCTCTCTCTCTCTCTCTCTGTATGTGTAAAGAGAGCTTTACAGAGGGAAACCCCTGTTTTTCCAGTTTATATTTTTGTAGTTGCCTAGCAGTGAACATGGTGATGTAACAGGGCTGCTGAAATGTTACTCCTGTGGTTCATGAATGAAGCTTTCTCCTAGTAAGTAAAGAACCCTGAAACTCGTGACAAACTAGAGCATGACCCGTTCCCAGCTGTGTTTATGGTTATAGTGATTTTAACTGGTGTGGTTAAAGTTTAGTCATAGTTTCAGTTAAAGTGTTCAAGATGTAGAGACACAGTTTAAGTATAAGTTATAATTGAAGTTCATAGTTGAAGAGGTTTAAAGGTTAAAGTTTTGATGTACAGATGAGGTTTAGAGGTACAGTTGAAGTTTTGATCTATAGATGAGGTTTAGAGGTACAGTTGAAGTTAGGATGTACAGGTGAGGTTTAGAGGTACAGTTGAAGTTAGGATGTACAGGTGAGGTTTAGAGGTATAGTTGAAGTTTGGATGTACAGATGAGGTTTAAAGGTACAGTTGAAGTTTGGATGTACTGATGAGGTTTAGAGGTACAGTTGAAGTTGTTTATGTACAGATGAGGTTTAGAGGTGCAGTTGAAGTTTGGATGTACAGATGAGGTTTATAGGTATAGTTGAAGTTTGGATGTACAGATGAGGTTTAGAGGTGTAGTTGAAGTTTGAATGTACAGATGAGGTTTAAAGGTGCAGTTGAAGTTTGGATGTACAGATGAGGTTTAGAGGTGTAGTTGAAGTTTGAATGTACAGATGAGGTTTAAAGGTGCAGTTGATGTTTGGATGTGCAGATGAGGTTTAGAGGTATAGTTGAAGTTTGGATGTACAGATGAGGTTTAGAGGTACAGTTGAAGTTGTTTATGTACAGATGAGGTTTAGAGGTGCAGTTGAAGTTTGGATGTACAGATGAGGTTTATAGGTATAGTTGAAGTTTGGATGTACAGATGAGGTTTAGAGGTGTAGTTGAAGTTTGAATGTACAGATGAGGTTTAAAGGTGCAGTTGAAGTTTGGATGTACAGATGAGGTTTAGAGGTGTAGTTGAAGTTTGAATGTACAGATGAGGTTTAAAGGTACAGTTAAAGTTTGGATGTACAGATGAGGTTTAGAGGTGTAGTTGAAGTTTGAATGTACAGATGAGGTTTAAAGGTGCAGTTGAAGTTTGGATGTACAGATGAGGTTTAGAGGTGTAGTTGAAGTTTGAATGTACAGATGAGGTTTAAAGGTACAGTTAAAGTTTTGTTGTGCAGATGAGGTTTAGAGGTACAGTTGAAGTTTGGATGTACAGATGAGGTTTAGAGGTACAGTTGAAGTTTGGATGTACAGATGAGGTTTAGAGGTGTAGTTGAAGTTTGAATGTACAGATGAGGTTTAGAGGTGTAGTTGAAGATTGGATGTACAGATGAGGTTTAGAGGTATAGTTGAAGTTTGGATGTGCAGATGAGGTTTAGAGGTACAGTTGAAGTTTGGATGTACAGATGAGGTTTAGAGGTGTAGTTGAAGATTGGATGTACAGATGAGGTTTAGAGGTACAGTTGAAGTTGTTTATGTACAGATGAGGTTTAGAGGTACAGTTGAAGTTTGGATGTACAGATGAGGTTTAGAGGTACAGTTGAAGTTTGGATGTACTGATGAGGTTTAGAGGTACAGTTGAATTTTTGATGTACAGGTGAGGTTTAGAGGTACAGCTGAAGTTTTGATGTACAGATGAGGTTTAGAGGTATAGTTGAATTTTGATGTATAGATGAGGTTTAGAGGTACAGTTGAAGTTTGGATGTACAGGTGAGGTTTAGAGGTACAGTTGAAGTTTGGATGTACAGATGAGGTTTAGCGGTATAGTTGATGTTTGGATGTACAGATGAGGTTTAGAGGTATAGTTGAAGTTTGGATGTACAGATGAGGTTTAGAGGTATAGTTGAAGTTTGGATGTGCAGATGAGGTTTAGAGGTATAGTTGAAGTTTGGATGTGCAGATGAGGTTTAAAGGTACAGTTGAAGTTTGGATGTACAGATGAGGTTTATAGGTATAGTTGAAGTTTGGATGTGCAGATGAGGTTTAGAGGTACAGTTGAAGTTTGGATGTACAGATGAGGTTTAGAGGTGTAGTTGAAGTTTGGATGTGCAGATGAGGTTTAGAGGTATAGTTGAAGTTTGGATGTACAGATGAGGTTTAGAGGTGTAGTTGAAGTTTGGATGTGCAGATGAGGTTTAGAGGTACAGTTGAAGTTTGGATGTGCAGATGAGGTTTAGAGGTACAGTTGAAGTTTGGATGTACAGATGAGGTTTAGAGGTGTAGTTGAAGTTTGGATGTACAGATGAGGTTTAGAGGTACAGTTGAAGTTGTTTATGTACAGATGAGGTTTAGAGGTACAGTTGAAGTTTGGATGTACAGATGAAGTTTATAGGTATAGTTGAAGTTTGGATGTGCAGATGAGGTTTAGAGGTACAGTTGAAGTTTGGATGTACAGATGAGGTTTAGAGGTATAGTTGAAGTTTGGATGTACAGATGAGGTTTAGAGGTACAGTTGAAGTTTGGATGTACAGATGAGGTTTAGAGGTACAGTTGAAGTTTGGATGTACAGATGAGGTTAAGAGGTACAGTTGAAGTTTGGATGTACAGATGAGGTTTAGAGGTACAGTTGAAGTTTGGATGTACAGATGAGGTTTAGAGGTGTAGTTGAAGATTGGATGTACAGATGAGGTTTAGAGGTATAGTTGAAGTTTGGATGTGCAGATGAGGTTTAGAGGTACAGTTAAAGTTTGGATGTACAGATGAGGTTTAGAGGTGTAGTTGAAGATTGGATGTACAGATGAGGTTTAGAGGTACAGTTGAAGTTGTTTATGTACAGATGAGGTTTAGAGGTACAGTTGAAGTTTGGATGTACAGATGAGGTTTATAGGTACAGTTGAAGTTTGGTTGTACAGATGAGGTTTAGAGGTGTAGTTGAAGATTGGATGTACAGATGAGGTTTAGAGGTACAGTTGAAGTTGTTTATGTACAGATGAGGTTTAGAGGTGCAGTTGAAGTTTGGATGTACAGATGAGGTTTAGAGGTACAGTTGAAGTTTGGATGTACAGATGAGGTTTAGAGGTGTAGTTGAAGTTTGAATGTACAGATGAGGTTTAAAGGTGCAGTTGAAGTTTGGATGTACAGATGAGGTTTAGAGGTGTAGTTGAAGTTTGAATGTACAGATGAGGTTTAAAGGTACAGTTAAAGTTTTGTTGTGCAGATGAGGTTTAGAGGTACAGTTGAAGTTTGGATGTACAGATGAGGTTTAGAGGTACAGTTGAAGTTTGGATGTGCAGATGAGGTTTAGAGGTATAGTTGAAGTTTGAATGTGCAGATGAGGTTTAGAGGTGTAGTTGAAGTTTGGATGTACAGATGAGGTTTAGAGGTGTAGTTGAAGTTTGGATGTGCAGATGAGGTTTAGAGGTATAGTTGAAGTTTGGATGTACATATGAGGTTTAGAGGTACAGTTGAAGTTTGGATGTACAGATGAGGTTTAGAGGTACAGTTGAAGTTGTTTATGTACAGATGAGGTTTAGAGGTGTAGTTGAAGTTTGGATGTACAGATGAGGTTTAGAGGTACAGTTGAAGTTTGGATGTACAGATGGGGTTTAGAGGTATAGTTGAAGTTTGGATGTACAGATGAGGTTTAGAGGTACAGTTGAAGTTTGGATGTACAGATGAGGTTTAGAGGTACAGTTGAAGTTTGGATGTACAGGTGAGGTTAAGAGGTACAGTTGAAGTTTGGATGTACAGATGAGGTTTAGAGGTACAGTTGAAGTTTGGATGTACAGATGAGGTTTAGAGGTGTAGTTGAAGATTGGATGTACAGATGAGGTTTAGAGGTGTAGTTGAAGATTGGATGTACAGGTGAGATTTAGAGGTATAGTTGAAGTTTGGATGTGCAGATGAGGTTTAGAGGTACAGTTGAAGTTTGGATGTACAGATGAGGTTTATAGGTATAGTTGAAGTTTGGATGTACAGATGAGGTTTAAAGGTGCAGTTGAAGTTTGGATGTACAGATGAGGTTTAGAGGTGTAGTTGAAGTTTGAATGTACAGATGAGGTTTAAAGGTAGAGTTAAAGTTTTGTTGTGCAGATGAGGTTTAGAGGTACAGTTGAAGTTTGGATGTACAGATGAGGTTTAGAGGTGTAGTTGAAGTTTGAGTGTACAGATGCGGTTTAAAGGTGCAGTTGGAGTTTGGATGTACAGATGAGGTTTAGAGGTATAGTTGAAGTTTGGATGTACAGATGAGGTTTAGAGGTACAGTTGAAGTTGTTTATGTACAGATGAGGTTTAGAGGTACAGTTGAAGTTTGGATGTACAGATGAGGTTTAGAGGTATAGTTGAAGTTTGGATGTGCAGATGAGGTTTAGAGGTGTAGTTGAAGTTTGAATGTACAGATGAGGTTTAAAGGTGCAGTTGAAGTTTGGATGTACAGATGAGGTTTAGAGGTACAGTTGAAGTTTGGATGTACAGATGAGGTTTAGGGGTGTAGTTGAAGTTTGAATGTACAGATGAGGTTTAAAGGTGCAGTTGAAGTTTGGATGTACAGATGAGGTTTAGAGGTACAGTTGAAGTTTGGATGTACAGATGAGGTTTAGAGGTGTAGTTGAAGTTTGAATGTACAGATGCGGTTTAAAGGTGCAGTTGAAGTTTGGATGTACAGATGAGGTTTAGAGGTGTAGTTGAAGTTTGAATGTACAGATGAGGTTTAGAGGTGTAGTTGAAGTTTGAATGTACAGATGAGGTTTAAAGGTACAGTTGAAGTTTGAATGTACAGATGAGGTTTAAAGGTACAGTTAAAGTTTTGTTGTGCAGATGAGGTTTAGAGGTATAGTTGAAGTTTTGATGTACAGATGAGGTTTAAAAGGTACAGTTGACGTTTTGATATACAGATGAGGTTTAAAGGTACAGTAGAAGTTTGGATGTACAGATGAGGTTTAGAGGTACAGTTGAAGTGTTGATGTAGATGAGGTTTAGAGGTAGAAGTTTGGAGACACAGTTGAAATGTAAGTTATAATTCAAGTTCATAGATGAAGTATAGTGGTGCTTTGTTTAGATGTGCAGTTGAAGTTTGCATATACAGATGAGGCTTGTATGTACTGTTGAAGTTTTTAGAAGTAAAAGCCCAGTTGAAGTTTAAAGCAAAAGTTGAGCTTTAGCGGTATAGTTGAGGTTTAAAGTTTAAAGTAGGGCTGAACGATTAATCGTTTTTTAATCGAAATCGCGATTTGAATGGACGCGATTTTTCAATCGCAGTAGCTGCGATTTGAATTAGCCAATAGCCTGCAAGTGTTTCCAACTTATGTGGTTAAAAGCGCCTGTTCTGTGTCTGAGAGGCTTGTGTGTGTGTGTGAGCACACCGCCTGCTCTTCTCCGATTGGCCTGATGCAGCAGGGGCTGGATTCATTTGAATATTTTTTTCACTGGAGGGCGGGGCTGCGTTCAACGCAACGAAGCCAGCATGCACTGCCGCTCTCTCCATTGCAGCTACATCAGGGTGAATTAAATTTAAAGTGGCGCTTGGACATGAGTGGAAGACTTGGATAAAATAATTTAAAGCCAGGCGGACACTGTGCAATTGTTTAAATGCGTTGTAGAGTTCAGATTGTCTGCGAACCCGAACCTGACTTGATGCCCGAACTCGCGCCGGGTCAGCAGAGAATTCCCTCCGCTTTCCTTTGCGCTCTGTCAGATGGTGCTCCAGAAAATGGTCTGTGAGGTAGATCTGTTTTAATACAACAAATCACACTATGATCTTTATGATGTACCACAAGTTACACTGTTATAATCACACAGTGCTGCACGCGTGTCAGCAGCTGCAGCTCTGCCTGTTTAAAGCTCCGCGCGTGGGTTAATCGGTTTGCGCCGCACACATCGCCGGGGTGACGACGCGTCTTTTTGGGGCAGAAATAATATTTCTTTATTTTATTTCTGCTATTGCGTGCCGTTTTTCGTTTATATCTTTTGGAATTCGTTATATTGTAATTTTATTAGTATTTGGGGATTATTAAATAAAATATAAAAGTAATATATAAACAGTATAAATAAATATCAGTTTGTACCAGTGTTGGGAGTAACGGCGTTAAAACAGCTTCTGGCCGCTGTGCCTGTGGTTTGGCGTGGTGAAGTGAGGCACAATTGTGACGATTTGCTGCTCTAATCAATTCAGTGATTGCCGTGGACAAGCCAAGTTCCGAATTAAGGACGTTAAGCTCTTTTTAGCTGCTCCGATGTTTGTGGTGCTGCTGCTTTCTCTTTTAGAGCTTAGATTTTCTGCCCGAACCTGACCTGACCCGAGGACCGACCCGAAATCGGGCTCCTATTTTTATTTTATATAAAGCTTTGGTGTGCTAATCATAATGTTGCTAAGTAACCAATTGTTATTGTTCACTAAAGCGAACGAAATAGCGAAAACTGAAAGTGAAAAACATTTGTGTTAACTGAATCTGATAAAAACGGCAATTAAAAGAAAATAACATAACTATCTCGAACTGTATTTTGTGTTTATAAAACTAACTACAACTAACTGAAATTACTGATAGAATACCCTCATTTTCGTGTTAAATTAATTTAAAAGCGCTGTTGTACAGCGGAGTTGTACAGCGGGCGGTGTTGTGCCGAGCGCGTGGCACCTGGTCCGTGGCGTTAGTTCTTGTGTAAAGCGCTCGCGCTAGCCGCAAAATACGACAGAAAACACTGAGAAACTGCAGAACTATCTATGGGATTACAATATGAGCGCCAGGCAGATGAAAGAGAAACAGCAGATACAGCGTGAGAATATTTACCTGTGAGTAGTAACTCACACCAGAAATCTCTCTCTCTCTTTCTTTCTCTCTTGCAAAACGTGCACGTTTTGGGCCTGATCTAAGCTCTATTCTCTTTTGGCAAGGCTGTTGTTATATTAATACCATTTTAACGGTCATTAGATTGTTGTTTTTGTCCATTATTTTTTTTGTTTATATATACATATTTCCTTTGAGGGTGGCTTGGTATGTTTAATTTCATCCCCAGACGCGTTTTTCCGTTTTTTCCGTTTTTTTCAGTATTACAAGTTTTAGTAATTTTCTTTGGTTGTGTGGAGAATTTCGTTTTATTTTTTTTAAATTCGTTAGATTATATTTTTGTCAACATTTTGGGTTTATTTTCGTTTGTTATTTTTCTAATAGTAAATGTATAATTGATTTCCTTTTTTGATGGGCGAATATTAAAAAGTAACGCGATTAGTTACTTTTACTGGTAACTAATTACTTTTATAGTGGAGTAACTCTGTTAGTAACTCAGTTACTTTTTTGGAGAAGTAATGAATAACTATAACTAATTACTTTTTCAAAGTAACGTGCCCAACACTGGTAGCTACCAGTATGAAGCTAACAGCTAAAAACTGATTTACTTTTAAGTTCATTTATTTGTAAATGCATCTCAAAACTCAAAGAGTTTAGGATAAAACCGATATTTTGCTTTTTTTTTAGCTTTTCTGCTAAGGCATTACTGTCCACAGCGGACCAGTCAGTTACTGATGTTGCAGTTATACCTTTTGTGCATGCAAGCATTAATGATGCTACTTTTGCATTTAATGTGCAAAAAAACTGATTTACTTTTAAGTTAATTTATATTGTAAAAATGCATCTCAAAACTCAGACTTTACAGTTACTGATGTTGCAGTTAAACCTTGTTATTTATTTTGTTGTTACTTGCAATTTAAAAATAAAACTGAAAACTGCATTTAATCTGAGATACCTGTGAATATTTTATGTGGAAGAAGTTTATAAATTTATTTGATAGGTATGGTAACCACTAATACAGGTTTAGGTTTTTGATGGATTAAAAATAATCGCAATTTAAATCGCAATCGCAATATTCTGTGGAAAAATCGCAATTAGATATTTTGCCCAAATCGTGCAGCCCTAGTTTAAAGGCATATTATGTAGAGAGAGTACAATTGAAGATCAGAGGTGTAGATGGAGTTTGGATGTAGAGATGAGGGTTAGAGGTCCAGGCCTAGTTAAAGTGTGGATGTACAGGTGAATTTTGGATTTACATTGATGGTTTTAAAACTACAGTTTCTGAAGTTCAGATCTATCGCTTTGATTTAGAGGCATGCATGGAGGTTTAGATGCATAGCTGGTAAATGTGAGGTTTAAATGTACAGCTGAATTTTGCATTTACAGATCAGGGTCAGAGGTAAACCCCCAGTTAAAATTTAAAGTTACACTTTAGAAATACAGTTTCTAAAGTTCAGAAGTGCATCTTTGATGTGGATGCACGGATGAGGTTTAAATGTACAGTTGAGTTTAGATGTTTACATATCTTCTCTTTAAATGAAATGAAATATCAAGATATCATCATGACACGCATATATCTAAATAAGTCCAAGCCACACAAAAGTATGCACACTTTTAACACATTTTAAACAAATATAGAAGTGTAAACTCATCCATTTCTTCCAGACAGCATATTTAGCACAGCCTAGGAAAAGGATAAACAACTTGTTTCTACCACTTAATAATTAGATTTACATAACTAACACACCAGTCAAATTTTAGTCAGACTAACTAGATACACATTTCACTACCAAGTGTGAGCGCACCTGATTAGTATCTGAATTGTATATTGATAAGATTTGAATCACATTTAGTGAAAAGGTGTAAACAGGCTGTAAATTTAGAAAAACAGATTTTTGCTTAACACGTTATAAAGTGCAGCAGCTGTGCTGTGGTCCTGCAGACAGTCCTCTGGAGAAATGGAGAAACTTATGAAATCACTGAAACACGCTCAGCTGGGCTCGCCTAACAGGCACAGACCTTGCAGCACTTTAGTTGTATTTAGCAACTCAAATTACTCAAATACTCTGCAGTGGCTGTTACTGAGATTTATGATCAGAGTTGGTTTTATGATATTTTGTTAGAGTGGACATTAGACTGCAAACCACTTGTTTTATATCTCAAAAGAAATATGAAAAATCATAGTCATAGTCACATACACATAGTTTGTTCATAGCTTTGCTTTGGAGCTAATGGAGAAGGCTCATGTGCATCTAAACCATGCTCAATGCCTGATTCACACCATAGGACTTTTTAAGTTGTCAGGTTGTTGTGCTGTTCACACTGTTCACTGATTGCTGTCTCCAAAAACATGTTTTGTCACAAAAACCAACTAAACACACAGAAAAACTAGCAATACCATGGCACATATACATTGGTTGGTTATGTTGTTCTATGCAATCCCATTGGCTGTAGTTAGTTGTGGTTCTTGACTTACAGTCACTGACTAGTGTAGATAATATTAAACCTGCTAGATGTTTGCTGAGCTTCTGTGACTCGTTGGTGATCATTCAATGACTGCTCTGCAAGTGTCTTTCAGCAGTTAACTGCTGATATGTTTGCGAACAGAAGTTTTTGAAGGCAATCTACAAATAAAAAAAAAAAAAGATGGAAATTGGTCTTTCTTGATATCAAACCTGCTAGATGTTTGCGGAGCATTTGTGACTCATAGTTGATCTTTCAGTAACGGCTTGGCGGTTAATTGCCAATTTGCCTCTAATCATATATATGCAATGGAAAATGCCTGGAAAACTGGGCTAAAATTACATAACAAATGTTACCCTTAAATTTAACTAAAATGGAAATTAAAAATGTTATTAATAAAAACTCAAGTGCAAGAAAATGAGACTTTTAGCACAATCTTTTACACTCTACCTCGATGTGCCTCCAGCTTTGTTATGTAACGTGAGCACAGTCTGCAGTGTAAAGAGCTCCCTCTCTTGCTGCATGTGGAATCGCAGTTTAAGATTTTATTGTATTTTTAATTTTTAACCAATAACTGATCTATAACTAATGTCAGTAACAGGTGCCAGGTTATCTCTGTTTTTTTTTTTTTTTTTACAGTAGTATGAAATAGTTGTGGCACCTCTGATAATTTTTTTGATTTTGCTTTATAAATCATTGGTTAAGATCAGCAGTGCTTTACTCACCCAAATAAACATTTTTCAGAGAGAAAATAAACATCCAGCACTCATTTGACTATCAAATAAGCACTAGCTCTTTTGCAGTTCAGAGGTGCGTATTATTGTCCTATAGCCTGCTGCTAACCCTGCCTAGCACTGCTGGAGCAGCATTAGCTAATATTGCCCTGGCTTCCTGGAACACTCAAGGAAGTATCCAGCCCCAGCGCAACTTCAACTTTGTCACTGATTTTTGAGCATTGTTCTCAAGAATCTGCTGATATTGACTGGAATCCACGCAACCATCAACTTTAACAAGTGTTACCGGCCATAAAGTCTTTTTTTAAGGTCCCTTTTGCTTCAGCCCTCCTTTCACCAGCAAAGTCTCTGCCGAGTGTGGGCTGAGGCAGAGTTTTTATACCTGTCCCAGGTGGCTGCTCAATCAGTCTGGACGCAGATCAGCTGGGACAGGCAGGGCTGTGCGTTCCGGCATGGAGCAGACCCACAGCTCCCCCGCCTCCTCACACCACACAAGATTCCCAGTACCTGCACTGATCACACAGCCCCACAGCATGATGGAACCACCAGCAAATTTTACTGTGGGGAGCAAGTGTTTGTCTTAGAATGCTGTGTTTTCCAAATAACTCAATTTTAGTTTTGTCAGTCCACAGCACCTTATTCCAAAATCAAGCTGACTTGTCTAAATGTACTTTAGCATACCTCAAGCGACTCTGTTTCTGGCGTGTGCTTAGAAAAGGCTTCCTCTGCATTACTCTCCCACACAGCCTCTCCTTGTGCAAAGTGCGCTGAATAATTAAACAATGCACAGTAACACCATCTGCAGCAGGATGATGATGTAGGTGTTTGAAGCTGTTGTAGGTCTGTGGGTTGACTATGACTGTTCTCACCATCCTTCTCCTCTGCTTATCTAAAATTTTTCGTGGTCTGCCACTTCAGGCCTTAACTAGAACTGTGCCTGAGTTTTTTTTTCCATTTCCTCACTATGTTCCTCACAGTGGAAACTGACAGCTAAAATCTATGAGATAGCTTTTTATATTCTTCCCCTGATGATGTTGAACAATGTTTGTTTTCAGGTCGTTTAAGAGTTGTGTTTTGAGTCTCCCATGTTGTCAGTCTTCAGAGAAGATGCAAAGAGGAGAAAAACTTACAATTGGCACATTAACCCTTTCTCATAATTGGAATCACCTCTGTATAAAGGTCAAGGGTCAATGAGCTTAACAAACTAATTATGTGTTCCAATAATTAGTGCTAAAAGTATTCAAAACCTGCCTAAGTTTGTTTAAAGAATTATTGCGCACTTTCTGGAAATCCTATAAACTTCATTTTACATCTCAAATATGACTGTGTTCATCTGCTATATAATATATTTAACTGAAATAGCTGATCCAAACAACCAATGATTTTATAAAGGAAAATTATCAGGGGTGCCCAAACTTTTTCATACCACTGTGTAACAGGCCATGCCAGTTAACCACACAGGCACAGTTCGGGGGGATTTTCTGTAACACTTGACAGATGAAAGGGCGGAGTGTGCGCAAGCAAGTCCTCTGGTTAGCAGGTGACACATTAAGGAAATTTCCACAGTGTCCAGTCTGCTAAGCTGTAACTTTGGGTGTACTGAAGTGCTCTGGAAATGTATCAGAACTTACTTAGCTCTGCTGTTCACTGCTGTGGTATCTCCTCCCACACATCTTGCTTAATAGCTAAAAATAAACACTTGTGGTAACATAGTCCCAGAAGTGGCTGACAGGCCAGGCAAACGTATGACTGCTAATGTTCTGTTTACGCTAACGAGAGAGGAGTGGAAGTAGGGTTTGTGAAAGCTTCAGGTTAAGCATTTAGAGCACTTGGGTTGTTGATGACAGGGTTGAGGTGTTGGTACCTTAACCCCCGCTGCTCCCTGCATGCCATACAGTATTGTAGAATTGTATTTTTTGTGTATATATTTATGTCTGCAGTTTTATATATATATATATATATATATATATATATATATATATATATATATATATATATATATATATATATATATATATGTGAGTAAATCTTTGTCTGTGTCACATCTCTAAAATGTCTTTTTTTTTCTGCCTTTCATTTCTAGAGTGAACAGGGAAGCCCTAATTTAAATATTTTAAATATACGTACTGGTGATTTGCATTGACCATTTATGTGTAAATATGGCCCTTACATAGGCGGAACACAGGGCTGATTCACCTGTGCACATTTTAAAGGAGATTGTTTTTATAAATACGCATGCATTTATAAATATGATTTTAATTTTGGTGCACACCCTTTCCTTGCTTTTATGCATACACACACTTTCACTCCAGAATCCACACAGTTTTATAATTGAGTCCCTGAGTCAGTCAGTCCTGCTTATTGCTGTCCTTCTAAACCCAGTCATTGTGAGTCATGCCACAGCACTTTAGAGGTTATGGTATAATCTCTACACCGTTACCACACACACCCTGCTCTACCGTTTCTGACAGGATTGTTTGGAGGTAAACAAGCTGTTATCTCAGAAATGCTGTCTTTCTCAACAAAACACATACATGCCACATACCTCAAACACAACAGATAAAAATATGACATTTTCCATGATGTCGGTGGTTCAAAAATATCCCAGTTTGTTACAGAGCAAGTAACCTTATTTGTAATGTGAAATCGTGTTTGTGTGTTTCTTGTGTTTTAGTCCACATAGTTTGAGACCAACGGTTTGAAAATGACTGACTGTTTAAAATCAGCTCAAAAATGTGGTTGTTAAGAAATCTGTGAGGAGGTCAGAAGGCTTAACCCATCACCAAGTTTGCTTTGGGACGTTTTCACAGACATTTCTTGTGGTTAAATCAAACATGGGTTTGTACTTACCTGCTCCTGCTCATTGGGGACTTCTTGTAGGACTGGTGGCCAAATCAGCTTCCTTTCTTATAATAGCAGACTTTAACTTTGTTTATATGCAGTTTGTACAGGTAAACTAACTTTTTTTTAGCAGGAAAACTTTTATAGCGTGTTTTGTTCATTTCATAATGTTGTTAAGAGTATATTTGTTGCACTTTGGTTAATAGTAAAGTCGATGTTGTTCTTTCATTTTTATCTCCAAGGAAATACTGAATCAGCATGTCCAGATCTGACTTCCCTCCGGGTTACGACGAGTCCCGGCTGCTCCACAACCCTCAGCCTGGGGGTGCCCACCCCCAACCAGCCTATGGCTTTTCTCCGTATGGTGGGCAACCTCAACCCCAGCCCGCAGGCTACCCACAGCCATCTGCTCCTTACCCTGGCCAGCCTGGCCCTTATCCTGGTCAGCCTGGCCCTTACCCTGGTCAGCCTGGCCCTTACCCTGGTCAGCCTGGCCCTTATCCTAGTCAGCCTGGTCCTTACCCCGGTCAGCCTGGCCCTTACCCCGGTCAGCCTGGCCCTTACACCGGCCAGCCAGCACAACCAGGCCAAGGATTCCCACCACCAATGCCACCCATAATGCCAGTCATGCCCATGCCAGGACAAGGTAAGAAAAAGTTTGAGCTCTGTAGCACCACAACTGTGGCCCAATCCCATTTTACACACGCCCTTTCAACTTAACCTTACCCCTTTTACTTCTGTTCACTTCTAGGGTTAGGGTGTCCCGAATCTTGTTGGGATAGAGGTGCAGGGTGACCTGATTCTTGTTAGGATAGAGGGAAAGGGTTTTCCGATTCTTGTTAGGATAGAAGGGTAGAAGTTGCAGAACTAACTGTTTAAAATAAATTAACAAAAGGAAACCCAGCATCTATATGTGGAGTGAACTGAATTGTGAATTTTGTGTATTGTTACACCCGTACAAACTAGGCTTAAATACAACTATTTAAATGTTTAATTTTCACTCACCTTATAATAGAACTTTAGATATTATCCATTATGAGCAGTTGGTTATAAAGCTTGATGATTACCCTGCACTTAGTGGATATATTATATTACCTTCTACCACTGTACTGTACTAAAATCAGGTAGGGGAGAGATTTGCACTAATTATACTGTTAATGTCACAGATGATGAAGGATTCACGACGTCACCAGGATGGGAGAGTTTGAGCGTGCGACACACTTTTATTCGCAAAGTAAGATGTTGATCTCTTCACACATCCTTAGTCATTTTCAGGAGCCTTCTAAATGGTTTGTTTTACAATATTTAATTATATTTAACTATTTTAAATATCTAACTAACAAAGAATGTTGTAGACCAGTGTTCATCAGTCTTAGAAAAGTGACATTATAATAAAAAACTTCATACATGTTCCTTGATTTTTCCACAAAAAAGTGAGAACATGCAGGCTTCAAGGTGGACACAACTATGTTTTTTCGTTATGCTATGTGTTTTGCCTATTTGCATAGATATTCACTTTATCAAATATATTTGTGGTAAATCAGGGGTTTTTTGTTTGACCTCTTTTATGTGTTCAAAATATTTTGTGACCCCTGTCCTTTTAAAATCAAATGATATGAAGCACGATTGGTGTTCTTAAAATAAGAGAATAATAAAAAGATTTTTAGATTTACTCACTTAAAGTAATAGATTAGTGAGGCTTAAGAAGGCAAGTCAGTTCACTTGGAGGCCATCTTTGCAACATCAACTGGCAGTTACAGTTGCAAGTAAAAGTATGTGAACCTTTTGGGATTACTTGGATTTCTGCATAAACTGGTCATTAAATGTGTTCTGATCTTCATCTAAATCACAACAATAGACAAACACAGTCTGCTTAAACTGACACCACGCAATGTTGTGTTCAAGAAAACCGTGCTAACATATAATTTTTTGTATGGTATCAGTTTAAGCAGACTGGGTTTGTCTATTGTTGTGACTTAGATGAAGATCAGAACATATTTAACAACCAATTTATGCAGAAATCCAAGTCATCCCAAAGGGTTCACATACTTTTTCTTGCAACTGTATATCCTCTTATACAAGACCAGTGTTCTCTCTATTTAACTGGGGAAAGACTGAATATTCTAAACTGAAACAAACAAAAAAAACATTTGGCTTCATAATGCAAAATAACATGTTTTTTTCAGCTTGTTATGTCTACTGATCTCCATGTTGAGGGGGCGGAGCTTTATTACTAGCAGGCTGACCCTCCTTCACTCACAGTGAAAGCAGCGAGCTGGGTTGAACATTTAAATTATGCCAAAGGGTCAAATCTGATTAAGTACAAGGATGACTCGGGATAATGTGCAGATCTGATTCTTTACATGTTTTGTGTAGTAAATTGCATCAATTAGCATCTTTCCTCAGGTTTGAACCCCCCTCTGTTCGTGTCTGTCTCTGTTCTGATAGGTGTACATGATCCTCGCCGCCCAGCTCCTCCTCACCGTCTCCATTGTGGCTGTTTTCACTTTTGTGTAAGTCCTAATGCCTGTGTGTGCGCGTGAGTGTGCTTGCGGGTGTGAGTGCCTATGAGAGAGAGAGAGCGAGAGCGAGAGCGAGCGCTCTGGTGCTCTGCTGTTTTTCTTTTAATGGTTTTCTTTTTTATTTCTTGTTTATTAACCTCAGGCAACCTGTGCGTACCTTTGTGGTGAGAAATCCAGGAGTCTACTGGGCCTCATAGTAAGAATCTAAAGTTATTTGCCTCTAGCTTTACCTATTCCTCACCTCAATCCTTTACTCCAAAGTGGCAAAATATAAGCCCCATACTTAGCAAAAGTACAAACTCTCCAGTTAGAAAATACTTTTGTACAAGTACAAGTACTGCAGTTAGAAAATACTTTAGTAAAAGTACAAATACTGCAGTTAGAAAATACTTTACTAAAAGTACTAAAAGTACATTTACTCCAGTTATATACATTAGCAAAAGTACAATTATTCCAGTTAGACAAAATGTGACTAAAAATACAAATACTCTAGTTAGAAAATACATTAACAAAAGTACAAATACTCCAGTTAGAAAATACATTAGCAAAAGTACAAATACTCCAGTTAGAAAACACGTCAGTAAAAATACAAACATTTCCAGTTAGAAAACATGTCAGTAAAAATACAAATACTCCAGTTAAAAAAAAAACCCTTTTAGAAAGTGCTGTAGTAAAACAAAAAATACCCCAGTTACAAAACATTTCAGTAAAGGAACAGTTAAAAAAACTTCTCACAAAAGTAGAAGTATTAGAAATTGCATGATTATTAAACTGTTCAGTAACAAGTAGTAGAGTTTTGGACAAAATGTAGGAAGTAGAAACAAAACATACAAAGTGACAAAAATACTCAAATAAAGTACAAATACTTTTAAACATTTACTTAAATACATCAACCAAGTATTTATATTTCCTTACTTCCCACTTCTACCTGTACCGTGACTGAGTATTTAAATAGAGTAAATGTAACTAACAGGAAATTGTTTTACTGACCTCAGTTTCTGTGTCTTTGTAGTGCAGTCTACTTTATTACACACATCATGCTGGTCTGCTGTAAGGGACCCAGGTGAGCAAACAAGTCCTGCTTTAATCAGCCTGATAAAACTGTTATAACTTTGCATTACAGAGCTGTATCTGTAGTACAGTCATGTAATTCTGGGGAACTTCTTGCAAGCATGTACAATGGGTACCAAGGTCTATTTTTAAAACACTCCTCCTCCCACCATGAGGATCTCACATCTCACAGGATTGGTCAGTTGAGGACACTGAACTTTCACAAATAAGTGCTAGATGAGTTCAAGAACGTTTGGATTGGCATTTTAATTGTTACTTAATACAGAGTCACACTTTCAGTTTCTGTCATATATGGCTAAAATGACTAGTGCTGGATCACTTTACCTATCTTAAATACTCACTGTTATGATAACCCAGCGGCACAAGGACCACTTGTAGTTTAAATGACTATCCCTGCTAGTGGTTTTGATACATTACCTGGCTAATGCATCCATCTTTCAGAGCTCTGAGTGTCTTCATCGATCAAATGCATTGCCAATATTTACTGGCAGTTGACTCCATCTCTTCTTATGGAGCTTTTTAGAGGGATGCTGAGGCTGCAACTTACTGTGTTGACCTGCTATTTTGTTCCATATCAGGCAACCCTGGAGTGGGGAAATAGGACTGGGAAATGGGTGGGGCAGTGGGTGAGATCAGAGGCTAAAACACAAACACTTCTGCTTTCTGATTTTTGCTTTGAAACTAACTGTTCAAAGAAGAATATACTGACCGAGGCTCTGCTTTAAGGAGATGCTAGAGTTTAAACTTTCATACCTGATCACTGTTCCACACTCTTCCACTCTTCTACATCAGTTTATCATTTTATTTCATTAGTACAGGAAATATCATGCGTATTGGTCCTTTAAAAGACAAGCACTAGGACACAGTGGGGCCGTTACCCAGACAGTGATTAAGCTTAGGCTTAGACTACAGAGCCTTTTGAATGGAGATTTTCTATTGAAAGAACAATATAGCCTAAGAATTGGCTTGTCTGGGAAAACTGCCCCAGTAAACATCATCTACATATTGTCAGACAGTAACATGTGCTCTTGTTTCTGACATTTCCCTGCCTCTGTTTTAGGAGGCGTTTCCCCTGGAATCTCATCCTGCTGGGCATTTTTGTGAGTATGGAAGAGCTGAGTCATTTGGGCTGAAGGAGAGGGTGTGGCCAAGCCTGTAATAGAAAACAGTTGGTAGTCAGGAATTGCTTATTTTAGGCCCTCTTTTCATGTTGTGTATTGTAGCAGATTTTCTCACTCAGAAGCTAAATAAACAGAACATAGGAAGGGGAAAAAAATATCGCAATATAAAGTTTGAGAGCACCCATGGTCAAATCGCATGTTTTGTTGATTGTCTAAACGAGAATAAACCAGAAGAAACCCCACAGTATTCTAACAAGGAAGTCTTTTGAAGATTTCAAAAAAGTTGTGCGCTCATCACATGCACACATCATTTCACAGATACACTCAATTTATCTGTTTATGCAAACTTTGCTAGTGGATTGGTAGATATTTGTGAGCAAACCTACATCATTATAAAAATGAATTGGCTAAGGAAAAAAAATACTGGAGTCAACTGATTAAAAAGAAATAAAAAAAAAAATCACAACAATATTCTTTGATTAATGTTTCTCTGGACAGCATTTGGACAGGCAGCACTAAGGGATCCCAAAAATGGAGGAGAGAAAGGGTTCAGTACGAAGAAGCTGTAACTTTTAAGAAGAAAGGGGGAAAGGGGGAAGAGGTCTTTATAAAACGAGTTGACATGTGATTAACTTTATTTAATTTTTTTTCTCCAGACTCTGGCCATGTCCTATATGGCAGGGACGATATCCAGGTGGGTAGCTGCTTGTGAATGAAATGTGCAGCCAGCGTTGTTAATGCCAGATGTTGTGCACAGCACTGTGTGTATGTATGTGTGTGTGTGTGTGTATTTGTGTGTGCATGTCATAATTTATAATTACAATTCATAATTTATGTGTATGTTGACATAAGCTCCTTTTATTGAGTTTTTTTTTTTAACCTGGAACCGTTTCCCTTCAGCAATTATTTTCACTAACAAGAAAAAAAAACACAATTACTAGTTTGCCAGGCCACCATTGGCTGTGTAGCGGCTCAGTGGTTTAATACCTGGTGCTAATTGAGATGTTGAAATATTTTTTTAATTGGGCGCCAGTTATTAAATTAATTTAATTAGATTAATTAATTAATTAATTAATTAATCAAATTAATTAATAACACAAGACATCTCAGGGTGTGGTTTCTACAGGTGACAGAAATTTTCATAACCAAGTTATCCAGAAAAACACACTGAAATGACAGGTTTTGTAAAATAAAAGTATTTATTAAATCACACAGATATGAGTAAATAATTCATTAAAAAGTCATAATGTAGCCATTATATATCAAATCATAGTGTAGAATAATAAATGAGAAATAAAAGAACAAACACGTTATAATGCTGACATGAAAGGAATAGAGATTAATAGAACTATTAAGTGAATATTTCTAAATAAGGGTCTAAATGTAATGAGGTCAAACTAATCAAATGAGAACACTAAAATAAGTAGATAAGTAAGATATTTTACGGCCTACAAAGATCATCCCTTTCGCCAAATAACTAAAAATTAATCTATACTAAGAAGAGAGTTAAGAACAATAACCAAACTAGACTTGACCAACCAAAACACCAATTACTGAGAGAAATACCCAAACTGCCTTACTCTGAGACGTCTACAAAGGGGGGTCCCCATCGGTTCGGTCCGCTGTTTAAACCTCTTGTTCGGCTGACATCCTGCACCCCTAGAAGGTCCGGTGTGGACCCATCCGCAGGGTAAAGATGGTGCTCTTGTGGGCCAGCGGCGCACCTGGACGACACCCGCTTCTAGTCTCTGCACAGGGAAGGCCTTCCCTGGAGCTGGATCGGCTGGCGTACTCTCTCGGTGATCCGTCGGTTGGTCTAGTTGGTTTACTGAACTATATTAACTATCTTGGCAAGCAGGAGAACTCCGTAGATCATAAAATAGCCTAGTTATTTAACCTAGGATAGCTAATATTAATATACTTGAAGATTAAATGCACTAGTCTAAGAAAACTAACTTAAGATGACTACACTAACAGTCTATCCTTTTTCCATCTCAACTACATCTTCTTCTCCTCTCCTCAACTCCAAACTGAACTGAACTGCAAACTCCTCCAACTGGCAACTCTAAACTGGCAACTGAACTGTGTCTGCCCAGTTTACTATTAGTCTCTGTGGCCTGTTTGGCCCCTGAGCTATGATTGGCCCTGTGGCCCAAATGTCTGTGTTTTGATTGGTCTAGGAGCAATTTCAAACTTTGGTGGGGATTCACAAAGGGCCATAAACCCCCCCCCCTCGCTCACATGGTCAGCATGCTTCAGCATTTTTCTAATAGATCAAACCAAAAGAAAACTCAATTAAACAGTGGATCAAAATACCTTTTTCAGCATATCAGTTTGTGAGGATAAATTCAGGAAACAAACAATCTTACAATTGAATCACAATAAATGTAATATATATATATATTGCCCACAAACATGTAATATTCAAGATAATCTTAGAAATACAACGATGGATGGTACTCTGTCAGAAAGAGATCAAGAGTCATGATATTATTTAAACCCAATTAAATCACTTAAAAGATAATACATGGTTAAACCACTGATAACCAAATAAAGCTAAATTATCAAATGCTAGTTAAACCTTGTTGATTCAGACTTGAATGTGTAGGAGAATTTAATCAGGACACATCCAAACACATATACCATATACCAGACACATATACCATTATCTAGTAAACATTCTATAAAACACCTTTTTTATATAGTCAATATATATGTATTTTAAGCAAAATCTTCTCAGTGAGAAATTCCTCTTCTCTGCTGAGTGTTTAGATAAGCGGCTGGTCCTTGCCTGTCTGAATTTACGACGGTGGGGGAGGTTGGTGAACAGAGAGAGAGACACACTTACAAACGGTCAATGGAATTTCCAAGCTTAGAACATTTCTCTTAATTTCATTAATCTTATTTCTAAGTGATTGTAGAAATAACTAGGCACAAACCCCTAAATTGGTATAATATTTGGTGAATTAACAATTTCCAAGGAATTAATTAAGTTTTGACACTCTCTTAAGTCCCGTAGTCCCGTCCTTGTCCTGGTGATTGTGCTGTTGGCAAAACCACAATTGTGCACAGTTCCAGATGTTTAAACATTAACGGTCCTAAATCCAGATTTACGACTGACAGCGTCTGAAGGAATGTCAAAAAAGAATTTAAAAATGTTTACCCTGACTTGCATTTAGGGTTCTCGAGCGAGGCTGAGTGAAGAAATAGTCAGGAAATGTCATTTTGAAATTTAAGGCTGTTTGAAAAAGATAACTCCAAGGCTTTTAGAGTGTTCTGGGGGTTGAAGTTTCCTTATAGGCCGTAAAGTGGGGGTAGTGTGTGTGTCTGTGTGTAAGCAATGAAGAAATCCTCTGGTTAATCCACTACAGCTGCATAGAGTCATCAATGGCATTTTTATTAATAGGAATGCTCTTATTTTTTTAGCATAAAACAATACACATAGTATAGTGTTTTTTGCATGTTTGTCACTTTTAAATGTTTTCAAGTATTTACTAATATTCAAATTTAAAAGTTTTGTAAGTAGATGTAGATTGTAGATATTTAATGAAGGTTTTTATTTTTAAGGAAGAAAAAATCCAAACCTACATGGCCCTGTGTGAAAAAGTGATTGCCCCCTGAACTTAGTAACTGGTTGTTCCACCCTTAGCAGCAACAACTGCAACCAAGCGTTTGCGGTAACTTGCAAAGAGTTTCACAGTGCTGTGGAGGAATTTTGGTCCACTCTTCTTTGCAGAATATTTGTTATTATCACCACATTGGAGGATTTTCCAGCATAAACCTCCTATTGAGATGCTGTGGCTAGCATCAGGACTTTGACTAGGCCACTCCAAATCTTCACTCTGTTTGGGTTCAGTCAATCAGAGGTGGACTTGCTGGTGTGTTTCGGGTCATTGTCCTGCTGTGGAACCCAAGTTTGTTTCAGCTTGAGGCCTGCAGTTCTTTGGATGTTGTTTTGGGGTCTTTTGTGACCTCTTGGAAGAGTCGTTGCTGCGCTCTTGGGGTAATTTTGGTCGGTCAGCCACTCCTGGGAAGGTTCATCACTGTTCCATGTTTTTACCATTTGTGGATAATGGTTCTCACTGGGGTTTGCTGGAGTCCCAAAACTTTAGAAATAGATTCATATCTTTTCCAGACTGACAGATCTCAATTACTTTCTTTCTCAATTGTTCCTGAATTTATTTGGACATTAACATGATGTCTAGCTTTTGAAAACTGCATTTTGAGCTTACTTGTGTTGTCAGTAAATGCACACATACTCCAGTTACAAAAAAACATCCGTAAAAGTACATATACTCCAGTTAAAAATACTTTAGTAAAAGTATGACTTTTTTTTTTTCGATCTGAATAATTTAAGAATGACAAACATGCAAATAATAAGAAATCATAAAGAGGCGCAAACACTTTTTCACACCACTGTACATTAATATTACATTGTATATTAACTAGTGTTAAGATATAAAGCCCTGTTCAGCGTGACCTATGGCTGCGTGAAGCCAGTAGCCAGCACAGTTGTGACACTAACATTGTGTTACAGTGTATAGTCTTTATTGTTTGGTCAGACATGGCGAAATCCCATGGTGTTGATTTTCTAAGTAAAATAAATTTATATCCAAATCATTTCATAACCCAATTATACTTGTATTGCAGTATATTTTAATAATAAACATAAGAAAGCTGCACCGAACTGGTACTTTGTTAAGTGTCATAACCAAAGAACAACTACTGCATGTTCTTAGTTAGGAATTAAATCACACACACAGATGGTAACCTGCATATCAGACACAATATTACACTATGATAGTTGTTAAATATCTGTACAAAATAATTTGCTAGAAATAATCAAGATATTTAAATGTATATTTGTTTAAGGCTGATATTGTTCTACCCTGTTCGCCTCCCATCTGCTCCTAGACCTTATATATAAGAATTTTATTATGACTGCACTAATAGAAATGGTCCACAGTGACATGAGGTGACAACATTTTTCATGATTTCAGAGAATATCATATATATCATATTATTTCATATATAAAAAAAATTGTATTGTATATGTATATATTTAAGGCATGTTTGTATGATTTTATTGTAATTTATTCTTTAAAATTATAGTTACTACGACACTAAATCGGTGTTCCTGGCTCTGGGGATTACAGTGATCGTCTGCATCGCTGTGACCGTCTTCTGCTTCCAGACCAAGGTAACTTAGTCATTCATTATCAAGCTTTTACATCAGTAGTATCCAAAACAGAGCAGAAGAGTTTGAGAGATTGAATAAAAACAACACTTTTATTTTACCAAAACTATTTATTTAACCTTCATCTTAATTTGTCTCTGAAAAAATACTGACATTTAGTGGCATTTCCTTATTTTAAGACCAAATAAACAACAAACTTGAACTTGATCATATATTTTAATGTCATGTACACACTTGTCATGTCATGTGCAAACTGGAGTTCTTTCATGAGTTTGACCCCAGGCAGTATAAAACATAAGAAATATAAATTTACCAATTCTCACATTTGTGCTGGATAATATTAAGGTGACAAGACATAACATTTTTTTTAATATTTAAAAAACTTCCCTCTGCTTTAGACTTTAACCTACCAACACCAGACCTGTATTAATTCCAGAACCACAGATAGTTCAATACAGAAACATCAAATACCTGCACCAATAACTCTGATCACATGTTTAATTCGATTCATTTTCTGGAGTTTAAGAGTGTTTGCAATTTGAATAGAACATGAGTTTTTTTTAATTGATAAAAAAAATGCTTTTTACAACATAAAATATGAAATATAAAATCTGAAGGATTTCACATCATTATATTTGGCCATCAGGTGGATTTTACCAAGTGTGGCGGTCTGTTCTGTGTGCTCGGAATTGTCGTGTTCGTGACCGGCATCATCACTGCCATCGTGCTGTCCTTCAAATATGTAAGCGCTGCACTAATTTTCCTCTCGCCTGCAGCTTATCTTTTAATCATTTAATTGATTCATTAATTTTTTTCTTTTTTTTTTTTTTTTAGATCCCATGGCTCCATATGCTGTATGCTGCTATTGGAGCTATTGCATTTACTCTGGTGAGTTTACTCCTTGTTTTTTATTTCTTTTTACTCAGGAAAGACAAACAAATCATTAAATAAAACACACAGACATAAACATAAACATAAAAAAAATATATGTTATTTAATAAGCATAAAAAATAAAATGAATAATTATTAAAATTATAAAAATTTATATCAAAAGAAGATAAAAGGTGCCATTACTGAATAGAAATGTTGTAAAGTTGTAGGGCTGCATTGACAACAAAGGTTGTCACAAAGCAGCTTTACAGGAAAAACAGGTCCACGCCTCTTATGAGCAGCACCACAGAGATGCCAGTTTTATGGTGACACAGTGGCAAGGAAAAACTCCCTTTAAGAGGAAGAAACCTTGGAATGAACCAAGACTCAGTCAGAGGGACCCATCCTACTCGGGTTGACCCGCTCAGTACAAACAAACAACAAACAAATAACAGAACAAAACAACAGTATAGAGAATTAATGTGGACTATGGGTAATATAACAGGTACTAATTTATGAATATAAGAATGTGATGGGCACAAACTATAGAGCTATGGTTAATACAGAAACAGATTCTGAGTGTGTTAATGTTAATCAGTGCACGATATAGTCGACAATGACGATTATGTAAATTTGTCGACTGCAGATTTTATTGTTGACTAATTATTAATTTGTAACAGTACCACATTACATAAAGTGCTGGGGACAGAAGAGCAATGGGAGATGGGTAAATGGCTCACTCATTCAGGTTACATTTAACTTAGTCTGTTTATCGAAAAGTCCCAAACCCAACAGATTACATTTTTCCACACTAAATATCAATAATTTCCTTGTTTAAACAACATCTGGATATTTTAAATGAATATCACTCATGTTCAGCTGTTTTTCTGTTGTTTTTAGAGATGGAGCACATGGCAAAAATAATCACTGACTGATAGACTAATCGAAAAAATAATCATCAGATTAGTTGACTAACAAAATAATCATTAGTTGCAGCCCTAGTGTAGAGTTGCCGGTGTTTAAAACTGAGATGAAAGCTGATCAAACAAGAATATTTCCGTCTGGATTTTAAAAAGTTTCCATTATCCCAGTGTAATGCTCTGTCAACTGATTTCTTAGCACAGCGGTACAGTGGCTAAATGCTGCCCCTCCATGTTTAGTCTTTTAATAAAAATAACAAATTAAACTGTTGGATTATCTTTAGATTAACAATAATGTACAATATTATATGATTTTAAGATAAAAAAAAAAAAAAAACTTAGAAAAGTTTTTTGGTAAAATAAAATAAGTATTTTTTTGTAACACATTTAAATAATACATATCTAACATTTATTTTATAAGAATTGTAAGACAATTGCACTCAGTAAAGTTAATTATGATGTTTGCAGACATGCAATAGTCGTCATTCTAATGCTTTAATCACAGTGTACCAGACTGTACTCACAATTAGGTCTAATCCCTACAGAAACCATACAAAAACCTATGCACCTTTATTAATAGAATTAATACACACGTTAACCAGCATAGCAGAAGCAATTTTATACTATGATCTTTTTTGTGGTCGTCTTGTGTACAATAATTGGTACCACTTTAAAATAAGACTACCTTTATAAAGGGTTTATAAACGGTTTACCATTAGTTTACTAATGGTTACTAATTAATAATTAATATAATTTGTTAATAAATAATAATTATTAATGATCATTAATAATCAGTTATAACACATAATTAGAAAGGGCAACACTATAGATGGCTGTGGGTTCACTATTTGGCAAACAACAGGTCATTGTTGCCCTTTCTACTTATGTGTTATAACTGATTATTCATTATTTTTAAGGCATTTACAACCTAATTAGTAACATTAATAAACTATAAACCATTTATAAACCCTTTATAAAGGTAGTCTTATTTTAAAGCGGTACCCAAAAATTTAACATATATTGATATTAATGATATATTGCCCAGCTCTAATATACATATATAAACATAAAGGATTCAGTTATAACATTAAGACAGGGGTGTCCAAACTTTTTTTGTTGGGGGCCAGAAGGAGAAATATATTTGAAGTCACGGGCCACAGACTCTGTAATAAAACAAATAATGAAATGTACCATTTTAGATAATACTTTTTTCCTGATTATTTCATTTACACACCATTTTACTTGACTAACTATCTTTATCTTTGACAGTGTTGTGTAAACTAAGATTTTTCAAATTGATGTTTAATTTCATGATGTCTCTTAATATAAAACTCCTTAATTACGGCAACTTTTAGACTCTTTGGCCCGTTTTTTTGAGCTAGAAATGCACACCCTCTCCGCTTTTAGACTCTTTTGCCCCATTTTTCTGTGCTAGAAATGCGCACCCTCTCCAACTCTTTGGCCCGTTTCTGACACCTAGCGTTCAATCTTTGAATCTCACATTGTAGAAACCTGCTTAACAGCGGGACAACTTTCAGTCTATTTCTAAAATACCTCGCGGGCCGCTCCAAAAAAGGAAACGGGCCGCAAATGGCCCGCGGGCCGTAGTTTGGACACCCCTGCATTAAGCCATTGATTGTACCATAATCTGTTAACAAATCCTGATATCCTTATGCATTTTTATTTATCAAAATGTTATACTGTATATCTGCTCTGTTGCCTGCTGATGTTCCACATCTGATAACAAACCACATCTTGTTCTGTTCAGTTTCTGGCCTACCACACCCAGCTTCTGATTGGGAACAGAAAGCACTCCATCAGTCCAGAGGAGTATGTGTTCGCTGCTCTCTCCATTTACGTTGATGTCATCCAGATATTCCTGTTCCTTCTGCAGATCATCGGAGCTTCTCAACGATAGGACATTCCTCAGGCTGGCCCACGTCTGTGTTCCTCTGCACTCGTATATATTTTCAATACGTGTATTAGCTAGTTCATTCTACGAACAAATGATGGTATATTAGTCAACATGTTGGGGGCCTGCTTCATCTTAAAAATGTTTTTTTTTTTTTAAATAGATATTTTACATCTTCAGCAATGTTGTACAAGGTTAATGCACAGCCAGATGTTTTCAGGCTTTCACCTAGAAATGAACTCCTTATGATGAGTATTGAATTTAGGATTTTTACTGTTTACCGTACGGTTACATATGCAAGTTACTGTATAACATTTATGTCTTTGCAACTGAATCTTTTAGTATAGTATATACACTATACGCTATATGGACAAAAATATCAGGACTCCTACTCATTAATTGTTTCTTCCATAATCAAGGGTATTAAAAAATGATTGCTTTTCTGATTATCCGACATTCTCCTCTCTGAAAATGAGTCTAAAACTGTTAGACCTTGTTTTGTTCTGAACAGGAATAAACGGACACCCTGAGAAACTAATCCTGTCCGGATAGGGCTTAACCCTAGTCCTCGACTAAACTTCTCTTTCAGTGGAATTCTCCATTAATCCCTTACAGGTAATCTGCCTCTTTCCACTGCTCAACAGATCATGTTTGCGGGACTTTATACTCCTCTAGCCGTCACCTGGCATTAGGCATTTTGCCAATAACAGCTTTGTGTTTTGTCCTTTTCTATTGGCAATACTTCTTTTATCTACAGGGACTCCACAGTCCCTTCAACTGAAGAAGGGGTGCCTAAAATCATTTGGACATATAGAGTATATGATTAGATTTCATGGTAGATTAAATATATAACGTACTATATTGTACTAGTTTTGTTACTGATACACAATTGAATGTCTAGGCTTGTTACTGAGAAGAATGTGTGCGTGTTTATATGCAATAATGATCAACATCATGTTCATATACTCTACAATAAATCAACAATCTAATTTTTGTGACAGGCCTTTCCATATGTGACCAATAGGCTGGTAAGTCCTTAAAGGAGAACTTCAGTGTAAAATTGATTTGGGTGTAGTAAATTGTGATAAAGAGTAATTACCTTTGTTGAATTGCACACCTTTGTTTTCCTGCAGCTTTCCAAGATCCAGGCATTTTATTCCGTTCGTCCAAACACCCTTTAGACTGGGTGATACAGGGCATATTCTGGCACCTGTAGATAAATCACTCTTTACAGTGTTATCCAGAACTCAAAGTAACTCCACACTTCATTGGTAGAATTTGGACATTAAACCAGGGCATTTAGAACTTTAATAGTGCACAAGAAAAAAACACTGTTTACAGCCTATAGCGTAAACTACATCTCTAAGTCATGATAAACATGTAATGTTGACGGAAATACATGCTGTATACATGAAGAAGACATGGCCGGGATGTGTGCTGTTCTCGGACTGCAGTTTCAGAAGGGAAAAGAAGACAGAATGGTTTGCGTTTGAGGCCTTCCAGGCTTCAACATTACGTGCTTGTGAGTCTACTGATCATGTCTTTACTTTAAGATGGCAGCATCCTGAGATGTAGGTCACGCTACAGGTTGCAAACAGTGGTTTTTAATAAACTTCTTGTGTATTTTTAAAGTTATTAATGCCTCATTTTAAATGTCAGGGTTTCTGGTGTGGAGCCATTTTGAGCCTGAATAACAGTGTAAACAGCTATTTATCTGCAGGAGCAAAAATATGCTAGGGTGTTTTTATAAGAGGAATAAAATAACTGGATCTCAGAAAGCTGCAGGAGAACTGAGGTGGACTATTCAACAAAGATCAGTACTCTTTATCATGTTTTACTACACCAAAATTCAATTTTACACCAGAGTTCTCCTTTAATAGAACACCTTCCCTGACCCCTACCTCAACTGCACCCCAGACTTTGAAACACCGCTCATATATATCTTGCCTAAAGAGGAACAGATGACTTCTGTTCAGATACGTCCTGCCTGATGATAGATTCTGTTTGGTTACAACAAACTGATAGTAGATCGGTACTCATACTCCTGTAGTTTGTGAATCTCTCAAACAGTGCCTTTCAAAAGTGACTAAGTAAATCAGTTTGGAATTAATCTAAAACTAGATTGAAGACGGCTGAGCTAAGAGATTTTTATATTATTTTGTTTTTTAAATATAATATATTTGAATTCAGTGCAGTTAATCCAGAATTATATGCATTTTAAAATAAATAAAAAAACCTATGTAAAAGTAATGTAAAAAATATTTTATGCCAATTGTGTTTTTGGAATGTTGGAATAATAAAAAATAACTGGCTGACACCAAGAAACCAAAGAAAAACACCCTCCAAAAATACACAATCCACCACCGCAGTGCACATGACTTTTCTATTGTAATGTTTTTTTTTTATTATTTTTATATTGTTTTATTACAGAAATCGGCTCATGTTCGGATGTGTTTGTGGATGACCCGTGTTGGCTGTTTTTTTTTAACAAGCTTCTACAATGCTTATCTTTATTAGGGCATCAATGATTATAGACATTTATAAAGTATATATATATATATATCAGATCTGTATATACACACACAATTCTTTCCTAAGGGTCATTTGTACATAAAGGGAAGTTGAAAACATCTGTGTGTTTTGTCTTTTCTTTTTCTTTTCAAAAATGTCTGAGAATTACAGAGTCCAATATAATTTTGTGCAACTTCTTTCACAATATCACTTTACACTTATGTATGAGCTATTTTTAGCTTTTGATGGATTAGCGAGTGTGTTTACATGCACTCAAATCTGTTTATAATCAGATCACTGCAGTTATGTGTTTACTCCAGTAGTCATTCACTTAGATCAGAGTAAGGTCTAATAATCTGAATAAGAAATCTTATAAGAGAGCTGGACATTTAACCAGAGTATTTTTGGATTTCTCAGTATGTGCAATCATGTAGTTATGAAAGTCAGAAATAACCAAGCAGTGTTAAAAACAGCACCCACAAGATGATGTGCAAACACCTTTTCGACCGTCACTGAAACTGAAGGATTTAAATAATCATCATCTAGCTGATGTTCATATTGCAGCCAATGTGTGGGAAACAAAAAAATTATATATATATATATATATATATATATATATATATATATATATATATATATATATATATATATATATATATATATATATATAGTGTGTGTGTGTGTGTGTGTGTGTGTGACCCAGACAGCAAGTCTTTGTGATGTATCAAGAGCCACGGTATCTATGGTAATGTCAGCATACCACCAAGAAGGACGAACCACATCCAACAGGATTAACTGTGGACGCAAGAGGAAGCTGTCTGAAGAGGATGTTCGGATGCTAACCCGGATTGTATCCAAAAAACATAAAACCACGGCTGATCAAATCACAGCAGAATTCAATGTGCACCTCAACTCTCCTGTTTCCACCAGAACTACAGTAATTAGTTTATGAAGTGCAAGTAAACACACTCTCTGCTAACGATGGTTAGAAACCCTACTAGTAAATTTGAGAAAGGCAATAAGTGCATCACAGGCATGAAATTCAACAATATGAAGTTATTAAAGTTCTCTAAATCAGTTACTCTATCCCCGCTGCTGATCTGTGGTGCTCACGCTCGTATCCTCTTTCGTTGGCTCTATTCATCCTCTGTCGAATCTTCAACTGCTTCAGTCTGTTCTTGTCTACCTGCTTCTTAGCCAGAATAAAGGTGATCACACCGGCAGGAAGACCAATGATCCTGGAGATGTAAAGAGAACACACTGATTTCAGATTTTCCCTTACACACAAATAAAAACACTTCCAAATACTATACTTAAACAAGATGCTAAAGCTATACTATCATCTAATGCTATACTGTGAAGGTAGATTTTTTTTTTAATGTACATTTATTTCACCTCATTTTCAACCCAGGTTTAAAACCTTCCCATAAAACTAGTAATGCCCCCAACACTAGAAGAATGAGGACGAGCTCATGTCTACTCCAATACATGTAGTGAAGTAGGACCCGCCTCTTTTCCAACTGTCACTGATGCAGCGTCACTGGGGATCTTGATGGAACAAGTAATTGGCACTTAATTAAGAACAAAAACAGCATTAATTTAACTGCTTAAACTACATATTGCTGGATGCATTTCAGTTTTTTTTTAAGAAATATCAGCATTAGATTGGCAAGAATAATTATATTGGTGGTGTTCATCACACATCAAAAAATATTATTCTAAATGCAGAGTAATAATAGAGTAGTGTAGTTTAGGTCTGGCAGACTAGATCCTTTTGTACTGTATTATAATATCTTAGCTTAAAGTTAGCAGGGACAGAGAGAGGGACTGCACTAATGAGAGTGAGTGATAAACAGCGCAAGCGAGCAAAAGACAGCAAGCGCGAATTTACAGGGGAGACCGTTTGAGCGCCTGAAAGATTTCTTCCAAGAGTTCTGTTTTAACCAAAGATAGAATCAATTATTGCCAATTACTTATCACTCAATAATTTAATTTATTAAAAAAAAAACAATTTGCAGGTAGATTTTTCCTCATGTCTTTAGAAGGTCTCCATTTTTTACACAGCAAAATTGACAAATCAAGCAGTACAAGTGTATCTCAAAAAATAGAATAACTGAAAAGTTACTTTATTTCAGTAATTCACTTAAAAATGTGATATTATACAGATGTATTACACACAGAGTGAGCTATTTTAAGTGTTTATTTCTTTTACTGTTGATGATTATGACTTACAGCCAATAAAAACAAAAAAAATCAGTGTCTCAAAAAATTTCAATATTAAATAAATCCTGCTGGAAAATGAAATCTGCATCTGCATAAAAGATGTCTGCAGAGGGAAGCATAAAGTGCTGTAAGATATTTCGAGAAAAACACAGTGGACCAACACCAGCAGATGACATGGCTCTCCAAACCATCACTGATCATCAATTCATTTTTTCATTTCATTTAGAAATCAAGGGACCAGGGTCTGGAGGAAGAGTGAAGAGACACATAGTCCAAGCTGCTGGTGTTATTGCAAGAAATAAATGATTAAAATACATCACTCTGTGTGTAATACATCTATATAATTAATGAGTTTCATATTTTTAACTGAATTACTAAAATAAAGTCACTTTTCAATGCAATTCTATTTCTAGTTTTTGTCCTTTCTATTTTTTTGAGAAAAAAAAAAGTTAAATAATCTTGAATTTAAATACCTTTTTGCATTTATTGATCAATTTGAATGGGATCTGTGAAAATATTACCATTAAATTATAATAAATACTGTTTCTAATAATGGAATGAAAGTTCTGCCCAGTATAGAAATGCATTCCAATCGATTTAAAACACATTATTTTGGGTGGATTGTCTTCAGTACATATGTTAACACTAATACTGATAATGATCACAGATGCATGGACTAGACTGAGCCTGTAATCAATCAAACATTAACCCAACAGCATGTGATCCATACCACGCGTATCCAATTATCATCATGGGGTTTTTGGCCTTCCTCTTTGGAATGTATTCTGGTCCGTACTCTTCCTCGAGCTCCTCTGTCTTTTCGGGATCACCTCGATCTTTAGGTTCTGTCGCTCTCTGAGGCTCAGCTGTAGCACCGCTGAGTAAAGGGGAGGAGCCACAGTGAAGAGGCCTGTAGTGTAACACACACTGCTGAGATCTGGGATGGGTCGGGTTCTGCACGAGTGGCGTCCGCATGCAGAACCTTCTGGCTGATAAGTAGCAAAGACCTGTCAAATAATTTACACACACCTGTTAGATCATGTAGCAATAATGAAAATACTGGTTACAGACTTGGACGTGCAAAAGGAAGACCACCCTTAACAAAAGATCTGTGTCCAAGGTTGAGAAAAAATAATGATCTTTTTCTCAGCAAGCTCTCAATGTACCAGACAACACAGCTAAATACATCACAGAGTGCTGGTTTCCTAGTAGTTCCCAAATCTAGAGAAGGTCAGCAGGAGGAAGAGCTCTCTCTTATAAAGCTCCGCAACTCTGGAATAACCTTCTTGAATATGTTTGGGACTCAGACACAGTCTCAATCTTTAAGTCTAGACTGAAAACATACTTGTTTAGTTTAGCTTTTGGTAATTAATGTTTTTCCCTTTAGATAAGGCTGCAGATACAGGGGTTCATAGGGACATAGGGAATTCTGGTAAACTAAGATGCTGGTGCTGTTGTTCGCCCACTGCACACGGTCACTCAGGTTTGTGGACGGTGGAGTGGGTGGATGCCAGTGTTTCAGGGAGCCTCCCTGTCTATGCTACCCTCTGGCTCTCTCCCTTTAGTTAGCCTGTCATATTTAGTTCTGCCGGAGTCATTAGCCACACTCTGATAAGGTTTTATATTTTCTTTTATTTGATTTAATTTGATCAAAGACCCTGGCCCACTTAGCAACATCATAAACAAGTCTCCAGTATAGTGCTTGTTTTCTAAAACATTAAATAATCTACAAAAATATAAATAATACACAAAAATATTTTTAAAATAAATAAAAATAACAAATGTGAAACTCTGCATTTGTAACTTGGTGATTCTAATTTAATGCTTGGTGATTCTAATGTAATGCTGATAGCAGCTACAACAGCAGCCGAGAACTCAATCTTGAAAAGATGGTTTGAACCTAATCTTTTTTTGAGTTGTTGATTCGTTTTTGGACATTCTAACTGAGCACACAACAGCTAGATTATATATAAGGCAACAACGATTAATTTTGGACTGATGTCTTGAACTATGTTAAGACTTTGTAAACGCATTTTATATTCTTCTATAGTTTGTCTTTAATGTTGTCCCATTGGAATGCAGAAAGGTTCGCGTTTATCTGTAATTCAAATAAACATACTGGACATTAGCAGGGATGTACAGTAACAAGTAGAACTACTTTACTACTGTATTTAACAAATAAAACCATGTATCTGTATCTATTGGTGTATTATTTTCTCTCCTACTTTTAAGTTTACTGCATATTTACCATGAGTTTAATACTTTTACTCTGATACATGTTCTATATGCTGCATTGTTACTTGCTACAATTATAAAAATGTTAGGAATCATTTCAAACCCACATTATTACTAAAGCCAGAGCGGTAGATGCTCTACACTGTCAAGCGATCAATCTGATCTTATAAGAATTAACTTCTACATCTCTCTGTGCACAGGTGTCCCAAGTCTCTCGAAAGTTGCGGGAGTCTACCGCATATCAATATCGCCTCCATGATGCCCACAAGTCAGATAAAATCTCCCTGAATCTAGAACGAGTGGCCCAAGAGTGAACACAAACGCACACTCAGGCAACACACTCTTTTTTTTTTTTACCCAATCGTGTGTGTGAAAGAGAGGAAAAGAAAGGAGCTCCCCTCGTGTGCATATTCATATTTTGTTCTTTACAAAGAGTCTGCCAATCAGTTTTTAGTGTGGGCGGACAGTGTTTTTTTTCCCCACCTGGACGGGATGCGTTCAGGAGCATCATGGCTCCCGTCAAAACTTGTTTCACCTCTGACTACTCTAAAGTATATCATTTTTGGTAAAAGTAAAAAACAAAGTCTTGCCCGCTGTGCAGTTTGAAATAGTGATTTTAGCATTGCCTATGGGGGATTGTGAGGTGAGTTTAAGTGCCATATATATATATATATATATGAAATTAATTTTTGCAACTTGGGCTGTCTGTGTACATTACATAAGAGCTGTTTTAACTTGTAATGTGACTCAGACTGTAGTTTACTAGTGTTAGACTGCACAGCGCTCAAAATGGAGATTATAACTGTTAGTTTAAGACTATAGGCTTAATCCCTGAGTGGGAATAAAATGCCCAGGTCCAGCTTTATAAATTTAACACAGGTCGTGGCCAAAACAACACAGTCTTCAGGAGAGAACTCACTCTAAAGTAAAGATTTTAATATTTCTAGTCATTTTTAAATGATCTAAATTGTCGAGTTTAACGCTGAACATGAATCTAAAGCCTCTCGGTCAGTTCGGTTAGGTAATCTAACGCTGGCCGCTGCGCGTGTAGCGGCTTAATCAGCTCTGAAGGGCCGCGGTATCAGAGTTTTAGCGTTATAGAAGTCATACAGCAGTTTCCCATATAAAGTATAGAACATTAAAGTTTATTAAAAAAGGGAAAAGCTCGTATCTCCTGTCCTTTACCTTCCACAGCCGACCTCAGCAGCCTCCTGCAGGGCGCCGCCATCTTTACTGCTGGTGACAGCGTGAGGGGGCGGTGCCACTTTACAGTCTTCCACAGGTTTAATACACCACCAGAGGGCGCTCCCGATAGAGTCCAGAAACAATGGGTTCCTGTGCAGCACATTCAGCCGAATAGGTGCCATTCATAAATGTGCATACAAAATACCTTTAAAATACATTATTATTACAAAAAAATGATTAAGCATAGTGTCTTGTACATTTACCTAATTGTAAAAGTAAAATATTATAACCAAGCATAAGTTTTTCTTTTCCTTTACACAAACATTTTTAGTAACAGTAGGGCTGTGTATTGCAATGCAATGTATAATGAATGTTACAGGGCTACAATTAGTAACAATGTATACTGTGATTCTGTAAACAAGGTTATATTTTTCCATTATTTAAATCTAATTTGTCATAGTATAAAACCCTATAATATTTAGATATTTTTTATTAAAATAAATGTCTTACTACTAGAAGGGGTTTAAACCAACACTAAATGAACCACTGTCTGACACCAATGTTTACATGAAATATAAAAAAATTACAAAATGATTTTGCTAATTTTGCAGAAACACAAAATTATATTAATAATCCCCAAAATAACACATTTTTTTTAAACAATGCCCTCTAAAATGTGCAGAAACTTTATTCAGCCCAGGGTAGCAACAACACATGATTTTAAAGCTGTTATTTTAAGGTAAAAATGCTTTGATAAGAAAAAGAAAAAAAAACAACAGACAGTTCTTTTTTAATTTTCATGATTCTTGTATTTCAAACGAAAGACAAAAAATCACTTCTTTGAGAGCTTTTGTTATTAACATGTTGATAAAAAAGAAAGGAAACATTACAAAAATGTCTGTAACATTCTAAAAACAGCAAAATCCTTAAAACATATTTACAAAATCAATAGTTAGGCACAGATCCTTAGTTTCAAGCGTGTGTTTTCCAAAAGCCCATACAGATGCCACTTAAACAGTGAGCGTCCAGCCAGCAGTTCAGCTCTAATGTGCACATCACATTTTATCTTACAACAATCAGAATCAGAAGAAGCGTCCCAAACAGGAAGCGTCCTGAACCAGATCCTCATTCACTACCTCTTAAGAACCGAGTAAAACAGGGTTGTTTTAACTTTAAACACCAATACAAACGACATGGCTCAGATTTAGTCCTCGAGCGTGTAGTTGGGATTGACCACCAGAGTAACGTCTTCTTCCTGGCTTTCAGTTCCACTGGACTCAGCAGAGCCCTTCAAACCGGTCTGGGACAATTCGATTAGAATATAGTCCTATAAATAATAAAGAAGACAATATGGAAAGTGTCAGTAACAGTGTGCCATATCGTACTATACACAGTAATATCATTATAATTAAAAAACAAGATCCGAAAAGAATAGTGCTGTCAGGCCATTAAAAAATAATCTATTTAAAATAAATTACATGCTCTGTGACGAATGAACCTAAATTAATTGCATTTTAAATTGTACAATCCAGATTCATTTTAGCAGAGGAGCAAAAGAATAAAAGAAAAACTGGCAGAGACATAAAATCCCTTTATTTTAAACGCATAACATACTGGACATCTTTAGGTTACAATTCTAACCTGAATGAAACAATTTATTAACAGTCCTTTCCACTTCAAATCTAATTCTCAAACACTGTAGGTGTCAAAACTAAATCAGGAAGCATATATTAAATAGCAACATTTACAGGGCTTAACATTTTAATTCTATATTTTACCAAATTGAAAAGCTCTGGAATATAATCAAGAGGAAGATGGATGATCACAAGCCATCAAACCAAGCTGAACTGCTTGAATTGTTGCACCAGGAGTGATTAGCATAAAGTTATCTAAAAGCAGTGTGTAAGACTGGTGGAGGAGAACAAGCTAAGATTCTAATTTTTTCCAGTATTGTATAAGACCAATGGTTTTCAGCCTGTGGGCTGCCAGTGGGCCTTAGAGGCACTGGGCCTTCACTTTTTTCTATTTTGCAATATAAATATTCTTAAAATATATAGATAGCTCAGCAAATGTAATTTAAGATGTGACAGATATTTAGTTAATTTAATGGCAAAACAACTTTTTTTTAGGTTGAGCTACTTGATTGGTTTCATTGATAAATGGTAAAACAACAAAAGACCCTGAAGCTGGACCATCTACAAGTGAAGCAGCCACTGTGTCTCTAACTGAGAAAACCAAGAAAAGCGAGAATAAATTTAAGAAAAAACTAAGAAAATACACCAGTGTGTCCCTAGCACTCGGCTTCAAGAGCACACAAACATAAAATTACAAAGTTAACAGAAAACAATATATTCCTGAGGGCCATGGAAAGTTTTGCAATGGGTTCAGTGGGCCATGAATGCAAAAGGTAAAGGAAACCCTGCAACAGACCATTAATAGACCAAAAAAAAATTATTTAAGCAATATATAGCTTTGGGTTTGTGCACTGCAGCGCATCCATGAATGTGTGTTACTTGGAGCACCTATTGAATTGGACTCTGACAATTGACTGTTGTCTAGGTTCATTTTAGTCAGTGGAGCTCCTGTGTTTTCGCCCATCAGTTTAGATTATTTCTTAAACTCCGACACTATTTTAATAGCATGGACGCAGGGCGTGACTGTGCAGAATGTACGATAAGGCCCTTTGTCTTGTTGCAATTGTATATTCTTTAAATTAATAAAATATTGCCAAGAACACTATTAATGTAAAAGTGCCCCGAAATACTGTGATTTTATTTTAGGTCACTATCGCCCACCTGTATTTGTCAGGATTTCCACACTTGTTTTAAACCATGTAATTCAGTATAAAAATAAACTGTAAAAGGTTTCCTTACGTAATGCACCAGCCTGTGGAGGACCTTCTCGATCATGGCCTTCTTACTGATGAGCTCCAACTCTGAATCAATTTCAGACTCAATCTCCTTTAGATACCAGTTCACCACCGCACTCTTCTTCAGGGCCTCCTCCTCTTCCTCTGTAGATACAAACGTTTATTAAGCGAGTGGAATTCTTATGTTTAATATACTTATTTTTGTGTGTGCTTGCTTGTGAATAACTTTGCAGCAGAACTGTAACAAAGAATCACTGGGAGAAAAAAAAATCACATTTCACAATTTAAAATTTCATTTAAATCTGCAGAATCAAGGATGTGGTCAGAATGTAATGTTTGATCGGTGTATGCAGAGTTTATACATGTTTTAACCATAAATTTCCAGAATTGTTTCAGGCCTTTTCCATGCCTTCTAGCCTGCTAGTTTTTATGACCATACAATTCTTAAAACATCACTGCAGACAAGGACAATAAAACAAAAAATCAACTAAAACTATAATTAAAATGTATTATAGTAGGTTTACCGTGAATTTGATAAAACGTTGTAACAGTTTTTAATAATAATAATTTACTCTGACTTGACATATTTGTTAGCTTCAATTAGATAAACAAACAGAACAATTTGAAGAGAAATTTTCATTACTTTTACAAAACGTTCTATGTATTTTTATTTTTTAAAGCTTATCCAGTCCTGGAAATTGCTTTTCCAGGTTTTTCATAAACGTAGAAACCCTGGTATGTTGTGGATGTTATATGTCGTCAGTGTCTTTATGCCACGAGTGATTAAATATGTATGTTTCTCATTGTGGACAATAAACTTATTCTATTCTTATTTCACTGTTTGTTTGTAATGTTAGCTGGTAGCTATGGAACATAAAATCTTTGTGTGTGTGTGTGTGTGTGTGTGTGAAAGAGTGTGTGTGTGTGTATGTTCTCACCTTCCTCAGCACGTCGCAGGTGCAGCACTACGAGGTTAGAGATGCGCTTGTACTCAGCAAAGGACAGGCGCATCGATGACTTGCCACTGTGGCTTTCTCCGTTGACACCGTGTGTGTGATCATGGCCGTTCGCGTGTCCGTTCACATGTCCTTTCACGTGTCCATTTACTTGCCCATCTGCTTGACCGTTGGGTACATCGTGACCTGTAGTGATAACAACAAATCACAAGACATGAAGTATGAGAAATAGAGAAGCTTGATTTCTATCACTGAATAATGGTGACGTTTAAAATTCTAGGCTGAAGCCGCTACATCATAGAGGGCTGTTCTATACAGAGCCTTTATATACTGCTGAGGAATATGAGAGGCTTAGAATGATTTGGAGGACCAAACCAAAGTAACCTTCACAGCCCATGTATAGTACAAGCAAGAAGAAACACAGCACAAATGGAGCCTCCTGAGTAGATGTAGTTTTAAAATGTTTTTTTGTAATGTAATAATTTATTTTCTATCCAATTTGGAAGAAAAACTTCATTTGAGCTTCCCCTCACATGAAGTAGTAATGCCCACAACACTACAAGGGGGATGAGGAAAAGTGCATGCCTCACTATGCAGCCTAGAGCCTCCAAAATGTTTCGCACCACAATGTCGTCATGTAACGTTCACATTTGACGTCACCATGAAGCTTCATTAGACTGTTTTCATAATTCTGACCAATAATAAAAAGGTCTTTAAAGAACAGTCCTACAGAGGACTGCAGATTAGGCTTTAGAACGCAGCAAGAGTTAGGAAGAAAAACAATGATGAATAAAGGAAGAAAGCGTGTACCATTCAACTGGTTGTCTTCATCTTCCTCCATAGCCTCTTGTTCCTCCTGGTCCAGGTTGATATCAGGCGTCTCCACCCGAATGATGGACTTGTTGAGGAGTCTGAAAGCCTCTTTGACATGCTTGGGCTGCACCTGAAAGAGACAGAGAACAAATGTTTAGGATTTTTTTTTATTTTTGCTGCTCTTTACAACATCCTTTTAATACCATTTAAAGCAGAATTATGTGAGAATTTGCGTTTCTTGCTCCTGAGCTCCCCCTACAGTCGGGAAAGGGAATTCTCACTTTGAGAAATAAAGGACAAGCTTTACACATGCACTTCACAAGCTGAGAGATACGGAACCAGCATCTGAAGTGAAATAAGCATGTGGAGTGAGGTGATTAGAGAAATAATACAGTATTATTACAGTATCTTATATAAGTATGACTTTGCATATGCAGTGTTATTTAATTATTGCGAGTATTGTCCTGCCTACTTTACCAAAGTTGCATATAGTGCAGTTTCAGGTATGCTGAGCTCACTACAGCAATGATAAATCTTGCAATCTCCCTTTTACAGGACAGTAGAGCATCTGTATGATTTAGAATCTGTTTTGTATTTAAAAGAGAAAAATGCTACAAACTGTTGCTTTAATGCAAAACGTAGACTCTAATCCTTAAACACATAAAACCAAGTTTTTTCTGATCAGACAAGTACTAAATAATGCTCACAGACAGTGATACACACCTCATCGCAGCAGTGCATCCTGGCCATACTTTCAGAGAGGCGTATCATGCTCTCCAACTGCCGCACTGTGATCCTCCATGCTGATTTAGTTACGCCAGAGCCGTCTCTCTGCCTCAGGCGCTTATACTGCTCCACTATGAAGTCCTCTGACTCCTTAGATATCTGTTACAACACACATAGATACATACAGTTAGCTTTAAAGAAATAACCAGAGTTAACTAACCTGTGCAGCACAATCGATCTGTTGTCAACAACCTGAGAGTAATCCAGCTGGGAAAAACAGCACCACCAGCTAACCAGAATATTTACTAACTAAAAGTAAAAGACATCAAAGTTTTTATTTTAATTATTTAACTGAATTTTAGTTTCAAACAAAACATAGTCAAATATCTAAATATTCGATGTATTGATTTTATTCAAGATGAAGCCTTTCTTACCTTCGGCTTGAACTGGCGAGCGAACAGCAGATACCGGCGAATCTCGTCCAGAGTGTACATTCGATCAATAGAGTTCTCAATCCTAGAGTGCAGGTCCACTATGCGCCTGGCTATGGCATAGTCAGTCACCTGTTTTGAAAGACATTTATTAACATCATGGCTTTAGGCTTGCATGTAATGCATAGATTCCCACGACCTTATATTTAACTTTACGTTTATTTTTAACACAAATATTTTTCCATGTAGGATGTACTCTACATGACCAACAAAAGAACCCACACACCTCATTACTGTCGTCCACCAGGATGAAGAAGAGGTCAAAACGTGACATGATGGGTGCTGTCAGGTTGACGTTCTGCTTGAGTGATTTGGAGCGGTCATAACGGCCACCGACAGGGTTCGCTGCAGCCAGGATGGAGGTGCGGGCGTTCAGTGTAGCCTGGAAAAATGACCAAATATTCACATTAATACAAAAATAAAACTGACATCAGACCTGCTGACATATTATAAAAGCTGTGAAATGTGATGTGCTGATGAAACTCTTACCTTTACTCCTGCTTTGGTGATGGAGATGGTCTGCTGCTCCATGGCTTCGTGGATGGCCACCTGATCTCTCGTTTCCATCTTATCAAATTCATCAATGCAACACACTCCCTGCAGATGAACACAACACACCACCGTTTACACCCAACCGGAAAACCTGAAGCATACTCAAATGTTATTTTCATAAAATACAGATTTTAAAATATACAGCTCTGGAAAAAAATAAGAGACTTCAGAAATTTTGCTATTTATAGGTTTATGCTCGAATAAAATGAATATAGCTGTTTTATTCTATAAACTACGGACAAAATTTCCCTTAAAATTCCAAATAAAAATATTGTCATATAAAATAATGCAAAGAAGGCAAGATTATATTCATACAGTTTTAAGAGTTCAGAAATGAATATTTGGTCGAATAACCCCACTTTTTAATCACAGTTTTCTTGCCTTCCCTTTTGTTCTCCTCCACCAGTCTTACACACTGCTTTTGGATAACTTTATGCCTTTACTCCTGGTGCAACAATTCAAGCAGTTCAGCTTGGTTTGATGGTTGTGATCATCCATCTTCCTTTTGATTATATTCCAGAGGTTTTCAATTTGGTAAAATCAAAGAAACTCATAATTTTGAAGTGGTCTCTTATTTTTTTCCAGACCTGTATATAATCGATGGAATGGATGAGCACAAGATGGTAGGGGTGTAAGAAAACATAAGTATCAAAGTATCACAATATTTTGTTTTGCAATACTGTATGACTTTTTAAAAACAGTATAGATTATAGTTTTTATGTGGAGATAGCAGACATTGGTTAATTTTTGTGTTGTGCTTAAACCCCGCCCACTAGAGAACAGTGATGTACTCCTCTGTTAAATAGCACTTTTCTCTCTGTGATTGTGTGTTTTTTATGCTATGAGATACTAATTAGATTTTATGCTTTATGGGCTCTGCCTTTACTCACATTGTCAGCCAGCATCAGAGCTCCAGCCTCAATGACAAACTCATGTGACTCCTCGTCTCTCACCACAGCGGCGGTGAGACCAGCCGCACTGGAAGCCTTTCCGCTGGTGTAGACGGCACGCGGGCTGAACTCTTCCACATGCCTGACCAGACAAAATTATACAAAATTAGAACACTACACAGAACAGTAATAATAATTCAGTTGTATTTAAGGAGGCTTATTTGTTAACATCATCGCTAAAAATATGATTATAAGACTAAGTCTTTAAAGAAAACACTAACAAAAATATATGACTATCTGAAACTATTCTACTTCTCAAATGTTATTGTTTCCCAATCCTAGCCTTGTAGGAATCAGTCCATGTTTTCCCAGCTACAAAAAACACTTTTAAACTAATGAATAGCATATTTGTCAGCTGATGGGTGTGGTTAAGCAGGATCAAAAAGCTGGAAAAGCAAATAAATGTGTGCTCCATTCAAAGGACTGCTCTGTAAATAAAACTGTTAACCAGTTCAAAGCTAGCCTTATTTGTAACCACTCGATTAGCATGAGTGAATCACTGTAAAAACACCTGCATATGTACAGGCTCAGTGTGAATCTTACTTAAGGAACTGGCTCTTGGCTGTGCTGGGGTCTCCCACGATGCAGACGTTGATGTCGCCTCTGAGAGACGTGCCCTCCATAGTGGTTTTAGGAACACCTCCAAACAGCATGAGCAGGATACCCCTCTTCACCTCGTCATTGCCTGTTCACAAACACATAACTTTTTAATACAAAATTACAGAGAGTACTAATACTCGTTCTGCATACATACTGTAATGAATATGAACAATTTTTCTAACAGTTTTTTTATTTCTCTTTGTTTTGTTTCAATACATTTATATTCGCATACTATTTTATTGCTGTGGATATGAGGCTTCCTTTGGATCAGGTAAATTAAGCAGTATACTTATTCTACACTCCCTGTACATTTTATCAGCTCCACTGAACCAAATTTGATGTGTTTTTTACACTGTTTTCTGTATTTAGTCTGCTCACTTTTGATTAGTTTAATACTGTGGTTTAGTGACTGAGCACACTTAATGCCACCTATGTTTTCTTAACACTGATTGATTTGTAGGATGTTGATGTTTTGGAGGTTTGTTGTACCGAATTTTCTATTGCTTAATGTGTGAAAAAGCCTGTTTCAGTTTGAAAGACCTGAAAACCTTGAAAGTACTTTATGAAGATAAATCCTTCCACAATGTCCACAACTTACTGACAACAGACAAAGTTGAGATGACATGACAGTGTCTCCGGTCAGTGGGAGTGCAGGGTTAGCCTAGGCTAACTAGCACACTGTATGGGCATTCTGAATAACATATACTGCACAGTCTCATTAATAATAAAATCTCTGACTAAGGCGCAAAGCTAGGCAAAGCAGGGCAGCTGGGTAAAAATTAAGCACCCTGATTGGCCAAAAGCACTTCACTTACTTACACTCTGTGGCTCAACGACAGAAACAATTTTAGTGAAAACCTAGTGACAACTGAAACTGGTGAAATGCAAGACTATTACTATTACTATTTGGATACTAGTAAATTCAGTAAATTCAGACTGAAAAAAATAATAGCTGCTCTGTGCATAAAGTATGCAAAGAACATAAGGATTACAGTTTGTAATTACAGAACAAAAATTTGCAAAAAAAAAAACTACAAAGACAGACAGTAAATATAAAAAACAGGTGGTGTTAATTTTATGGCTGATCATAATTAACTAAACAAAAATGGTTTGGTACAGTATAGCATAAGTGTGCAGTGTGTCTTCGTGTCTGACCGTGGATGGTGGGGAAAAGGCTGGTGCACAGGTTGTGGTAGAGGTTTTTGTCTTGGCTCATCTCAAACACCTTCTCCCATTCCTTCACAGTCATCTGGTTCTTGATGCTCTCAGCCGTCTGCTCCTCGTCACGGATCTCCTTCCCACCAAACTAAACAAGACACAACTCAGTTTAACTACAATTCCTAGAATTACGCTTCACAGCACTACATGCTGATTGGCTGTGGCGCTGAGACTTTACCCTGGGGTTGGTAGGAGCCACGTGGGAAGCCAGGAATGCCAGTTTGTATGTCAGCTCTCGAACTCCAAGCGCTTTGAGTCCACGAACCCCTTCGTTCTCGTAGCCCTGGGTTCCAGCTGTGCGAGAACTAGTCTCTGCTCGCACCCCTAAAAAACACACATGTAAATATTGGTTAATATTTCAACTTAGCACAATTACTTGTGTGTTAAAACAATAATAATAACTAAGCTATTAATGCTAATAATGTTACCATTATTAAACATGAATCTGACAGGGTATCAGCAGGCAGGGGGAAATTAAATTAATGACTTATTTATAACATGCAGAGAAAAAATTAGACCTGGCTTAAAAATATTTATGGAAGTGATTCCTGTCTCTTGCAAAATACTATACATAAAAAAAACACTAAAATATTTTTTTTCTGTATATGGCATTTTTAAGATATTTATGTTAAATATAAGATATTTCAAATTTAAAGCCTTAAAGACAACCAATCATAAAGACCATTTAATACTTAAAGTCTTTAATAGTCCCCAAACACACTGTGTAAACATTCATGCAACGTATATGTCTCTAAAATGTACAGTTCACTGATTAACCAGAATCTGAGCAATATAACTGAATAAGAAGTCATTACCAGAGGTTGCAAGCTGGGACACATCAGGCACGACGATGAGGCAGCCAATGAAGTCGCATTTGTCCCCGGCCTGAGCCGACTCTACCGCCTCCGCACGCAGGATGATCTCCATGCTCCGAGGGATGGAGCCCCGGGGCAACTCGGCCTGTGTCTCTTGGATACGCACCTGTTTTATTAGGGTAATACAATATTTTCATGTTTGGCACCATTAAATATGAGATTATGTATAAAGAAAAAGGAACAACATATAACTGAAAGTGAGCTGAAAATGAATAATGCTTCCATAAAGTAAAATATCTGTTATTAATGAAGACATTTTACAGAGCAGCTGTTAATATGTAATTTAAAGTTTTTGTTGTATTCAAATTTAATTAATATTAAAACTATGGGACAAAATGTACCATTTCAGTGAAAAATAAACATACAAAAAAAAAACTAAATAGCCATATAAATGATTTACATATTCATAGGCATCTTTTCTTAAATAAACCAACTAAATGTCATACATAAACAATTCTGTGATTAATCATAATTAAGATCATGATTCTTAAATGCTGGTAATTTTTTGAAGGGAGACAGTATAGTGTAGAGTGGTTTAAGCCTGGCAGACAAGATTTACACTAGACTTTTTTACTGTATTATAATATCTCAGGATAGTTTTGACGCTTCTTAAAGTTTTGTATTTGTAGCTGCATATACTGACAGTTTGGAGGAAAATAGAGAATAGATGAAAGTAGCAGGAGGCTCATAGTGTAGTAGTAGTGCTTATAGTAGTAGTGGCTCAGTCTAAGCTGATTTTGATGGTCAATTTGTTTGAAAAGCTGCTCATCAAAAACAAAGGTCAGACACCCTATACTAGTAAACTAGCTGGTTAACCAGTTCTTGTGCTTACTAGAACCAGAAAGTTTGATCATATTACACCTATTCTTTCATCCCTACACTGGCTACCTGTTAAATTTCGTATAGATTATAAAATACTCCTCCTGACGTATAAATCCCTCAATGGTCTGGCCCCGCATTATCTACAGGAACTCCTTACTCCTTACAATCCGCCGCGTTCACTCCGCTCCCAAGACGCTGGCCTGTTATTAGTCCCGCATATTAGAAAAAACTATACAGGAGGAAGAACGTTCTTTTATAAAGCTCCCCGACTTTGGAATAACCTCCCTATTAATATACGGGACTCAGACACACTCTCAATCTTTAAATCTAGACTCAAAACATTTCTGTTTGCTCAAGCTTTTGAGTAATGTCTCACTACAATTTTCTTCCTCTTACAGCTTATCCAGCAAATATAAACCCTGTCCTAATCATCTGCTTTCTCTTTCTCTCCCCATGTCCCGAGCTGCTGCTACCAGTGCCCATCCCACTCCAGCAGAGTTTTATAAAACCATTCTAACCCCTTTTTCTTCCCTCCCCTCTCTGTTCTCTCTCTCTATCTTTCTCACATGTGCTGAGATGCTCAGCCAGTCTGCCTGGATCTGTCCGTTTGTGGTTCCAGCTTTCAGGAATCAGCCCTGTCCTTCTACTCATCAGAGTTATTACACAACCCTTCTAACTCCTGCTTTTTGTTTCTCTTTCTTTCCTTTCTGTTTTCTCTATCTATCTCTTCTACATGTATGGAGATGCCCTGTTCCTGATGTTCCCAGCCTGGCTCTCCACTGCCCGCTGTGTTGTACTCCAGCTCTGCAGCCCTGCACTGATTAACATTAGCACACTCAGAATCTGTTTCTGTATTAGCCATAGCTCTATAATTTGTGCCCATCACATTTTTATATTCATAAATTAGTACCTGTTATATTATCCATAGTACAAATTAATTCTCTGTACTGTTTTGTTCTGTTATTTGTTTGTTGTTTGTTTGTACTGAGCGGGTCAACCCGAGTAGGATGGGATCCTCTGACAGAGTCTTGGTTCCTTCCAAGGTTTCTTCCTCTTAAAGGGAGTCTTTTCTTGCCACTGTGTCACCATAAAATTGGCATCTCTGTGGTGCTGCTCATAAGAGGCGTGGACCTGTTTTTCCTGTAAAGCGGCTTTGTGACAACCTTTGTTGTAAAAAGCGCTATATAAATAAAATAGAATTGAATTGAATTGAATTCTTGACCATGAGAGGATATGCTATGTTTGATTTTAGTCGTGCTGGTCGATTGTCTTGGTCTTGCTTATTATGTTGGTTGACCTGTTTGATCATACTGATTAATTTGGATCATCATACATGTACACCATCAGCTAACCATCAAACTTAAACAAAAGAATACACTACACTCTCCAGTGGACCTCAAACTAGACCTAATATCTTTCATTCTAACCTTCTGGAAGTCGATGAACTTGGACTTGTTGGTGTCGAGCAGAAAGCGTCTGCGGTTGTTGCAGACGGGGTTGCGGCAGATGCTCGGCTGGGTGTATTTAAACTGCTGCTCCACGTCCTTGATGGCGCTCTGGCAGTCCAGGCAGAGGAAGGTACCGCTCACCAGCTCCGGGTGAACAGGGTGAGTACGCACCACCTGACCACTAATACGCACCAACGAGCCGATACGCAGTGTGGTCAGCTCTCGGATCCTGGAGACAAAAACGGCAAGCAGAACATTAGAGACCGTCTACAATAGCAATAGCATCTGCATGGTTTTGACAATCATTGGCAATCTATATAATTTTATTCCACAAATGTGAGGTCCACAAACTTGCTGGAGTGTCAAATTTTATGTTTTGTTAGGGATGTACCATTTCATATCACACAAAATAACATTGTAAATATTTTTAAATTAATAAAAAAAACATTGTGATAATAGTATTTGTATTTGTTTCACTATTTATTGTAAAGCTTAAAGTTTTTTTTGTAGAATTGTTCATGCTTGCATTTACCATGCATGCAATAAATGTACTGCTCTTTGTTTTTTTGTGGATATAATTTATTATTATTTTACATTATTTTTATATTACATTATTTTTTGTTTATTTATTATGTATTATTTATGTATTGCTTAAGGTTTTGTTCACAGTACATTGACCATAGTTAAATTGACATTGCTGGTGTTAAATTATCAGTGTTGATTTAACACTGGCGAATGTATTGTGTACATTTTTTCCCCAACAGTTATTGTTATTTAGATTTTTTTTGTTGCAGTAGTAATGTCTTGAAATTATTTTTCAGTGTTTTTTCATATTGCCAAGAATATTGCAAAAATACCCTAAAATATTGCAATATTATTTTAGGGCTACATCACCCTCCCACTATGCCTTTTTGAGCCATGTACAACTGATGAACCCATGCGTCTGTCATCTTTCTCTAATCTGTTTTTGAAATTCTGTCTTTGTTCTAAACAACAGGCACTCAGGAAATCGCTCAGGACTTTAATTTCTAGTAGAATTCTGAAAGGACTATTAAATGCAACCTTCCAAATAAACTAAAACAAATAATCGGGTGCTGGAGCACAATGGAAAGGTTTGTGGGACTAAATTATTATATGTATTACATAGTGTTATTAAAGAATTACTCAGTATTTGTTAGTATGTACTTTAGCTTCTTACTCATTACATAGTATTATTATATATCATATAGTAATATTTATATATTATATTGTATTATTATGTATGTCTCTTTGCTTCTTACTTGTGCCTGGTTGGGAGATCCTGAATGGCCACATAGAACTCTTTGGAAGCAGGAACATTTCCACGATCCCTGGCAAAGTTGCGTACTGCCCGACACAGGTAGGGATATATTCTGGAAAACAGCACAATTTAGTTTAGTCACATCTTAAAAAAAACACATCAGTACTGATGGCCTTGCTGTTTCACATGTGGAAACAAGGGGGCAGTGTTTTGAAATGCTGCATTAGGCTTTTTGCCTGATGTGCATAAAAACCAACCAATAAACACAGTTGTTTACTTGGACTTTTGAGAGCCCAGTCTTCCCCTCGATTTACCTGTAGAACTCCTCTTGAATGGTTGTTGCCAGTTCCTGGTTAAAGCCCTCCACATCAGTGAAACTGACCAGCAGGGTGTTTCGCTCAGGCCGGATCAGCTCCTCTGCATCGCGCAGGTACTTCAGCTCTCCATCACTGTTGTGAAACCTTCACACATGTATCAAATATCCACGTTATAAACAAGTAATGAGCATTAATAAACTATATACAGTCAAAATACCCAGATAGCAAAAGGACAATGAGTCAGTGTTCAGTTTTCTATTGCTAATGCACTGAAACAGTGTCGATCTCTGACATCAGAATGTATTAATTGATTAAAAACTGATACCACATTATGGTTTTATATGTATTTATGGTTTGTATTAAACTTTACTTATATTAAATATGTAAATATTGTTCGTCTTTGCCATTCTGAAACCTCTGAATATTCATCAAATGTTATTATGAGCAATAATAAACTATTCACTCTTAAAATACATAGTTAAACAATACTCACCACCAATTCTCACTACATGCATTATTATCTAACTTAAACTATCTTACTATTAATAATGCACATAAATATTGTATAAAGATATTGTAAACTTAATTTAAACAAACTAACTAGTTAATTAACTAACTAGTTAGCTAGTTGTCCACATTATTTAATAAACTAGGTTAGCTAATGTTATACACTGTCAAAATAAAAGTCTACTGCAGCCCAACCTGGCTAGTTAACTAGGTCAGTAGTTAAAACCTTTAAATGAACGTTGATGTAATATCAGAATTTTAACATTAACCTGTTTATGTTAAATAAATGTTGTATTAAGCTTGTTTTTCCATCATCAACCTTAAAGGTATGTAATGCAACCTAAAAATGCACATTTATTCAAAGTTTTTGCTGACAGGTTTGGTGCAACTTCAGCACAGTTTAGTCGACGGATGCTGGATCCTTACAGTTAAGGAGGCTGTAAACTTTATTTAACTAGTTAGATAGTCCACATTCTTAGCGAACGTGTGGAACCTATGTTACAGTCAGAAGTAAAAGCTAATAAAGCTAAACCAAGATCAGCAGCTAATTAAACTAACCTAGCTAGTTAGCTAAGCTAGTTGCGTTAGTTAACCAACTGAACTGAACAAGCTTAGTTATCAAACTTGGCGTTAGTTAACCGAGCTTACCAGTTTCGCGCAGGCCTAGTCGACAGTGCAGAAATCTATAGCCGTAGTTATTTAACTTAAACTAGTTTAATACTAATAATAGCTAACTGATGCATGTAGTAGATAAAGCTGCTGTAAATAAAACAGAACTTGTTGGTTTTATACAGCTAAATAACCGAGTATTATACCAGAGTTAGCTGTTAAACGCTGGATAACTGCTGTAAGTAAGTTAAGTGCTGGTGTCTGTCTGACCCGCTTCCTCCCCAGTTACAGCTAACTCTCCACATTATAAATGAACTTACTCCTCCAGAAAGGCCTGGAACAGTTTCTGGCACTTCTCTGCCAGCTCATCCTTCACCAGCTGGCCGGCGGTCTCGGCTGTGGGTTCGGTGATGTCCATGTTTTACCGGGTTGTTGTAGCTACACCGTTATAACAGCTCCTCTCTCCTTCTTCCACACACACAAAGATCCACGAGCTCTGACGAAACTTTCGCGCCAAGACCTGGCCACGTGACTGTTTTCGCGCCACCAGCAACCAGTCAGCTGCTCGTATGCAGATACTGAGCCTCTGATTGGATGGCAGCGACGCGCTTCTGCGCTATGGCTAATGTGGGGGTTGTGGTGAAGATGTGTCGTCATGTTGAAAGGTCCACATGTTCAGATACACTGAAGAAAAAGAGAAAGTGCTCACATGTCCATAGGTAAAACAGGTTAAAAATACAAAATAAATACACAGCGAAGCGCAAAACACATACCAGACCGAATCTAAATCTACACACACACACACACACACACACACACACACACATCAGTGCACAGTTATTACTCACTGGAACACGTGTCTTCATAAGTGCAGCTTCTGTTTGTGAAATAGTGAAACTTATGCTCTTTATCAACATTCACCAGAACCACTGGTGGAGTCAACGAGTTCCTCGTGGTTGAAAAAGCGACTAGAATATAAAAGATACCTTTTGGCATTATAATGATCTTAAACTGGCATATATTACATGCATTTATGTTTTTTATGTTGTAACCACACATCCTCCAGAATTTACACACCCCGTATCATTTTATTTTTTGCCCCTGCCCTTCAAACAGCCACCACTGACCAGCACTATGTTTACACCACCTATTACAATATGCATTAAGGTACGTGGAGTGGGGTTTAAAATATTTACAGTGGAGCAAAAAAGTATTTAATCAGCGACTGATTATGCAAGTTCTCCTACCTAGAAAGATGAGAGAGGTCTGTAATCTTCATCATATACACTTCAACTATGAGTAATAAAATAAGAAAACTTCCAGGAAATCAATTGTAGATTTTTAAAGAATTTATTTGTAAATTATGGTGAAAAATAAGTATTTGGCTGCTCACAAACAAACAAGATTTCTGGCTCTCACAGACCTGTAATTTCTTCTTTCTTCATGTGTCCTCCACTGGTTACCTGTATTAACGGCACCTGTTTGACTTCATTATCTGGATAAAAGAAACCTGTTCACAGCCTCAAACAGTCAGACTCCAAATTGAACCATGGCCAAGACCAAAGAGCATCCAAAGGACCCAGGAAGACAATTGTAGACCTGCACCAATAGGCAAGCAGAAAGGTGAGAATAAATCAACTGTGGGCGCAATTGTAAGAAAATGGAAGAATTACAAGACCATTGATAATTTCCTTCAACCTGTGGGGTCAATATGATCATGAGAACAGTAAGCAAAAACCCAAGAACTACACATAGCCAAAACCTCATTCTATCAGTGAGAAGCACTGAAGGTGGAATGTGGCTGGGTCTTCCAGCCACATTCCAGCTTCAAGATCCCGGAGTGGCCTAGCCAGTCTCCTACGGAGCCCGGGAGGAGCAGTGTAAACAATGTAAACAAGCGAAAGATTTAATACATACTCATGGTTTCTGTTAGTCAAGCAAACTATTTCTTTTTTTTTTCTAATTTTTCCCATTTTCTCCCCAATTTACATTGCCAAATACCTAACCCACTCATTAGAACTCCCCCTATTACTTGTTATGCCTCAACACACCAGGTGTGCTAAGACTAACACATGCTTCCTGCGATACATGTGAAGCCAGCCACTGCTTCTTTTCCAGCTGCTGCTGATGCAGCATTGCCGAGTAGCCAGTGCGCTACGAGGAAAGCGCAGCGGCTCAGTCCTGATACATCAGCTCACAGACGCCTTGTGCTGCGGACATCACCATAGGAGTGATGTGGGGAGAGAGTGCCATCTACCCACCCGGAGGGAGCAGGGCCAATTTTGCTCCCTCTGAGTGCCGGAGGCTTGATTACAAAGCTGCATGAGGGGGGTTCAAACCTGCGACCTCCTGCTCATAGTGGCAGCGCTTTAGACCGCTGGACCACTAGTCATGAGTAAAGGAAAATAAACATTTTACTGATGCAGGATGACTGTATGTGTGTTATATAAACCATATCATGTCAAAGTTATGATTCAGTGTGGAATTGTGTTAATTTATTTCTCAGTAACATTTAGTCAGGCTCCAAGTAAAAGTTTTTTTTTTCTTATTTTGTCTCTCATAGTTGAAGTGTACCTATGAAGAAAATTATAGACCTCTCTCACCTTTCCAAGTAGGAGAAGTTGCACAATCAGAGGCTGACTAAATAATTGTGCCCCACTGTATATCAAAGAACGACTGCAAAACGCTAGGGGGAGCCCGCAAGTCCTCAGTGAATGGGGCTTAAGGAGACTTTTAAATTAGCAACTTTTTCTCTTGTACTTTAGAAAGTAGAACAAAGCTTAATAGCTAGGACAATTTACCTGTATATTTCCGTTTCTCTATAGTAAATAAGTTTTAGGGAGTAAAGGTGCTAGTGTGACCGATATTGCAGTAACAGTTTACATGTTTATAACTTAAAGTTTAAAAGCTTTAAAATTGGTCTGTGTAGCTGAAACATTTGACTATGTTCTCTGTTGAGGACATAAAATGTATAAACCATAATTCAAATGCTCCATATCAACCCACTCATTCTGCACTGACTCGGGAGCGCCCTCTAGTGTCCGACAAACCCAAAACACATTCTCAAGTGATACTAGATTCAAAGCAGCTTTATTGCTTGACTGTAATGACAACAGTATTGCCAAGGCACTGCAAGAATAACAACAAATTACAATAAAACAAAAGCAACAAAAATGTAGTGAAAAAACATCAATAATTAAAATAAAGACAAATATACAAAAGTATATATGCACTTTGCTTCAAAAGTATTGGAACAGTGAGGCTAATTTCTTTATTTATGCTGTGTACTGAACTCCTTTGGGCTTGACATTAAATTTAACATGACACAATGACACAAATTATCAACATTTTAGTTTTTTATTTTGATTTCCAGCTATTTACATCTGGAATTGAAACATATAGCACCTTATATCTTAATCCACCCATTTTTTTCTTGTGAGCAAAAGTACTGGAACATGCAGAGTACTAAAATATTCCACTCAAGTAAAATTACCAGTCTAAAATCTACTCAAATAAAACATAATTTAAAATGTACTTAAAATGACTTTTTATACAGCAGGTGTTGAGTGGCTTTCTTGTGTAGTTTAAAAAAACAAGATGATTTACAGCTTTAGAAAAAAAATTAGAGACCACTTAAAACCGATAAGTTTGTTTGATTTTACCAATAATCAAGAGGAAGATGGATGATCACAAGCATCAAACCAAGCTGAACTGCGTGAATTTTTGCACCAGGAGTGGCATAAAGTTATCCAAAAGCAGTGTATAAAAATGGTGGAGGAGAACATGCCAACCTGCATGAAAACTGTGATTAAAAACCAGGGTTATTCCACCAAATATTGATTTCTGAAATCTTAAAACTTTATGAATATGAACTTGATTTTTTTGCATTATTTGAGGTCTGAAAGCTCTGCATCTTTTTTGTTATTTAAGACATTTCTCATTTTTTTCCGCAAATAAATGCTCTAAATGACACTATATTTTTATTTGGAATTTGGGAGAAATATTGTCCGTAATTTATAAAATAAAATAACAATGTTAATTTTACTCAAACATAAACCTATAGATAGCACAATTGAAGAAACTGATTCAGAAAATCAAGTGGTCACTTCATGTTTTCCAGAGCTGTTTATCTCAATCATATTAAATAATTATGATACGATATTTAATGGAAAGTTTACTTTTGTGCTCTCAAATTCTCCTGTTTGGAGGAGCAGAGATCTACATTGCTGAGCATAGGGAACAGCAACACAGCAACAAAAATATTTTTTATATGTAGAATTATTGGTTGCTTGTCGTGAATTGCAGTAGTGCTCAGAAATCTTTTTTTGTTTCATTTTCTGGACACTACTACAAACAAAATACTTAGACAAAACATACTTAAGTAAAAATAAATGTTTTTAATAATACTTTTAAAAGTATAAGTACACAAAAATACTTACTCACAAGTAAATGAAATCTACTTTCACCCTCTGGGAACATGTGACTGTCAGGTGTGTTGTGTTACATTAAAACATTAAATAGCGCAGAATATCTACGATAAATTTCAGAATTGGGTTTTTAACATACAGACTGTGGTTTTATAGTTAAAGTTTAGCTGGTTAGCTTGGTTAGTTAAATTAGCTGGTAATCTAGGTTGACTAGCTATATTGGGTAGCTAATTATGTGGACAGGTAAATAGTTAAATTTGGGTTTTACTGTGCAGAGTGTGCATTTATAATTGAACACCTGAGAGTATAAACAGAGTTATAGTCTTTACAAAAAAGCCATTTCACCGCTGTGTCCAGAATATGGCGCTGTTTAATCATTTGGGACTTTGACTCAATTACAGGGACATGCCTTCAGGGGTCGCTGATGACAACTGGGTCATTCTATGGCAGATTTCTGTTCAGGTATATTACAACTAGAAAACACATTAGGGTTCAAATGTATTTACATTTTAAAATAAAACAAGATTAAATAATCTTGAGCCACCAATTTATCAATATTTTTTTTAATACATAGTATCACAAACATTTTTGCAGAAATATCTTGCTTGATAACGTGTTTTGTTGGTCAGTTGGAGCCATCTTGTAAAATGTTTTTTTTAAATAAGAAATGTCCCTGCTGTTACTGTTGTTACTGTTACTTCTGTTACTGTCACTGGTGTTATTGTCATTTCTGTTACTGTCACTGGTGTTACTGTCACTGATGTTACTGTCACTGGTGTTATTGTCATTGCTGTTACTGTCACTGGTGTTATTGTCACTGGTGTTATTGTCACTGGTGTTATTGTCACTGGTGTTATTGTCATTTCTGTTACTGTCACTGGTGTTACTGTCACTGCTGTTACTGTCACTGGTGTTATTGTCATTTCCGTTACTGTCACTGGTGTTACTGTCACTGGTGTTATTGTCATTGCTGTTACTGTCACTGGTGTTATTGTCACTGGTGTTATTGTCATTTCTGTTACTGTCACTGGTGTTACTGTCACTGTCACTGGTGTTATTGCCATTGCTGTTACTGTCACTGGTGTTATTGTCACTGGTGTTATTGTCATTTCTGTTACTGTCACTGGTGTTACTGTCACTGTCACTGGTGTTATTGTCATTGCTGTTACTGTCACTGGTGTTATTGTCATTGCTGTTACTGTCACTGGTGTTACTGTCACTGACAATACTGTCACTGTTGTTACTGTCACTGCTGTTTCTGTCACTGCTGTTACTGTCACTGCTGTTACTGTCACTGACTGCTGTTACTGTCACTGACATTACTGTCACTGTTGCATCTTGCCGAAAACAAAGTCATTGAACTGTCACTGGTGTTACTGTCACTGCTGTTACTGTCACTGGTGTTATTGTCATTTCCGTTACTGTCACTGATGTTACTGTCACTGGTGTTATTGTCATTGCTGTTACTGTCACTGGTGTTATTGTCACTGGTGTTATTGTCATTTCTGTTACTGTCACTGGTGTTACTGTCACTGTCACTGGTGTTATTGCCATTGCTGTTACTGTCACTGGTGTTATTGTCACTGGTGTTATTGTCATTTCTGTTACTGTCACTGGTGTTACTGTCACTGTCACTGGTGTTATTGTCATTGCTGTTACTGTCACTGGTGTTATTGTCATTGCTGTTACTGTCACTGGTGTTACTGTCACTGACAATACTGTCACTGTTGTTACTGTCACTGCTGTTTCTGTCACTGCTGTTACTGTCACTGCTGTTACTGTCACTGACTGCTGTTACTGTCACTGACATTACTGTCACTGTTGTTACTGTCACTGACATTACTGTCACTGCTGTTACTGTCACTGCTGTTACTGTCACTGACATTACTGTCACTGTTGTTACTGTCACTGACATTACTGTCACTGCTGTTACTGTCACTGATGTTACTGTCACAGGCGTTACTGTGACTGCTGTTTCTGTCACTGCTGTTACTGTCACTGACGTTACTGTAACTGCTGTTACTACCACTGCTGTTAGTGTCACTTATGCGTATTGATACAGCCAAAACATTACATAATAACATTAAGTCTAAGCTTAAATGTTAGAAAAAGAAAAAAGACCTTCACTAACCAAAACCAGGCCTGATTACTGCCAGACCTGTAGAATCAATAAATCACTTAAATAGAACCTGTCTGACAACATTATGATGCATCTTGCCGAAAACAAAGTCATTGAACATGGTTAAGGTTACAAAGTCATTTCTAAGGCTTTGGGTCTCCAGCAGACCACAGTGAAAACTATTACTCACAAATGGAGAAAACATGGAACACTGGTGAACCCTCCAAGTAGTGGCTGGTGGACTGAAATTATTCCATATTCCAAAAGGTCATGATCAACTCATTCAGGAGGTCACAAAAGAACCCAGAAAAACATTTAAAGAACTGTAGGTCTCACTTCCCTTAGTTAAGGTCAGTTATAATGATTCAATATTAAGAAAGTGAAAATGGTCTCACTGAGACAGTTCCAAGGCAAAAAACACTGCTGACCAAAAAGAACACAACAACCCATCTCACCAAAAAACGTGACAAAAGTAGAACTTTCTGAATGGTGTGTGTGCCGTTACATCATACACACATGATTTTAAAGAGGCCATTTATGCTTAAAAATCCTCCAATGTGTCTGAATTAAAGAGCCAAAATCCCTCCACAGAGATGAGAAAAGACTCGTTGCCAGTTATTGGTAAAGCTTGATTTCTGCCAAGGGTGGTACAACCAAATTATTAGGTTTATGGGTCAAACATATTTTCACACAAGGCTAGATTGGCTTACATATTTTTTTCCCTTTAGCACATACAAATATAATTTATAAAGTGCTTTTTAAATTTACTCAGGTTGTCTTTGTCTGATATTAAAGACAAAAACAAACAAAATCTGTAGGTGGCAAATACTTTTTCACACCACTGTATAATACATTGTACACTGTATATACACATTGTGTAGTTTGGCTAGTTTTGAGTGTCTCAGAGGAATCTGAGATAATCTGCTGATTAGTGCTCATGCCCCCAATGATTTCAGTGTTCAAATCCATTAAAATTAGGGGTTAATCAGTGCTGTTCTTGTTTTTTAAAGAAAAATGTGGTTGAGTCTGACTGGTCGGGTTATCTGATTAGCTTGGCTGCATTCCTGCTCTGTGTCTGAATATCTGTATCTGGTGCCACTTCTGATGTTCAAAGAGAATCAGATATTTAGGTACAGTATTAGCAGACAGTTTATCATAAGAACAGTGCAGTGATAGTCACAGACACAGTGCTTTAACATACTGAGTGTCTGATTCTGTGTGTGAGTTTGTGTGTGTGCATTGTGTGTTTGTGTGTGGACTTTATCTGTCAGCAGCAGTAGTGGGTAGTATGTGTTTTTGTATATTTGCACCCTATCTGAGAGCGTTGAGTGTGGTTATTTTTAGAAATGAGCTGTGGGTTTCTGTTGTAGTCTGTTTTCTGATTTTCGTGGTTTCCTGTATAGTATCTAAACTTACCAGATAGCGGCATTTTTTAATTTTGAAGCGAGGCTGGTGCCTCTCAGTCATTGGTTGTTTGGAATAAGGAAGTAAAAGGGCAGAGAAAAGGCTGTGCATGACAGACAGATAAACACCACACATACAATACTGCATTTCACTGCAGTCCAGGCTGATTTGAGGTGCGCACATTATGTATCCTTCCTTTCCCAGACAGCATGAAGAATCTGACCAAGCTCGGCTGATGTATGGCAGTATTGGCAGTATAGTCTGCACAAGCAGTTTGAGCCAATTCTTATATTATATTTGGCAACAGTGGTGTTGGCACAAGTGGCTCGTGCTGATTTTCATATCATACTCAGCAACCGCGGTGTTGGCACAAGCGGCTTGAGATGATTCCCATGTTATATTTAGTAATAAGGCTGTTGGCACAAGCGGCTTGGGTCAATTCACATATTATACTTGCCAACTACAGTGTTGGCACAAATTCAGTTAAGGCTGATTGACATATTATACTTTGCAGCTGGGGTGTTGGCAAAAACGTGTCTCGGACCAATTCCAATATTATACTCAGCAACCGGGGCGTTGGTACAAGCAACAAGATTCAAACTGTAGCCGGGCTAATTCAACTCAGGTCTGAGTGATTTTTTTGCCACAATTATCTTCAGTTTTAAACTGTGGAAGACCTTAAGTTGCTTTGAGCAACTTTCAGGAAAATGTTTTTAAAAGAAACTGTACCTTGCAGCACCTTAGGCTTTCATTAAGGTTCCTCAAAGCAACTTAACGAGTTTTACAGTTTTCAATTGGAGAACTGATACATTTTCCTCAACAAACTTCTACTTTCAACAGTGTGCATTGAAAAAAGTGTTTGTGAATGTGAATTCAATTATTCTGTCACTTCATTCCCGCAAGGCATGTTTCGATGGATAAGAAAACAGGCCACCCAGGTTTACTGGAACCTCCACATATTCTTATAACAGAGCCAACACACTCATCTAGAAGTTCATGAACATGTTGGAGAAGACAATAAACACGCTCCTGCACGCACCCGCTGCGGCTGAATCACCACACACACACCTGATCCAGGTACAGCCGGACGGGCAGCCTCGTCTAGACGAGTGTCTGCAGCGAGGCGTCTGCACTTCTACAGTTTCATAAAACCGGAGTCTCCAGGCCAGCCTGATATTTGTGACATGGTTCTATAGGTTGACGTAAGAGTTCTGGAGTGATTCCTTTCACAATCATGAGCGCAGCATTCCAACAAACACCTCCACCGTTAAAGAGAGATAGCATCGGTTTGAGTGTGAAAGCAAGTTCCCCATGAGTTCTATCACGTAAGGAATTTAAGGTCCAATCTGATACTACTAAAGCCTGACGCACCGGTAAGGCTCAAAATACTAGAAACTTGGAACTTTAAAGGTTTATCTGTGTGTCAGAAAGTTCCTTATAGTGTAAAAAAGCGTTCCCACCATTTCTGTATGTGGTATGTGCTGGGGTTGCTGTTAACTCCACTTGCAGTGTGCACTGTGCTTTCTGCAGAAGTGGGGGGTGCTCTTGAGGGAGCTTGTGTTAGCTAGCTTGTACCTGCAATTATTGGTCCTTTCATCAGGTACGGCTACTATTTAGGTTCACTTCATATGGATACACTAAAGGACTGGAGCACATCAGGCAGATGTTATTTGGATAATTCCCTCTTTGGAGTTCTTGAAAATAAACTTATAGTGACCTTATACATTGGCATGGATTAGTATTGTAGCAAAAAGACGGATATGTATAAATAAAATAAACATTTTCCTTTTTTTTATTTTAGATTTTCAAACCTGATTCATGTATTTAAATAAATATACATACAAAAATACACTGAAAGCTCTACAATTTTTTTTCGAAAAATGTATACATAATAAATAGTAAACGTTTTCTCTTAATAAATGTATTTATTAACAGTGAATACATTAGTATGATTTGTTCTTTAAAAGGCCATATATAATATATACTGTATAGTAGACAATACTACTGTATATTTAATAAAAGATAATTAATGTTAGATTTAGTGTTGATGTGTGTGAGAGACATGTGTTTTGGACTTTTTCATTTCAAGGATCCAAGGAGATTTTATTGTCATTCACATCACATGTGGTACATGAGGTGGAACGAAATTGTGAAATTTATTTTTATTTTTTATTTTTCGGCCTGCCACCACCGTCCCTAGACCTCTTTGGAGGACTGTTTAAGGCTTTATTTCTATTAGTTATTCACTGAGAAAGGACAGGGACATAAGCAAACATGAAACTTAAGAAAAAAAGAAGAAAGTGTAAGTGTGTGTGCGCAAATAGAGGGAGGTTATTTGTTATGTAGACAGTAATGTTGGGTTGGGTTCTGGATCTAAGTTTAGCTGTTCTCATGGTAGTTTTTTTTTTGTGTGGGGTGATTACTGTTGGATGAAGTTACGGGTGTCCAGTTGCAATTTTATTCAGTGATTTTATTTTTGGCAAAAGCAGATATTTTTTCCATGTATATATGATCTGTTAATACATTTTTTCATTGATTGATAGTGATGCTGTTTCTAGACTTTCAGTTCCTGAGGATAGTTTTCTTGGCTATGGTTGGAGCTGTGAGTAAAGCAGTGGTGGCTGGTTTGTCTGTCTGACAAACTTAACCCGCCCCACACAGACAGACAAGCTCCAATCAGTTACTGCAAACTACAAACTGCACCTGTGGACATACAGTTAGCTTCAGTTTTTGTAGTTGTGCATTTTCACATCACTCTAGTTAACTTGAAATGATTCAGGATGCAACTGAAGTGCAGATTTTCAGTTTAAACTTAAAGGGGATTAACAAGAATACTGTGTTAGATCAGTCCTGCCTATTAGAAACTGCTTATCAATTATATGTCTTACTAGTATATGTAATTACTAGTACTATTGAGCATGTGAAATTGGAGGGACTGTAATTTGTTAAACAGTTAATGCAAGATTATTACATAACCAATTAAAGTAAAGTAAAGTGAAGTAAAGAAAGCCTTTAAAGAAAGTCAAATCCTTATGATTTCATTTCAGGTCCATTAAGGTGGTGTACAGAGCAACATTTCATCAGTACTGTGCATCAAAAAACATCTACATTTTTTAATTTTGATGTAATGTAAATCTGTCAGTTGTTATTTTATTGTGCTTATATTTCAAATAGTTATAGTTTAAACTAACAGCAATTGTTCAAAATAACATATAACACACGTTGCTTGGCTGAGGCTACATGTATTAGTAGTTATGGGTCCACACATCAATTCTCTGTTTATTAGTGTTATACATGTTTCTGAATAATCCAGAGGTTAAAAAAGTATGACCCATATTTACTAATTACATAACTCCTTTGTTCATGCTTTTAAAATTAAGCTGAGAAATGTCTAATTTCAGATTCGAGCATGTGATGTTTGTGCTGTGTTTGAGAGTTTTGGGAAACACATTTCTGCTTTTCAGTTTTGTTTTAAATCAGTTTAAAAACAAAAGGCTTATATGGGCTTCGCTTCACTATTCACGTTGGATGCATCCATAAAAATGCAGACACACACTCCCACCACACACACACAGACACACACACACACACACATGCAGTTCAGTTTTCAGCAGTGTAAACTGAGTGGGTGCAGATGTGTGGGGTCAGAGGTCGGTTGCAGAAGGTCAAAGCCGCAGTGAGAGAGGTTTTAAAGCAGACGGAGGATCGAGCCTCTGAGTTCAGCGTTAATCAGCACTACAGCACTGCGTAAGGAGTTAATAACATGTTGCAGAAATGAAAATCCCTGACTGTAACACTGTTGTGAAGTGTGTTTATGTGTAATTATATAGAGCTGTGTTCACCTGTAGGGGCCTGTGTGGGTGTGTTCATGAATATGGATGCTTTTGCCAGAGTGAGCAATATGTAGAGAATAAGCCACACTATGGTATTTTTATTTAATTTCTTGTTTAATGTGTTTTATTTCTTTATATATATTTGTCCATTGTAAATGTTATGTTGAAGACTATATTAAACCTCTACAGGACAACATACTGAATTATTTTATAAACAAAAAGTGTTAAACAAATCAGAATATGTTTTAGACTTTAGATTCTTCTAAGTATCACATTTTTCAGCATCTTAAATGAGTTCCTGGAGGTGCTGAACAATAATACATCTCTGATGGGTTTAGATCAGGGGATTGTTTAGGCCAAACACTTTTTTTAGTTTACTTCATAATTCCATATGTGTACATATGTGTACATATATGAACTATTTCTTGTTTCTACACCCATTATCCAGTTTTTTAGCTCCATTTTGGAGACTTTGTAGTTCTATAATTACAGACTGTAGTTCTTCTGTTTCTCGGCATACTTTATTATCCTCCTTTGCCCTGTTCTTCAATGCTTAGGACCACCACAGGAGAGACCACCACAGCAGTGCAGTGATACTGGCATGGTGGTGGTGTGTTAGTGTGTGTTGTGCTGGTGGTGGCCCTGTGGGTTCCTGACCATAGAAGAATAGAAGAACAGGGTGTAATGAGGGATATTAAAAAGGTATACAGAGAAACAAAAGAACTGCATTCTACATCTACAAATATGAAACTATAAAGTGTCTTATATGATCATTGGAGCTGAAAAATTGATAATGGGTGTAGAAACAAGGGTTATCATGTTATATTCTACAGAAACAAACAAGCACACAAACAACAAATGTGAGCACACACACACACACACACACACACACAATATATACAGTGCTGTGAAAATGTATTTGCCATCTACAGATTTCTTTAGTTTTTTTTTATTTTTTCATACTTACATTTTTCAGATTATTAAACAAAAATATCACACAAAAATAACCTAAGTAAATATAAAAAGCACTTTTTCAAATTATTATTTCATTTAATAAGGTAAACAAATATCCAAACCAATCAACCAGAAGTGTGAAAGACTCATTGCCAGTTATTGGTAAAGCTTGATTGCAGTTGTTAGGTTTAGGGGCAAATACTTTTTGACGCAGGGCTAGGTTGGTTTATGGTAGTTTTTTCTTTTGTTTGGATTCCGTTTTCTTAAATAAATAAAATCATTTATAAAGCTTTTTATATTTACTCAGGTTATTAGTTGATAATCTGAAAAATATCGGTATGACAAAAAAGCAAAAACAAAAGAAATCTGTAGAGGGGTAAATACTTTTTCACGCCTCTGTAAACACAGTGTGTGTGTGTGCTAAAAAGTTGTTTGTGTGCTTGTTTGTTCATGTGTAGAAAATAACACAGTTGTTTTGAGAGCACCTGTCTCTCTGTTGTTTGTTTAAAGCCGAGTGTGGGAACTTCTCATTAGCGCACAGTCAGAGAGTGTTTGAAGGAAAGTCATTGTTTGAAGCAGCAGGTGTGTATTTGTGTGTGTGTGTGTGTGTGTGTGTGTGTGTGTGTGTGTGTGCGGTATGGTAAGACAGTTTATAACACCTTTCTGTGCAAAGTCTCCTTGGGAAGTGAAAGGAGGTTAGAAAAAATAGAAACACAGTTGTAAACAAACAAATAATAAAAATACAATTAAAAAACAGAGCACTCTCTGGGATGGTATTGTTTGGCGTGGGTTTTGTTGATTTGGGTTTGGTTGATTTGGGCTGTATAGGTGATAACTGGGCTGTTTGGCTGCTTTGGGCCTTGCTGTTCATTTAAACTGTTTGGATGCTTTGGGTCGTGCTGTTGATTTGAACCGTTTGGATTCTTTGGGCCGTGCTGTTGATTTGAACTGTTTGGTTGCTTTGGGCCGTGCTGTTGATTTGAACTGTTTGGTTGCTTTGGGCCGTGCTGTTGATTTGAACTGTTTGGATGCTTTGGGCCGTGCTGTTGATTTGAACCGTTTGGATGCTTTGGGCCGTGCTGTTGATTTGAACTGTTTGGTTGCTTTGGGCCGTGCTGTTGATTTGAACCGTTTGGATTCTTTGGGCCGTGCTGTTGATTTGAACTGTTTGGTTGCTTTGGGCCGTGCTGTTGATTTGAACTGTTTGGTTGCTTTGGGCCGTGCTGTTGATTTGAACTGTTTGGATGCTTTGGGCCGTGCTGTTGATTTGAACCGTTTGGATGCTTTGGGCCGTGCTGTTGATTTGAACTGTTTGGTTGCTTTGGGCCGTGCTGTTGATTTGAACCGTTTGGCTGCTTTGGGCCGTGCTGTTGATTTGAACTGTTTGGTTGCTTTGGGCCGTGCTGTTGATTTGAACTGTTTGGTTGCTTTGGGCCGTGCTGTTGATTTTAACTGTTTGGTTGCTTTGGGCCATGCTGTTGATTTGAACCGTTTGGCTGCTTTGGGCCGTGCTGTTGATTTGAACCGTTTGGCTGCTTTGGGCTGTGCTGTTGATTAGAACTGTTTGGTTGCTTTGGGCCGTGCTGTTGATTTGAACTGTTTGGTTGCTTTGGGCCGTGCTGTTGATTTGAACTGTTTGGTTGCTTTGGGCCGTGCTGTTGATTTGAACTGTTTGGATGCTTTGGGCCGTGCTGTTGATTTGAACCGTTTGGATGCTTTGGGCCGTGCTGTTGATTTGAACTGTTTGGTTGCTTTGGGCCGTGCTGTTGATTTGAACCGTTTGGATTCTTTGGGCCGTGCTGTTGATTTGAACTGTTTGGTTGCTTTGGGCCGTGCTGTTGATTTGAACTGTTTGGTTGCTTTGGGCCGTGCTGTTGATTTGAACTGTTTGGATGCTTTGGGCCGTGCTGTTGATTTGAACCGTTTGGATGCTTTGGGCCGTGCTGTTGATTTGAACTGTTTGGTTGCTTTGGGCCGTGCTGTTGATTTGAACCGTTTGGCTGCTTTGGGCCGTGCTGTTGATTTGAACTGTTTGGTTGCTTTGGGCCGTGCTGTTGATTTGAACTGTTTGGTTGCTTTGGGCCGTGCTGTTGATTTTAACTGTTTGGTTGCTTTGGGCCATGCTGTTGATTTGAACCGTTTGGCTGCTTTGGGCCGTGCTGTTGATTTGAACCGTTTGGCTGCTTTGGGCTGTGCTGTTGATTAGAACTGTTTGGTTGCTTTGGGCCGTGCTGTTGATTTGAACTGTTTGGTTGCTTTGGGCCGTGCTGTTGATTTGAACTGTTTGGATGCTTTGGGCTGTGCTGTTGATTTGAACTGTTTGGATGCCTTGGGCCGTGCTGTTGATTTGAACTGTTTGGTTGCTTTGGGTTGTGCTGTTGATTTGAACTGTTTGGCTGCTTTGGGCCGTGCTGTTAATTTGAACCGTTTGGATCTTTGGGTTGTGCTGTTAATTTGAACCGTTTGGATGCTTTGGGCCGTGCTGTTAATTTGAACTGTTTGGTTGCTTTGGGCCGTGCTGTTGATTTGAACTGTTTGGCTGCTCTGGGCCATGCTGTTAATTTGAACCGTTTGGATCTTTGGGTTGTGCTGTTAATTTGAACCGTTGGGTTGCTTTGGGCCGTGCTGTTGATTTGAACCGTTTGGATCTTTGGGCTGTGCTGTTGATTTGAACTGTTTGGATGCTTTGGGCCGTGCTATTCAAGATTCAAGATTCAAGATTTTTATTGTCACATCACAGAGTACAGGTGTACATGTGAGTGAAAAACTTGGGTGCAGATTCCCACCAATGCGTAAAGAATAATATTTACAAGAGAGTAATAAAATAATATAAAATATATAAAAATAGGACATACAGATAACTGTATGAACCGTTTGGATGCTTTGGTCCGTGCTGTTGATTTGAACTGGTTGGTTGCTTTGGGCCGTGCTGTTGATTTGAACTGGTTGGTTGCTTTGGGCCGTGCTGTTGATTTGTACTGTTTGGCTGCTTTGGGCCGTGCTGTTGATTTGAACCGTTTGGATGCTTTGGTCCATGCTGTTGATTTGAACTGGTTGGTTGCTTTGGGCTGTGCTGTTGATTTGAACTGTTTGGATGCTTTGGGCCGTGCTGTTGATTTGAACTGTTTGGATGCTTTGGGCCGTGCTGTTAATTTGAACTGTTTGGATGCTTTGGGCCGTGCTGTTGATTTGAACTGGTTGGTTGCTTTGGGCTGTGCTGTTGATTTGAACTGTTTGGATGCTTTGGGCCGTGCTGTTGATTTGAACTGTTTGGATGCTTTGGACCGTGCTGTTGATTTGAACCGTTTGGTTGTTTTCAGTCATGTCACCGATTTGCTCTCTTTGCTTTGCTGTTTGTAGTAAAGCCCCACCTTTTCCCCTCAGGAACCAGGATACAACACTCCAGAATCTGACAGTCTGGCAGGATCTGACGTGAGCAGCAGGAAACAAATAACTAGATTAAGTTACTGCACAAAAAGAGACATTCAGACGCTTTAAACGCTTTAGTGCACAACAGCAGAGCTACTGCCAACAACATGTCTACACTTATTGAAAAAGACGACAGACCAGAACCCTTAACTTAAGCACATGTCAAAGACAACTTGCTTACCATGAAGCTGATATATGACACATATCAGAATGAACATAATTCTCTTAAATTAATGCAAATATTTGCATGCCATATCATATCTCTAAGAAACTCATAAAAGAAAGTGAGTATGAAAAGATTCTTTTCCAGTTCATTTTGGTTTAAATACAAGGTTTTTGTGTGACTGATATCATATATTTATCACATACTTTAGCATATATGTAACAATAAGACAGCTTATATAAATTAACTATTCTTTACAACATCAATGTGAAACACATGTATTAAACAATATGTAATAGAATATCCTATTTGTCACTTTAGAAGTGAAAAAGAAATATCTTAATTTTTAAGGAAGTCAGTGTTAAAAAGTCATAAAACAATTCTGTCAAAATATTGAAAATGGTAAATTCTCCCCGACAACAATATATATTGCATTAATGGATATAACTTCAAAGTAAGCATACATTAATTAGCAGTAATTAAAGATTAACGTAATGTATCAAATAATTATTATTTGATATTAATTAATACATTATTAGGCAATACAATATTTTTTCCAGTCTGTATTGCCCCTTGTAATACACTGAGTTGGAAATTCCTGTGGATTAGGAATGTTGCATTGATCCTAAAAGATGTGATTTAAGATTTGAAACCTTAAAAACTGAACATCTGTGCCCTGAACTGTGTGGGTTTTTTAAAACTCAAGTGATTGACAGACACAGCGTAAACAACCCCGTATCAGCATTTTTTCCAGGCAGATGTCTGAATGTGTGTGGTATCAGATTACAACAGTAAAATTACGCTTAAACTGGAGTTGCCTGTGCTGGTGGAATTAGGCAAGCACACATCAAATTAACACCATTAACATTTACTAAATTACAGTGCTGTTGCAAATTTCTGCTAAATTCTGATAAAGCTTTTTTCAGTAAAGGGTTATCCAACTCAAAGCCAAACACAAACGTGCGAAAAGATCCGCGAAGGATACAGGGACATTTTTATACTGTGATTTATGAAGTACTTGCTGTTCTCCTATAAGACTTTTTATGTGCTGTAGTTTTCTGAATATTAAATTATAGTACAGGTGGGTAACCCAGGTCCAGAAAAAGTCCAGAAAATCCGTCCCAGGCTTTTGAGCTGAGCTGCAGCAGAGCCGCCCAGGCAGTTGTTACAAAAGCCTGGGACGGATTTTTACTTTCTGGACCTCGTTACCCACCTCTAAATTACAGCCAATAAACTTTAAAAGTCTCTATAGTTTTACAGCATTGATTACTATTGTTCTTAATGTAGAACTGTTACTTTAAATCTGCAAAGAATTATGGGTAAAATTAAGTGTAGTCAATTCAATACAGTAAACAATTTCTCCTGTGAATCACAGCACAGCAGTTTAAACAAGAATCTGTCTTTTGTAATGGAACATTCTCCATTATTTACAACTTATCGTACAGACATAAGGACATCTTCATATCCTGCATAACTGTATACAGACCACAGAAAGCTACAGCAGGTTGGATGATATGTAGCTGAAATGTACAGAGAAAGGCAGCCAGTCTTTTAGCTTAGCAGATGTAGCTAGATCTCAGTTACTAACTCAGTTACTCAGTGCTAACGCTAAGCTAGTCGTTTTCAGCTTGTGTTTTTCCAGTGGTAAACAGTCAGTCTGAGTCTGTAAAGATGCAGTAACTGATACCGAGTGTGAAATGTGCCGTGTAAATGTAAAATAAATATTCTTTAATAGTAGAGTTTATTGGTTTCCCTGCTGTTGCTCTATGAGAGAAACACTGGAGAGCATAGATTTTGTTATCTAGTGACATTTAGTTAATACAGTACAGTACAGTACTGTCCATTTGGTGTAGGAGGATAACATTGTGTGTGTGTCTGTGTGTGTGTCTGTGTGTGTACCTATCTAGATCTATGTATAAAAACTTGTTTTGCTTGTTCAGGACAGTGTTCTTTAAAAAGTGTAAAAGGTTTACAAAATGAATTCATTTAGTATCTACTTAATGCATATTTTACAATGAAAATGATACAATACATAAGTGATAAAATGTACACAATTATTTGTAAGAAAAATATCTCTCTTTTAAAGTGTATAATTATTTTACTATTTGTAGTTTTAAATGTTACAATTTATGTAAATATACACCAGCCTGTTACTGTGATAATTACAGTACTGTCATTATTACTGAAATAAGTTTTAGTATTTTATAGGTACTGTGGATAAATGTACTGTATGCATATCATACAATTTACTATAGCAACTTACTAGCTAGTTACTGCCTGTATGTTACTGTACATTACTGTACAGTACTGTGCTTTAAAAAGTGCTTTGCTATTTTCCAACCAATGCATCCCTCTTTATTGTGATTGATTATGTAATTTTCATACTTACAGTCCATCTATAATCTGTACAGTAGCTTTCCATCACATGGTCTTGGTCCTGTAGCCCTTTATTTCTCTTTAGTGTCATGGTGAAGGTGGGTGTAAGTTCTCAGAGTTTGTGATGGAGAGCAGGTGATTGATTAGCCAGCTGTTATGAATGTGTGAATATGGTACCCGACAGTGAAGTGACTTTCTTTCCCACCATTGTTTACTGGGATTCACAGGAAACTGCTGGGAAGCATGCTCGCTCCCAGTCTATCTGCTAACACCTTGGCATTGAACTTCACCATCAATCTTATTTAAGAGTCCTGCAGGTTTTTCTGAGTGATTGTTACTTGGAGAAATAAACAAGGTGGATAAGCATGCAGCATCTGTGGTTATATCCTGAAGTTAGCTGCTAGGTGTTCTCCTCAGAGGGTGTTGAGGGGATTTATGCTTCTGCATTGGTGTAATACTGGCATCCTCTGAGGAAAGGTGAAGAATTTAACTCTAAATCTGAAAAGGCCTCGTCCTGACCTTCATTGCTGATGTTATTCCTTTTGATTTATATGTGATTCATATGTGGCATAACTGAAGTAAGTTCACTCAGTGAGGTTCATCTAATGTTTTATGGGGGTCTTGCCTGAACATATTGACATATTGTCACATATTGTCAGCATTGCTCAGCCAGCTCACAAAAGGCTTATTACGTAGCTGATGTGTTGGGTCCGGTGTGTTTTGGGGATGGCATACTTCATGCTACATTGCCCCAGAGATAATGTATTTGAAATATATTATTGGCATTTTAAGACAATGTTATGCCACTAATAATGAAAATATAATATCATAACAATGCAGTTACATCCTTTTAGAGAGAGAGGAAGATTTATTATTTTTGATATTAAGACATTGAATTGATTGATTCTTTTTTTTTTAATCCTTAATAAATAAAACATAAATTAAATAAAACCACTGTTTCTAAATGTTTCTAAAGTCAACACACCAGCTGATTCACATTAATGGACTCTCTTCTCCAAGTAAACAGAACGGGCAAAATCAAGCTCAGTAAAAATGAGTGAGATTTATCTCTCTCTTCTCCCTCAGAAACTGATCCCATCCCAAGAATGAATTAACTTAACAAATGTCTAGTTCAAGTAAACAGGTATGTTCAAAAGCCCATCCTACTGAGAACATTTAACATCTGTAGCCAGTATATCATATTGTTATTTACATACATACATACATACATATTTTGAGTAGTATTAGAAAATTTCCAGGTCTACTTAAAATGTCTATATTTTGCTGTTGCAGTTTTTGACATATAAATAAATATGAATATGAAATAAAAAATATGAAATAAATGGACAGTTTACTTCATATAGAAAAGGTAAAAAAAAATATTTAAAAATGAAATAAAACACATACGTCCTTTATCTTTGTTGAGATTTTTTATTATGGACCGTTATGTAATTGAGTTTGCACCCCTGGTCTAAGTGGTTCTTTATGAAGCTAAAAATTGTTTCCAGCATTGTATTTTATGAGTGTATTTTAAGGCCCCAAGCATAATCCAGGTCATGTGTTTAGAAACCACTGGACTGGTTGGACAGCGTAAGACAACTGGGGTGAAACAGGTTCCTGAGAAAGTTTGCGAGACCACCTGGGAGACGTTCCAGTGTCAGCTGTGAGCAGCTTGCTTAGTTGTACAGTATGCCATACAGTCTCACACAGGTCAGCTGTGCACCAGGATGTTGTTGGGCTTTTGAGGACATCCTCCAAGCCGTTCACAGCCCAGGCTGAGAGCAGATGAATGGACGGTTGGATCAATGAATGAAGCTGGGCTTTGTTGGGAAGGTTGAGAGGAGGGGGGGGGGGGGGGGGTGACAGGGAAGTTGTCTTGGAAGGAAGTCATTATATCACAGAATCATTGTGTTGACTGTCCTATTGTCGTATTTTTAGCAACCCGCAAACAAGTGGAGTACGTGCTCGGTTAATGTGTGTTTGGGTTTTATCATTGACCTGTTTCACACAGACTGCTGGAGGGAGGTGTATGTGTGTGTGTGTGTATGTGTGTGTAGCAGTGTTGGTTTTGGTGGAGGCCAGGTAGAAAGCTTTTTTAAAGCATACAGTGTGGGTTATCTGTCTAGGCTGAAGGCAGAGGAAGCAGTTCCTGTTGTTGTATGTAAAGAATCACAGTAAACAGGGGGAGGAGGGAGTGTCTAATACAGCCTTTACATACACACTGACATGCCTAAAGTCATGCAACAGGAACCAGAATTGCTTCTCATGACTTTTTCCATTTCCCATGGAAGCTATAAAATGATGCACTGATGTGTGGGACGTGTGTGTGGGGTCTCCTGCATTGAAAATGGATGTGGTTTCTGCCAGAGCTGACAATATTATTCAGAAGCCAGCATTTAGGATCATTACCACCCACTGTGCTGTTCACTGTGGGTAGTAATGCCTTTTCATTCACAATACCTTGCCATAAACATGTTGGCCAGTGTTTAAGCTCACTAACAGGATTACACATCACAACACAAATGTGAGTGTTCTCAAGTTGTCCCCTGAGGTAACATTTCATGGTCAATTTACGTACTGCTATCCCATGACTTTAGGCATGTTGGAAGTTCATTCAAATTTGGACTGGATTCGGTTTGGGCACTTGGTCTTGGGGTACTTTACTGTTTCACAGGAGCTCCGCTGTGATTTTGTTTTGTTTCCATCCAGATTCGTTTCCATCCAATCACACGTCTCTCTCATCCCCTGATAAACTTACAGGCTGAGTAACCTGCTTTTTTGCATGGACGTGACTGGACGAGTGTTTTGATTCCACCTGGATTCACATTTCTGTCATTTCCTGGTAGTTGCTGCTTTTTTCGGAGCGTGCATATTCAGCCAAAATTCTAGATATGATATTGTAGAAATGCTAGATGTTTACCACTTTCAAGACTTAAGAAAATGGTGTTGTTGGATCCAGTAGAGGTACTAAATTCACCTGTTCTATGAAATACTCCCAGTGGAGTTATATTACAGATGACAAATAAAAACATTTCATTACACGCATGCCATTTATTAACTAATCCAGTCTCAATAGGGCTTTTGTTCCTTGTTTGAGTGTGGGTTTACAAATTGTTCTAGTAAGGATGTACAGTACATGAACAGTTATGTCCTGACTTGTACTATGAGTGATCAAAGGCAGGAATTCGTTACTGTCTCCACGTCTGTTTTCTTCCATTGCTATGGCTGTGGGCAAAAGTTGTAAAAACTGAAACCATGACAGAATGTCACATCAGATTTTCCATTGTAATGTTAGTCTCATGCACATGCTTTGAGCCTTTTTGCTGAACCACCTATTTGGTCGGCCAAGAAAGGGCTTTTTCATTTACTGACTTTTCACTATTGACTAACAAACTTTTCTCAAATGTGGATGGCCCTTTCCACCAAGGTTCAGTGAATAGAGGACATGCTATCGTTAGTTTAGCTGATGTGTCTTTGTTTAAAGCATTAACTGCTGCAGGGGTGTCCAGCGTCTGGCCCAGGGGCAATATATTCCCCTCGAACCGATTTTCAACAGCCCTCCACCTCACTGAGTTATAAAACTTAGCTAGCTACATTTAAAAGTTCTTTATTTCTGTGGCTAGACTGCAAATAAATTTGCAAATATATATTTTAGTGATGACTACAGCAAATATAAACAAAGTTGACTGTAAAAAAGGTATTGAACTGAAGAGAGCTGAAGGTCTTCTATTCCAGAGATCTGTTGCAAACTAAGGCAAGCATCACACACATTTGTAAATGTTTATTATCTTAAGAAATCCCTGCTTTGATATTGAGTTCCACAGGGCTCGTAATGCTCTTGTAAGTTTCTTGAAGTGTTTTAAAGATGCAGTATTATGCATAAAAGAAAAAAATCACTCTATTTAATCTGCTGTTAGCTGTTGTATTTTTCCACTTTTCTGATATCCTGCTGCAGCTATTGTGCTAAAAAATTAATTCAGAATGTTTATATTGGCCCCTTGTTGATCAGGGCCCATATCTAAACACTAGTAAATACAGTACCAGTCAGAAGTTTGGACACACCTTCTCATTCAATGTTTTTCTTCATTTCTTTCTGTAATTTATTTCCTACATTGCAAATTAATATTAAACACATGAAAACAGTTAAGGAACACATATGGAATTATGTAGTAAATAAAAAAATGGTTAGTCCTCCACAATTCCCTGATCTATACCCAACTAAGATAGGTGATTTGAGGTGATCTGGGATGAGCTGGAGGACAGCAAGAAGGAAAAGCAGCAACTAGTTCAGCACCTCCAGAAACTCCTTTCAGAACTATTCCACTTAACTCTTCCTCATGAAGACACTGAAATTAAAATACCAAGAGTATGCAAATCTTTCCTCAAAGCTACATGTGGTGCTTAGAATAATATAAAGTATAAAACATATTCTGGTTTGTTTAACACTTGTAGTTTAATAAATAATTCTGCATGTGTTTCTGTATAGCTGTAATGTAATCTTCAATATGACATGTGAAGAGGTGTATACAAACCTTTGACAGGTACTGTATATAATCTTTATCTTAAAGCTCTGAGTGCAAGGCTTGAGTCCTTTACTGGGCAGGGTCTTTATTTATGTCAAAGTAGGCTTGCCCATTTTTACTTGTTTGGTTGATTTCAGGTATTTTGTAATATTAAGAGGCTTATTAGCTGCAAGCAGACATATTAGGATATTAATAGGTTCCACATTAGGATTATATGGTAGTACGCTAGTACGCTATGGTAGTGGGCGGGGTTGTGTTGAAGCATTACTCTGCTTTTGCGGCCAGGTGAACCTTTGACCCCTTACCTGAATCTCCTCAGGTGAGGGCAGCAATGAAACATCAAACACTTCCTAACACACCTATTCACTTCCTCCCCCACTGTAACACCGCCCCCTACACACACACAGAAAAACACTCATTCACTCTGCCCCCACCATGCCCACGCCCACACTTGGTGAGAGTCCGGGTGGAGCTGCTCTCAGCGAGGTGTCTGAACTGATGCAGGTGGGCTGGAATGCAGATCAGGATTTGCTTGACTGGTGTCTGTGTTAATATTTACATGTTTAAGTGAAGGTGTGTGTGTGTGTATATGTTTGTGTGTGTGTGTGTGTTGTGTCAGGTAGAGCTGAGGAGGAAGGCAGACTTACAGACGACAGCGTGGGGGGCAGTGGGCAATATATCAAGTGTTGCAATCATTTCACTTTATTACTCATTGTAGGTAACACTTTATAATACTGTTCCATAGTTAATAGGTAACTAAGCAGTAACTAAGCAGTAACTAATTAATAGTGCTGCATTAACACCTAAATATTTTCTATTAACTACCAGGGAGTACTGAATAATTACTCAGTAGATAGTACTGAACTAATGATTATAGTAGTTCACTATTAACTTCACAATAATTACTGAGACTTACATATCTCCCAGAGAACTACTTACTAATGATGTCTCATTTATAATAACTATTCATTAATTACTGCTCAAATCAACATTAATTACTGAAAACCCTTACATCCCACCTGGGGAACTATAGATCTAAATCAGTCTACACAAACAATTATTCTATCAGTGGTGATATTAAAGGCATATTTGAAGCCAGTGACACCATTTGTAGTAGTGACATTAATTACCTTATTATCATCATTATATTCCAAATATTAGCAACATATAGTAAAATACTACAGTGTGTCGTAATCTGCTTAAACCCCATTTTTGAAAGAAAAAAAATACTTTATAACGTAATATTATTACATAGTAGACATTATTTATGTTCTCCAGAAGACTCTAAGACTGACTGTACTCAATTTTGTTTTAATGGTCACTGCTTTAATTTTAAGCACCAACCTTATAAACGTTCATCTTTAGCCTTGCAGTCTCACAGACTTTTAGTGCGCATTATTAGGGTAATTACGGTAATTCCACAGCGCCGGACCGCTAGCCTCTATCAGTGTGTTTATCTGCTGCTGCAGGTTATTCTATCAGTGGTGATATTAAAGTCAGTGACACCACTTTTCATATATTAACCTTACTTACCTTAGTATCCTCAATATCTTCCAAATGTTAGACACACTGAAATGTGCAGTAGTCTGCTTAACCCCCATTTTTGTAATGTTCTGTCAGTGTGTTACAGGTGTTTATTCTAAACCTGTGCTCTTCTTCAGTCCTCCTGGAGATGTGCTCAGTAGAAGTGATGGCTCACATACAGCTTTACTCTAGGCTGTGTCCAACATCCTTATTCTGCAGGAAATCATGTTTAAATGAATAAATATTTGTGTTAGATAACGGACTAGGCATCCCTGTGTTCTTCATAGATAATTAATAAGGGGTCCCTGTCTTCTTTTTTCGGGAGTTAACAGCAGCACATGGTAACTCATTACTAATGACTGAGGAGTTACTGTGTTCTTCTTAATGAGTTACTGCAGATCATACCACAGTATTATAAAGTGAGAAACATGTTAACTAATTACTAATTACTGAGGAGTTACTGTGTTCTTCTTTAGGAGTTACTGCAAATCATACCACAGTATTATAAAGTGAGAAACATGTTAACTAATTACTAATTACTGAGGAGTTACTGTGTTCTTCTTTAGGAGTTACTGTAAATCATACCACAGTATTATAAAGTGAGAAACATGTTAACTAATTACTAATTACTGAGGAGTTACTGTGTTCTTCTTTAGGATTTACTGCAGATCACACCACAGTATTATAAAGTGAGAAACATGGTAACTAATTACTAATTACTTAGGAGTTACTGTAGATCATGTCACAGTATTATAAAGTGAGAAACATGTTAACTAATTACTAATTACTGAGGAGTTACTGTGTTCTTCTTTAGGAGTTACTGCAGATCATGTCACAGTATTATAAACACACATTTAACCTAGTTAACTAACACACACATTTAAACTAGCTAACACATTTCCCCTAACTAACTTAGCTTGCTAACAAACACACATATATCCTAGCTAACTAACACACACCCATTTAACTTGCTAACACACATATAACCTAGCTAATTAACCCACACATAAAAGTTAACTTAGCTAGCAAACGAACACACATAACCTAGCTAACTAACACACATTTAAACTAGCTAACTAACACACATTTAAACTAGCTAACTAACACACACATAACCTAGTTAACTTAGCCAGTTAACTAACACACACCCAACTTAGCTAACTTAGCTGGCTAACGCTAACTACACACCCAACTTAGCTAACTTAGCTAGCTAACACACATCCTAAAGCTGGTTAACAACCCACAAAGAGTCCTCATCTGATCCGGGGGTAAATAAGCTGGAAAAGATCTCAATATCTTGATTACTAGTTTATTTTCAATCAAATACAGAAATATGAAAGCAGCAGAGTCTCTCTTAATCCTCTTCCAGCAGCAGCAGTAGCATCAGCAGCAGCGCACAGCAGAGAATTTACAGGAAGGACCAGGAGAGCTGCGTCGGCTGTGAAATTACCGTAATTACCCTAATAATGCGCAGTTAAATAAATCTCTGTGAGACTGCAAACGCTGAAGATGCACTTTTATAAGGCTGATACCTAGTATTAAAGCAATGATTGTTACATTATTACAGTCTTACAGTCATTCTTAGAGTCTGAGATGCCTTCTGGAGAACTTTCATCAATGTCTTCTATGCAATAATATTACGTTATAATGTTGTTTTTTTATTCCAAAAATGATGGTTAAGCAGAGTAATACACACTGAAGTATTTTACTATATGTTGCTAATATTTGGAAGTAACTGAGGATAATAAGGTAATTAAGGTTACCACTACTACAAATGGTGTCACTTGCTTAATTCAAATATGCCTTTAATTAATATGCATTTAATTAAATTAAATATGCCTGATTTAGATCTATAGTTCCCCAGGTGGGATGTAAGGGTTTTCAGTAATTAATGTTGATTTGAGCAGTAATTAATTAGTAATTAATGGATAGTTATTATAAAGGAGACATAATTAGTAAGTAGTTCTCTGGGAGATATGTAAGTCTCAGTAATTATTGTGAAGTTAATAGTGAACTACTATAATCATTAGTTCAGTACTATCTACTGAGTAATTATTCAGTACTCCCTGGTAGTTAATAGAAAATATTTAGGTGTTAATGCAGCACTATTTATTAGTTACTGCTTAGTTACTGCTTAGTTACCTATTAACTATGGAACAGTATTATAAAGTGTTACCCTCATTGTATGATTAAGTCATATCAAAAACTCATAACACGTTTAATATGAACCCTGAGAGTGGAATAGCTCCAGGTCCATTTCAGTATTAATGTCATTCATATTTACTCGACTGGTTTTCCTTTTTGTGTGACCTTTTTAAAGAGTGGGTTTTACATAAAAAAAAGTCAATCTTCATTTTAATCATCCACTATCAATTTAGATGAACTCAAGATCAGTCTATAAGTAGCCTATTTTTCTGCTCCATTAAAAGCATCGCTACCATGCCAGCCTTCAGCCTCGCTCAGCATCCTTACTCTTGAATAAGCATCGCTATCACAACACTAGCCTCACACAGCATTGCTACTTTGGTGTTATCAGCACTGTTATGCCGCAAAATTAGCATTTTGCAGCCTCACCCAGCATCACTTAACTGGTGATAGTCACAAGCTGTGACGCCAGGTGAAGAGGAGTGACGCGAGCCGAGTTAAAAATACAGACAGGTTTATAAGCAGGAAGGCTAACAGGTTCTGCTAACAGAATAACCAAGCAAACAATGATCTCACCGATAACCAGAGACGTAGTCAAAAATACAGTCCGAGTTCGAAACCGAGAAACAGTACAACCATACAACAAATCCAATAAGGGCAAAACAAAAGACATAAACCGATAATCCGAAAACAGGGTCGTAACGAGAAGGCAAAAACAGTAATCAGGAAAACGCTTAGTACGCAACATAAGTCGGCAATACCTCGCGGTGTTTGTTTACAAAGGGATGCCTTAAATACAGGATCTAGATAAGAATGAACCGGAAGTAATTTAGTACACAGGTGAATCAGAGCGTCGGAGCGTAACGTGATTGGGTGAAGGTGAAGGGTTATTATTGATGTCATAATCAGGGGAATTCTGGGAAATAGAGTCCGGTAGTGTGGAAGGAGAACCAGGCTGCGTAACACAAGCCATGGTGGTCCTTTACACATCCTTTACACATACCTGTCAAGTGTTCCGTTTTGCCCAGGAAACTACTATTTTTTTACCCCTCTTTCCCGCTGTTCTCACATATTAGTATTTTTCCGTAAATTAATTGTATTATATAAAAAAAATAAAAATAAAAACATTCCTGTGCCTCTCCAAACTGAAATGTCACTAACCTCACGTGAACTGCCCCTTTCAGCAGCCAGTGCCGACAGCAGAAACAACCCTGGAACAGCAAATCAGAGAGCTGGATGGATGCGAGGAGAGAGAGGGCATTCCTGCCAAAAAAGTGAAGACCTCATGTAAATATCTTTAAAAAAGTGTGTTCATTTAGGCTATATTATAGGAATTACATATGTAGGAATGTCCACAGAATTTCAGTGTCAACATCATCTAATTGTAGTTTGTAAGTGGTTCACATGTGGTTATTTTAGATGTTTTGTAAACCTGTCTTAAATTGAAAGGGATACTGAACCTCAGTTGAGCTGGTGGGAGGCTCGAAGCGGGTGGCAAAAAATTTCCATTATTTTTAAGTCCAAAACTTGACAGGTACACCTTCACATCTAAGTAACACTAGTAAATATTTGATCGACTTCTCAAAGCTCTGAGAGCAAAGCTTGAGTGCTTTACCAGGTAGGGTCACATGACATGCTATATGGAATATAATAGATATACATACAGTATAATACATATTTTATGCCACTAAATCTTTCTCAAAATAAAGAGCAATAAAGAACATTGTTAAAATGCCATTGGCCATTCTCTGCAGCTGATGGAGGTCCAGCAAATCTAGGCTTAGAGTTTTCTTGTTTCACAGCAGCACGAGAGCTGTTTCTTATCAATTACAACATTAGTTCTCTGATAATATCTTACTGTATCTTTAACACATTTCCTGGGTAGGATACTGTGGTGTATTTTCAGTTGAAAGCCTCTTCAAGAAGGATTTTAAGTGGCTTCCTTCGTCTCCTACAGTATTTGTATCCTACACAGCAAATTCTGTCTTTTGGAATGAACTTTCTGTGAGTTTACTAACAGTGAGGGATTTAATCTTTTAACTATTTTCAGTAGTAAAGTTAAATTTAAGTCACAATATGTCAACCGTCAAGCACGACCAAATAGGTAGGATAGTTGAGCAGATTGCAAAATGAATTCCTTGGAAATGCATAAATTCCAGCTGTTACTAAAAATATCTGGTTATTGTCGATAATAGAATGCAAAATACGAACAGTAAATTCCATAAACATTGCTCAAAAAGTTTTACTATTCGTGCTCACCGGTTGACTTATTGTGACTTAAATTTAAGATGGCAGTACCCAGTATGCCATGGGATATACTTCCTCTTGCCTCGTTTTAAATGTCAGGGCTCTCTGGATTCTACCAATAAAGTGTGGAGTTACTTTGAGCCTGGATAGTGGTGGAAAAAGGGATTTATCTGCAGGGGCAAAATATGCCCCATCTTAAGACAAAAAATACTGGATCTCAGAAAGGTTCAGGAGAACAGAGAAGAGCTATCCAACAAAGGCAAGTACCAGGGTAAGCCTAGAGATTAACCTTCGCTATGGGATGTAAACAGTGGCTTTTAATAAACTTCTTGACTATTTTTAAAGTTCTAATTGCCTCGTGTTAAATGTCAGGGCTCTCGGGATACTACCAATGAAGTGTGAAGCTACTTTGAGCCTTGATAACAGTGGAAAAAGTGTTTTATCTTCAGGGGCAAAATATTACCCGTCTCATTCATTCATGGGCTATTCAACAAGGGTAAGTAATTTTATCACATTTTAATACACCCAAAATCCATTTCACATCAACATTCTCCTTTAAAGATACCTTCACAGTTTGCAGTGTGAAGAACCTCTAAAAGTTTCTCAAGGACTTACGAGTGTATCTCGCTATATGTCTGTAATACTGGTGAGGTCTGAGACTCCAAAAGCAGCTCTCCTTCCATGCTCCACAACTCTGCTGTTCAGCACTAGTGTAAGCTCCGGTGGTCAGGCTGCTTGTGTTTGCATTGGGTTGGTGTGATTCGTAAACACAGAACACAATAGCTGGGACGCGATCGCTCTCCGCAGAATGGCCTTTTGTTTAGGGCAGACAAAAAAAAACAAGACCCAAACACAGGAATCCCTAAACAATGAGCATCCTTCGACTGCCCACCCCGTTCGTGCCACCTCTACATTACAGCAGCTGCCTGAGAGCCACGGTGGGGGGGTCACCTTCGTCTATCATCCCCCTTCCCTCTTTTCTACCCCTCTATCCTTCCTCCTCTCTCTCTCTCTCTCTCTCTCTGTGCTCAGGCTCTCTGTTCCTGGTCCTGCGCTTCAGCAGGAAGCCATGCAGAACTGGCCCGAAAGCTCTGAGTAAACTTCCAGCTTCTATTTCTCCAGCTTCCTGTGGGGAAGTTCTGTCTGAGGCTGTGGGAAAATAGATTTGGGTCCTTCACTCGGCACCTTCAGGCTCCAGCCGCTCTGACAGCTCCATTGTGTCGCAGCATCCCGCTCTGCTTGGTTTTCTCCATGTTTGTATGTATTTCATCGCTGTCCAAAGAAAAACCTCTTTCAAAAAACCTGCATTATTTAAACACAGGATTTCAGCACAGTCCTTTACACTGTGTCAGTAAATAGACCAACAGAAATGCTGCAGAGTTAAACAATATTATAATTTCACAATGTAAAGGAGCCAGATTTAGCTAAATGGATAGTTTTCACTTTCTGCCTGTGTTTCAACAGCAGGTGATGAGGTGATGAAAGCCACAAAAGCATTACTGTGTGCCATTAATCATATGTTGTAACAGCATCTAGTCAGACATTTATTCCAGACATCTATTTATGTGCCACATTGGTGACACGTTCAAAAAAATTGTGACCCCCCACCATTCGTTTTCTGAGGTTAGAGCCATCCAATCATACTGAAAGTGTCATAAGGTCAAAGGTGAACTCTTCTGTGTAATGCTACCATAAATTTCCATCACTAAAAAGCATGCAGTTGGGAATTTTACACCTTTAAAACCTTAAGTATTTCTGCTGATACTTCATGCTTGGGCACACTAAATGAGGGCTGACCTGCAGTGGACGCAGGCTGGACGGTGTGAAATGCATTAGCAGGTGTTACATGTTGTAGCCGTTCTCACGTCTGTCTGATTAGCCACAGCGTGGGTCCATTAGCCGCAGTGCTGCAGTAACACAGGGTCAGCGCCCCTCGAGAAGTCAGTCCCTGAGTGCTGTACATTTGCACTTTAGCTGCAGTAAAAGCGGTGTGTTTTCACACCCTGGCCTGAGGAGAAAAGCTTTGGGTCATGAAGAAGCTTACGAGCTGCATCAGCTGGTCAGGGGCAGGTCAGCGGTCACTGACCCTCAGCTGTGGTGACATAATCCTGACCGGTCATGTAGTATTGCGGGACCGGCTGCATGCAGTTGGCTGGTTTAATCTTTCGGTCGTGGTTTTGACAGGACTGGTGATTACGGAAGAAGGGACAAGCTTGCTGAGACACACACACACACACACATGCACACACACACACTAAGACTATTGCTGTGTGTCTGTACAGTTTAAATTGGCTGTATTTAAAATATTGAAAAATGAGTTATGTTATTTCTCTTTAAAACTAAAATAGTATTATCAGTGTGATGTGATAATGCAGGGGTGTCCAAACTTTTTTTGTTGGGGGCCAGAAGGAGAAATATATTTGAAGTCACGGGCCACAGACTCTGTAATAAAACAAATAATGAAATATACCACTTTAAATAATACTTTTTCCTGATTATTTCATTTACACACCATTTTACTTGACTTACTATCTTTATCTTTGACAGTGTTGTGTAAACTAGTATTTTTCAAATTGATGTTTAATTTCATGATGTCTCTTAATATTAAATCCTTAATTACGGCAACTTTTAGACTCTTTGGCCCGTTTTTCTGCGCTAGAAATGCGCAACCTCTCCGCTTTTAGACTCTTTGGTCCGTTTTTCTGTGCAAGTAATGCGCAACCTGTCCGCTTTTAAACTCTTTTGCCCGGTTTTTCTGCGCTAGAAATGAGCACCCTCTCCGCTTTTAGACTCTTTTGGCCCGTTTTTCTGAGCTAGAAATGCGCAACCTCTCCGCTTTTAGACTCTTTGGTCCGTTTTTCTGTGCAAGTAATGCGCAACCTCTCCGCTTTTAAACTCTTTTGCCCGTTTTTTCTGCGCTAGAAATTAGCACTCTCTCCGCTTTTAGACTCTTTTGACCCGTTTTTCTGCGCTAGAAATGCGCACCCTCTCCGCTTTTACACTCTTTTGCCCCGTTTTTCTGCGCTAGAAATGCGCACTCTCTCTGCTTTTAGACTCTTTTGCCCCGTTTTTCTGCGCTAGAAATGCGCACTCTCTCCGACTCTTTGGCCCGTTTCTGACACCTAGCATTCAAACTTTGAATCTCACATTATAAAAACCTGCTTAACAGCAGGCCAACTTTCATTTTATTTCTAAAATACCTCGCGGGGGCCTCCAAAAAAGGAAAGGGACGCAAATGGCCCGCGGGCCGTGGACTGGACACCCCTGTGATAATGTGTTCGAATTTCTGATGTTTTGTGCATTAAATGAAAATTGAGTGAATGTTGGCATTGCTACAAATAAACCGAATCATGACTCTAGAGTATTCCCTTTGTAAATGTGAATGTAAAGAGGTAAGATATATTAGCTATATTAAACTTTTATTAACTTGCAGCTTGGCCGAAGTGGTTTGTTAGAATGTGCTACTCATCAGTGTGCGCTATGTTCTGCCTGTGCAAAAACCCTGAATATTTACTCTGGTGCATTTTTACAATTTACTGTTAAAAAATTGAAAATGGTGATTAGAAAGAAAACAATAACAATTCCATTTTTCATAATTTGTCCTAATTTGCCCTAATTTGAATAGTTAATATTTTTCCTATTTTCATGCTGGGAGCATTTTCTGATCTGATGCTCTTAATCTATCAAAAATCAGACCCACTGTTTTATGTATGCAGCGCTGCTTTACCTATAAATATACACAATAGTAGCATGTTTTGGCAAGGTAGCACAATTCAACAGAACACCAGCATGCTGGACACATTGTCAGTGATGTTCCAAGTGGTGTTTCGAGTTCCTCAGGTGTTTCAAGTCTTTCAACTCTCAGCTTAGCTTTGTGCTATGATTAGCAACAATAATAGTAATTACTAAGTAGTTATTTAAATAATTTTATACTTACTAAAGCCTTTTAGCAGATACTAAATATTCCATAATAATTACCAAATTATTTATAGTAGTTGCAAAAGAAATCAATTTGTTGTTTTCTAAACAGTTCATAATGACTTAAGCTGTTCAAAGTTGTGTATCTCAGTATATATAAGAGGTAAATAATAATTAAAATATATATAATATATAATAACAGAGGGATGTTGTACGGGATCGCTCATCATGCAGTGTCAGTGTTCACACAACGCAAATGGCAGCTGCTGTTTTCAACTTAAAATAAACATTCAAAGCAACAACAGCACTGACGAACTTTACTGAAAAACAATGAGTGTGTGTGTGTGTGTGTGTGATGGTGTTTATGAAGAGTGTGTGGAGGAAGCACAGCACAGCGTTTACATACGTAAAGGCATCTGTGTGAGGGTGTGTGTGTGTGATGAGGAAATGTGTGTGTGTGTGTGTGTGTGTGTGTCAGAGGAAGTGACTACAGTTTGAGTTGAACTGCAGGTGTAAGCAAAACTGCTGCCATGCCAACAGGTGCCCGCGCACCTGCCCATCTGTCAACAGGCAGTGTGTGTTTGTGCGTGTGTGTCTACGTGTGTGTTATTCTTTCACTACAGATAATTGAGCATTCCAGTATTCTCTCTGTTTACATTTTCAATTTAGTGTTTCTGTCATAAAAGTAAAATAATTCTGAATCTAAATAAATATGGTTTTATTTTGTCACATCATATAAACTTTATGTGGAATCATAAAATTGTGCTACATTCATGTATATGTAGCTTTAGAAGGTTTTCCTATCTTTTATGATGTTATAATGTATACTGTGTAGTGCTCTATTTGAAGGATATCTACATAAGCGTGTTATAAAGCATTAATAAACAGTGAATAAATCGCTATATATATAATCACTATAATACTTATAAACAGCTTTAGCAGCATCACAAAAGACATATACGATATTCATTACATTCATTACACAGTTCTTACATTCATTCTTTTATTTACAATGAATATATATATATATATATATATATATATATATATATATATATATATATATATATATATATATATATATACAGTGAGTCCAAGAAGTATTTGATCCCTTGCTGATTTTCTTCGTTGGCCCACTAATAAAGACATGATCATTCTATACTTTTAATGGTAGATGTATTCTTACATGGAGAGACAGAATATTAAAAAGAAAATCCAGAAAATAAATCTAAGGAATATATATTAATTGATTTGTATTTCATGGAGTGAAATAAGTATTTGATCCCTTAGTATTCATTAGCAGTTCTGGCTTTTACAGACCAGTTAGACACTCCCAATCAACTTGTTACCTGACCTGAAGCATGGAGGTGGAAGCATAATGTTTTGGGGGTGTTTCTCTGCCAAGGGTACAGGGCTACTTCACCGCATCACTGGGAAGATGGATGGAGCCATATACCGCACAATCCTGAGGGACAACCTCTTCCCCTCTGCCAGGGATCTGAAAATGGGCCGTGGTTTTGTCTTCCAACATGATAACGACCCTAATCATACAGCAAAGGCAACAAAGGATTGGCTCAAGAAAAATCACATTAAGGTAATGGAGTGGCCCAGCCAGCATGGGCGTGGTAGTGGGGGGAAAAGTGGACCTGACTACCCAGGGCCCGAGTAGGGAGAGGGGCCCATGAAAATCCTGATTTTTTTTTCGCTCACTTTCCTTTGTTTACTGGCATGGATAGGGGCCCATTAACATAGAGGGTGTACAGGGCCCAGAATTTGCTGCTACGCCCCTGCAGCCAGTCGCCAGACCTCAATCCGATCGAAAATCTATGGAGGGAGCTGAAGGTCAGAGTTGCCAAGCGACAGCCCACCAACCTTCATGATTTAGAGAGGATCTGCAAAGAAGAGTGGGCCAAAATTCCCCCTGGTGTGTGTGCTAAACTTGTGGTTAACTACAACAAATGTCTCACCGCTGTGCTTGCAAACAAAGGCTTTGCCACTAAGTATTGAGTGTGTTTGGCAAGAGGGATCAAATACTTATTTTCCTCATTGAAATACAAATTAATTAAAATATATTCTTTAAAATTATATTCTGGATTTTTGTCTTGATATTCTGTCTCTCCATGTTAGAATATATCTACCATTAAAAGTGCAGAAGGATAGTGTCTTTATTAGTGGGCAAACAAAGAAAATCAGCAAGGGATCAAATACTTCTTGGACTCACTGTATATATATATATATATATATATATATATATATATATATATATATATATATTCAGATTCTTTTCAGGTAACTAACATGATTTCGCTCATGTTTGGTAGTGCTATTAAACCAATGTCTTTCTGGTCATGCTGGTCGACCAACATGGGATGATGGCCATACTGGTAGATTAACTAAACCACCAAACTATCAAATAAAAACTATTATAAAATAGTCTCAGCTTGAGCTGGCCATGCTGTTTTAACAGGTAATATTATCCATAAAACACAGCAAATTCACACTTGCACATCATTTTCCTATTAATAAATGTATAATACAACTGTGGCTTCTGCAATTATGGAATATCATGGCCCCCATAATTGTGTGACATAATATCTTTGTTATGAAAATGATCTACACATTTCAGTCAAAGTACATTTGAAGGATAACTCCTGTCAGTGCGCACACACTGACCTAATCCCATCATTCAGCTCGTGTTTTTAAGAAAGTCCAGCTGCCCCCAGCCCCCCTCACACCACAAAGACCAACCAGCCAGATCAGATTTCCAGCGTCCAGCCTGGGGTCCGAGTCTGGGGTCTGATGTCTGATCTGAGGTGAGAAGACAAAGCAGATTAGCAGATTCTGAGACCCAGCCTGTGGCAGAGCCTATCGGATTCCCTCCGAAAAAATCTCAACAAAAGCAGGCGGCAGCCTTTTCATCTACAGCTAAACAAGCGCTAAACAGAGCTAATCAGCTAAAGAGCTGCAGAACCAGTGACAGATCTGCAGCCAACCCAAATACACAGGGTGTAACTTCTATTAAAGACGATAAGACTCACATTCTTTCTCTCGCATTCTCTCTCATTCAGTCTCTCTCTCTCATTCAGCCCCTCTCACACCCCCATTCTCTCAATGATCTTGATTTAAATCTACACTGTTAAAAGCTTTTTGGGGCTCTTTTCGGTGCCTTAAGAAACCTTCAGGCTCTTCATAAGAAATGGGAGAACCCTTCAACAACCTGATATTTTATCAACATAAACTCATGAAGAGAATGCAGGATTGGAACAAAGCTAAATTAATTTTCACCAGTCTCTATGGCATCCCAGGTGGTTGCTATGATGTTTCTAAGTGGTTATTAATATGTTGTTATAGTGCTATAATTGCTATGGTGTTACTAAGCAGCAATGGTTACTAAGTGTTGCTAAGATGTTGCAATATGTTTTATAAGATGTTGTTAGCTGGTTGCAGTGGTATCCCTGTTCATTGCCATTGTGTTCCTAGTGGTTGCTAGTTGGTTGCTAAGGTGCTGTTATGGTATAGCTGTTGGTTGCTAAGATGGTGCCATGGTGATTGCTATGGTGTTGCTAAAAGGTTGCTAGTTGTTTTTAGTTATTGCTAATTCATCCATGGTGGTTGCTAGATGGTTGCTAGGTGGTTGTTAAAATGTTGTTAGGTGGTTTCTAATTGGTTGATGTGGTGTTGTTAAGTGGCTGCTATGGTGTTCTTAGGTGGTTGCTATGGAAAGGGGTGTGTTTCTAAGAGGCTGTTAGAAGGTTGCCATGGGGTACAAGGTATTAATTAAAGCCCTATCCAGATGGGATTATTTTCTCAGTGGATCCTGGGGTAATTTTTTCTTTTATGGAGGTCTGGAGGATTTTATTCCCATCTGAAAGGACCATGTATGTGTTTTTCTTAGACGTCCTTTGAGAAAATTACAGGCTGAATTATCTACTGTTTTTCGCTGAACTCCGTGGTCCTCCAGTAATTTTAGTTCTGCCCGGATGGACATCGTGTCCTCGCATTTAATAAAATATCTATTTGTGCACTGCCATGCACCATAATTACACGGTAAGTGCGCTTTCCCCCAGAGATAAACATAAACACAACAGTGAGTGGAAATGGAGGAGCTACTGAACTCCTGAATTCATCAGAGTAGGAAATACAAATTCATGTCCAGATAACCAAAATAAGAGTCAGTGTCTCTTCTCTACTCCAGTGTCTTTTAGAAAGCTTAGACATCGCCATTAAGCTCCATGTACAAAACTTGATATCACGTGACAGCACAATGTCATGTGACAGAGAAACTAACTGGTTCTTCTGTTTTTTCAATTGCAGTTTTATTACTGAGTGTAAAATATTTTTCACAGACGTCCCCCTGAGAAACTAATCTTGTCCGGGTAGGGCTTAAGTTGTTCAAAATGTGTTCCAAGACGTTGCCAGGTGTTGCTGAAATGAATGAATGAATGAATTAATAGGTGGAACAAGGGATTAAAAAAAGACAGTATGTTAGTATGGCTCTGGATATGATCTCAGTTTCTGCCCTGAGGCAGTACATAATTTTGGTAACTGGACACAAAAGGTCTATGGCTTGATCATATCTGAAAATAAACAAGAATAACAAGGGATGAAAATCAACAAATAGTGAAGTTTGGGTCAGTATGGCTGTAGATCATATATTTTGGACCTGCCCTGAATAAAAATAAAACAACAAGTAGAGCTTAGTTTCCTGCCCTAAGGGAATACTTGAAGTTTGGTGTCTGTCAGGAAACTCTATGACTTGGGATGTAAACAATAACGAATGGGAGTAAAATGGGAAGAACGAGGAAAGAAAAATGAGAAATAGAAGAGTACAGGTCAGTATGGCTGTAGATTATAGTTTGTGAAGTCTGGAAAAATGGTAGGGGCTGATAATGAATGAGAGAAATGAGAGACAAAGAAACGGGACCAATCTGGACAGTCTATCCCTCTATCTTAACAAGAATTGGGGCACCCTACCCCTAAGTGTGAATGTGTACAAGGGGGTAAATGTGGTAGAGAGTGAAGGTGAACTGGGCCTAAATTTTAATTTATTGATTATTTTATTTTATTTATTTTTTCATCCCATTCCGTCAAAGAGGCTGAGTCTGCCACTGGTCTCTAAGGGTCTCAGTATTGCCCCTCCCCCTGTCCTTTTCTTCCTCAGAACACTTACAGTAAATTGGTTGTGTTTGGAATTCCCTGCGGGTGCCCATAATAGACATGTCCCCATCTAATCTCATGTTTTGGACTGATTGTCTGAGCTGAAGTAGGCGGAGCTGGGCTCCCTGAACCCAAACTCTATGTTTATGAACATGAACCGGACCCCCTCCTCTATGTGCTCCTGGCAGTTGAAGGGTGGGGGCAAGGGCACTTCTAGAGAAGCCAGCAGACATAAGATTAGCAGTGGGAGCAGTATTGTGCCAGCACTGATACAGAGCTCTGATGACTTCTGGAAGATAAGACTGCCAAGAGGCTTCCAGTAAACAGCATTTGAGTGCTGTGGTTTTTAACTCTGCTTAATTGAAGAGTGCAGCAGGCTTTGCTGGAGGTTTGAACTGGTTTTATTGGTAGATTGGCCTCCAGACTGCTGACTTTTACCTTCAGCTAAATGGTTTTGTGTCCCAGCGACCAAATACACACACAGCAGCCCTGCAATAAAGCTGTCACTTTCAGATATAGAGGAACATCTACATCTCTACAGGCATTACACATACATTACACATAGGAGACACACTACTTCTGATTGTGGAGCTCAAAAAATATTGCCTATATTAGTCTAGATTTTTCTGAATAGCACTGCAATCTCGCACTTCTTTCTGGGTGCTGTTTTTTGAAAAACATTTATGGCAGACTGAACATTTTAGGCATCCTAACAAACATACCAGTAAAGCACAGTATTGTTGTATATAAATGATTTGGTCTTCTTTTTTTGTCAGCCATGCCTTTATATTGTGCAGTCGTTGTAATATGCAGCATGCAGGTGTGCATTGTATTTTTGGAAAATGCATGGATGTCCATGTAATACATACCTGGTTACTGGTCTTAAATTGTCCTGTCCCAATAGTAAACTGGATTTATTCATCATGTAGAAGACAGGTGAAATCTTAGTTAAAAAAAACACAGTTATACACAGTTATATATATATAACACAGTTTCTTTGCATTTACTTATTTTAAATTCCACTTAATTGATGAATTTAGCAGACTGTGCTGGAGGTTTGAACTGGTTTTATTGGTGGATCGACCTCCAGACTGCTGACTTTTACCTTCAACCAAATGGTTTCGTTTCCCAGCGACCAAACACACAAACGGCAGCCTGGCAATAAAGCTGTCACTTTCAGATCTTTTGTCGTAGAAGAGCGTAAATTAAACCTCACGATCTTACTAACCGCACACACACACACACACACACACACACACACATATGCACTCAACTACACATGCCCTGAAACAGTGAATTTTTTAAAAAGTCCGTCAGATCCGAAAGTGAAAGCATTGTGACAGACGTCAATCAAGCACAAAAAAATAGGGACTTTCAAACCCCAGCTGCTGGCTTGGTTATGAGTTTGAATGTGTCATGTGTGCAGTGATGTATACTTGCAAATTTAATGTGAAATTCTCGGTTGAAAGTTATTCAGACGAGACCTTTCCAAGAAACAAGTAATGTCCATAACCTGCCTTGAAGACACAGATACTATGCCATGGCCAGCTGCACCTGTGCCAGACCTATCACTGACAGAAAGTGTGCAGGATGCTACTGAACACACTATCAATACTCCACACCTACTACAAAATCAGCAGAGTATGTATATGTGGGAGAATATTGAAGGTGGATGGGACAGATTATCACAGGACACCATTAGAAACTTACACAGGTTCATAACACGAAATCTGGCATGTTGTGTTTAGCATGTGTTACACACTACTTCTGTATCTGTGTAGCTGAATAAATATTACCTATATCAGTCTAAATAAAATAAATAATAATAAATAATCTACCAAATTGAAAACCTCTGGAATATAATTAAGAGGAAGATGTAAGCTGTCCAAAAGCAGTGTGTAAGATTGGTGGAGGAGAACATGCCAAGTGATTTTTTTTTTCTTACTCTTTATTTAAAGCATTTTTTGTTTTGATACATAGGAATCACAAAAGTAGAGAAAACAAAACAAAAGGAAAAGAAAAGAAAGAACTTCAAAGTACAATCACAAATATGCACACACAAAAAGAAAAGAAAACATGCACAGTGGGATGACGGTTCCCATAATTATAAGTCTTTTGCATTAGAGTTCTTGTAGAATGTCCATTTCTGCCAGCTCTGCTCAGCCGCATTTTTTTGGATACGCAGAAAGAATGTCATTTTTTCCATGTTATATATCTCTTCCATTATTTCCATCCATTGTTTTATTTTTGGTGACTCTTTTTTCAACCAGTTCTTTGTAATAACTTTCTTTACCGCCATGATCATTATTTTCAAGATATAAACATCCGCTTTTTCAATCGAACCTTCCGGAATCAGGCCAAGATATAAAATCCGTGGATCTCTTGGAACTTCATATTGGAGGACTTCCTCTATTATTTCTAATACTTCTGACCAGAGTGATTAAAACTGTGATTTAAAAAAAATGGTTATTTTACCAAATATTGATTTCTTTTTATTTGGAATTTGGGAGAAATGTTGTCTGTAGTTTATAGAAAAAAAACAACAATGTTCATTTTACTCAAACAAAAACCTATAAATAGCAAAATCAGAGAAACTGATTCAGAAACTGAAGTGGTCTCTTCATTTTTTCCAGAGCTGTATATAAAAAAGACAGCTGCAACCATAATATAATGCTATCACAGAACAAATTATAAAATTTATATGCATTTTCACTCATTTTTCCTCAATCAAATGACCCACAGTCAGTGCATTTAACAGCATCTCACTCACTTCTGTGTAAAAATTGCCGCTTGACTATCAGGGGGTTTACAAGCTGTTAGCCATTGTGCCGTGTGTTAGCAGCATAGCAGCAGTGTTATCATACAATGAGCGATGGGAAATGGGTTGGAATTAGACTCTCTAAGTGTTTTCACAGCTAAAGCTGCAGTCCCTGTAGACCTCTCAGCAGGAAACAGCCTCCTAACAGATACTTCCCCTACAATAACACACACATTAACCACGCAGCACAGCCCGGCGGGGTTAAAATGTGTGATTTATGTTACTGCATGCGTGGTTTATGTGAGCGTAATAGGCAAACTTTGTGTGTTTGAACTGAGTTGGCTGGACTATATTTGAGTCATTATCAGAATACTGTGCCTTATGGCCCTCATAATGTAAAGAAAGCTACTTAAATTATTTTTTTAGGGAAAGGAGGGGATTCAAATCAATATTTTTTTAGCTTAATCACTTTTTTCCGCTATCATGGGTGCGTTATGGCAAGCAGCATAACAGGGTAAAAATCAAACAATTTCAGTGAAAACTGTCATTTGATGAAAACGTGGCTGATCAATGCAGACATATTGAATTGAATCTTATTGAATCTACCATGCCAACAGCTTAAAGCAGAAATCCAACGTGAAATAGACTTGGGGTGTAGTGAAACATAATAAAGTGTATGAGCTTTTATCGAATAGCCCAACTTCATTCTTTCCCAGCATTCTGTGTACAGCACTTTTAGCTGATGCTCCCAACAGGCTTACAGTGTTAGTGATAGGGGCATAGTGTTGCCCATGCAAAGAAATCACTAAAAGTAGGTCCACACTTCATTGGTAGTATTTCGAGGGCCCTGAACTATAAAACCAGGCACTGAGAAGTTGCACTGAAAGTGCACAGATAATTTATTAAAAACACTATTTATACACACAGTACCTCGATAAGTCGACTGATTAGCATGAACAAATAGGTATAACACGGGAGCGGACTGCAAAATTAACTATTCCAGCTGTTTCTGAAAATATCTCTATATTTTCCACATAATTAATTTGCAATCTGTTCCCCTATATCCTACCTATTAGTTTGTGCTCTTTAGCTGACTTATCAAAGTTCAAAAGTGGTGGGCTATTCGACATGTTTCACAGTATCAAGTACATTTCACAACAGAATTCTCAGATTTAGCTTTACCTCAGCTACATATGGAGACAATATGAAATATAAAAGCATAAAGAAATTAAAATGTTTAATTGATGAACAAGTGATTGCAGTATGTGTCTTCAGTCTCTTAAAAAAAATAAAACTGTGTGAAGATTGTGATGTGCTTGATGTAAAAGTTTCTTTTAAAAAAATTTTATTTAACCACTTACAATAATCATTTGGCTTAACCAGGTAGCACTTTAGTCATGAGTAAACTACACCCCCAGATAAAAAAAAACTGTATAAAATATAGAAAAGGTTCTTTAAAGTGAAGGTTAACATTCATCTATGGGTAAATCTTGAAAATTGAATTGATACAGAGTATTTATTTGAAATTTAAATATATAAACTGTGCTGTGACAAAAAAAGGCATGTTTTATTGATACTGACCCACACATGCTAAACTGCTTACCTTTTACAGTTGCATCGTGGGTATTTGTTGGCATTTGTGTGGCCGCTCCTCTGTGCCCCCCACACACTCTCCAACATTTGTGAATAATCTTGGTTTGGCCTGCCCTCGTGGGCTCCCGCCCCTCTGGGTAAACACGCTGAGGTTTGGCGGGATGGGGGGTGGGGGACACTGGTGGTCGCGAGGTGCCTCTTAGCCTGCTTGGGTCATGGCAACCGGAACTGGGACTGGCCGCTAATGGTCCCTGACATGGGCCGCTTCCTGCATGGTGGATGTCAATAGCTTTAGCCTCTAACCCTGAGGCGGCCTGTAAGTGGAAAAACACACGCAGACCACAGTGAGTGTGAGGACCACTGGAGAGCTCTGAGAGCTGGAAAGTGAGAATATATAAACGGATTGATGGACAGATAGACAGATAGATACATAGATAGAGAGCTAAGATTGGCAGACCATTACACACTGCGTTCTCTATGAACACAGCTCTGTTAATTTAACCCCATATAGAGTTACCACCTATAACTCATAACTTTAATCTATCTTGGCTACAATTCAATATTTTTTTGGCTGTGTTTTATATTGAGGTCACAAAACAATACATCAAGGCCATTTTTATTTTATTATAGGCATACCATGACACTGCAATCTCTGTGGACACAACACTAGTTTAGTTTATTTTCTGGGTATTTAAAGCCATTTCTTGTATTCATCATTATTTGATAAGAATGGATGCACAGCTAAAGTGTTAGAAACAAAGGAATGAAAAAAGACAAATAGATAAGCTGTAGATAAATTGCCATTAGCACAATCTTGGCTTGCCATTCAAATAAAGCAACAGGTAAAGCAAGACTTGAAAGCGTTAAATAAAGTAAGACTTGAAACAAAGTTTTGATGTACGTAGTCATAATTAAGATTTTTATTTTTTTATTTATTAACCTCATTCTGATATATACATATATTCTGATCTGTAAATCCTGATTCTGCCATTTCAGCTTCTTTTCCTTCTCTGCCCATATGTGTGTGACATACACGTCTACTCTTCCCTGATTGGCTACACGCAGTGCGGCAGCCGTATTCTTTTGCATTAAGATGTAGCGCATTAAGCACAAACCACTGTGCACCGCAGCATGCAACAGATCTCATTATTGGAATTAATAGGGTATGTTAAAGCTAAAGTGCTTGTGGACACGTACCATAAGAGTTTGGGGACCTGCCCTGAAGGAGTTACTGAAACTCTATGCCTTGGGCTTGTGTAAAAATAAATAGGAGTGAATGGGTGGAACAAGTGCAGGTCAAAATGTCAAAAAGAAAGAAGGATGAAAAAATGACAAATAAGAAAGTATAGCTCAATAGAGCTATGAACTTCAACTACAGCTACCGAAATTTCCTTCGGGGTCAATAAAGTATCTATCTGTATAGTTCAATTACTTGCCCTGAGGGAGTACCTGATGTCTGCCAGGCCACAGAATCTCTAGGTCTTGGGTGTGTGTGGAATTCTATAGGAATGAATGGTATTAATGAAAAGTGAGAAATTTTTTTTTTGAAAATAAACAAATGCATCTCAGAATTACAGTGAATTTGTTCCTGAGCTGTGGAAAGTGTCTCTCTGTCCTCCCTTTCCATTCCTTTCTTGTGTAGAGGAAGGATGGACTACTAGTTTGTAATGTCTAAGATATCACCATATCATATCACCACTCTCCCTTACAGTTTTAATGGCTGGGTTATTTTTTTCTATTCTGTACTCTGCACAGTCCTCTAAGAACCTCATCCTCTGAGAAACCTGTCCTCATTTTGTCCTTTGAGAAACTTCACTGCTACAAGATGTGCTCTAGACTTTTTGCTGGCAGTTTTCCCAGTGCGATGAGTTTTTTCAACTTACTGACTATCCAGATAATCTCCCTTTCCAGACATTCTTAACATGAACTCATGCTTTGTCTTACATCAGTTTGCAGTGATTTAAAACCTGTTTATTTATCTGTATGTCCTCTCTCACGTTCCTCACCTATCATTTATGACCAAGACTCATTTTGAGAATCCATTTAGAGTGTGAGCTTTGTGCGAGCCCCAGTTTGATGGTGATGTTTGTGTAGATTAGTGAGAATGTTCATGTTTATTTTTTTGTGTAGTTTGCTATTTATTTATACGTTTTTTTTTTATTCTTGATCAATATGTTTTGTGTCATTTTATGAAGCTACCAGGTGCTACTAGAAGAAAGCAGACTAACCAGAATAAAAAAAATATATATTGGTATCACTTAATGTTGGGTGGTATACCGGTTTATTCGGTATACCACAGGGGGAACTAGAACTGGTATATGTTTCTCTCATACCACCACACCACTAGAGGTGCTGTGGAGTGCTGTGCAGAACAGAACAGTCAGAGAAAAACACAAAGCTCTGTGGAGTCAAACGCTAGTCTAATACTGTCCTGCCTGGAGAGAAATCAGAACAGCTCCTACTGCCGTTTCTACAGCATGAGTGTTTTTATCCCACTAAAATAGAGCAGCAACTACAGGCCTTTTAAATATTTTATTATTCTAGCTTAAAGCATGATCTGAATGTATTTGTTAACTAGAGAAAGAAGGTAATTGTGGCTGATTTAAATACTGTAATGCTTGTAATGGCTTCAATAATAACATGTGCAATATTGCTTTTGAGAAATATCTCTTTGAATACGTAAACATTGAGTCTTTTATGTCCATTTATAGTGTTTATGGAACTATTAAAATCTTTTTAATATTTTGTAAAGGAAGTTGTGTTAAAGTTGTATCTCTTTTTAATGTCTATTGTTTACATTCTTCAGCTGTTTTTCTGATAATGAAGTCCGATTTCTTAATTTATTGTTTAATGTTGTGGGACAAAGTAGACCCTATACTAATCCAAACCTTAATTTAAAGCCTTGGTGTTTTATATTATACGTAATGCTCACAGTACAGTAACTCACAAACTTATATTAAAGCCCAGTCATGCAAAAAAATAATAATAAAAAAAAAAAACATGATATACTGTGAAACCATCAAAATCTTGAAAAATACCATGATATGCATTTTTGTTCATACCACCCAGCACTAGTATCACTTTATTTGGATGGTCCATTAGAGATGCCTCATAGATGCCCAACTAACATTCAACTTAATGTCTAATAAATGCACTATATTTTACTGTAAGGTGAAAGTAAATAAATCTCTATTGAATTGTTGAGGTTGATTTAAGGTGTTAGATTTAGATCAGATTAGATTAGATTTAGGGTTAGATTTATAGATAGGGTTAGGTTTTAGGGATTGATTCATGGTTGAGGTTAGGTGAAGGGTTAAGGTTAGGTGTTGGATTAGGTTCTATAGAGAATCAGATTGAGTATTACATGGGTTAAGCTGCATTTATAAGACATTCAGTTAATTGCTAGTTGAGCATCTATGATGCATCTGTAGTGGACCATCTAAATAAAGTATTGCCAAAATATCACTAACCAGCACAGCTTAAGACTTAAGAGGTTAAAAATACAAAAACAGAGAGAGAAAGAGAGAGAGTGAATGAAAGAGAAAGAGAGAGAGAGTTTTAAAGGGCATTCCCCGGCTCCCTTGGCCGTCCCCGTACTACTCCTGGGGGACCTGGGGTTTGACGAGGCACTTAACACTCTCAGACATGCTAATCTTTCACACTCCACATTACAATCATTACTGCGGCTCAGTGAGGCGGCGGGCCAGGTGTCGGACTGCATTGTGGTGAAGCGAGGAGTTTTGCTTCTCAATGGATTCTCCTCTCACGCATTTCCCCCTCAGAAACATGACCCCACTCAGGGCACAGCACAGGGGGCTGGGCTTCCCACCTCTCCCAGTAACTGCACTCCAGTCCCCCTGCCTGGTGGTTTAGAGCTTTATCTCTGTATACAGCAAGTCCACACAAAATCAGCCTGTTACATTCATCCTTCCTCATTTATGTTGCATCATATTTCCAGTCAGATGTAACAGTTCCAGTGTTCTGACAAATACAGTCATGTAGTTTGATGAGGATGGTCATGTAGTTTGGAGGAAGTGGTAGATTAGTTGGTGAAGATCTTTATGCACTTTGGTGTGGCTGTTCATTTATGTAGTTTGGAGAGCAGGTTAATGCAGTTTTGTTTTAAATATATTGATGTAGTTGGTAAGGATATTTGTGTAGTTTGCAGAACACATCCATGTAGTTTAATGAAGATATTTACACTAGCAAATACAGTTCTGGAAAAAAATAATAGACCACTTCAGTTTCTGAATCAGTTTCTCTGAACTTGCTATTTATAAGTATACGTATGTTTGAGTAAAATGAACATTGTTGTTTTATTTTTAAAACTACAGACAACATTTCTCCCAAATTACAAATATAAATATTGTCATTTAGAGAATTTATTTGCAAAAAAATGAGAAATGGCTGAAATAATAAAAAAGATGCAGAGCTTTTAGACCTCAAATAATGCAAAGAAAACAAGTTCATATTCATAAAGTTTTAAGAGTTCTGAAATCAATATTCGGTGTAATAACCCTGTTCTTTAATCACAGTTTTCATGCATCTTGGCATGTTCTCCTTCACCAGTCTTACACACTGCTTTTGGATAACTTTATGCCACTCCTGGTGTAAAAATTCAGGCAGTTCAGCTTGGTTTGATGGTTTGTGATCATCCATCTTCTTCTTGATTATGTTCCAGAGGTTTTCAGTTTGGTAAAATCAAAGAAACCAAAAAAATCATTTTTAAGTGGTCTCTTTTTTTCCTGAGCTGTAAATGTAAAGTGAAAAAAATGATACATGGTTTTTAAAATTTTAATCAAATAAAAGTCTGCAAATTGTAATGTGCAAAAGTATCTAGTCCCAGAAAATTCTAAATAAAATTCAGTGCAATCAACTGCCTTCAGATTCCAGCTGTGTGTAATTTAGTCTCACCTGTTAATTTAAATACACCTGTTCTGCGTAGGCCTCAGTAGTTTGTTAGAGAACAGTAATGAACAAACAGCATCATGAAAACCAAGGAACTATATGGTCACTCAAACTGACAGATCGAGCAAGGAGAGCACTGGTCAGAAAAGGAGCCAAGAGGCCCATGGTCACTCTGGAGAAGCTGCAGAAATCCAGAGCTCAGGTGGGAGAATCTGTACACAGGACAACTATAAGCCGTGCTCTCTGACCTTTATGGCAAAGTGGCAAGATGAAAAACAGTGTTGAAAGAACGCAGTTTGCCACAAGCCATGTAGCATGTGGAAGAAGGTGCTGTGGTCAGATGAGACCAAAGTAGAACTTTTTGGCCTAGATGAAATGCAAATGGGCAAAAATGGCAGTTTCTAGATGTGCAAAGCTGGTAGAGACATACCCCAAAAGACTTGCAGGTGTAATTGCAGCGAATAGGAAGGCTGAATACTTTTGCACGTCACACTTTTCATTAAATTTAACTGATTAAAATTTTGAAAAACATGGATCATTTAGTTGTAGTTGTAAGGTAACAACATTTACTTTGATTAAGCTGTTCATTATGTAGTTTGGAGAGCAGGTTAATGTAGATTTTTAAATATATTAATGTAGTTGGTAAGGATGTTTGTGTGGTTTGCAGAACACCTCCATGTAGTTTAGTGGAAATATATATGTAGTTTGGTATTTGCTGGTAGTGAAGCTGATATATCAGATGATCGGCAGTTTGATGTATATTTAATGGAGGGGAGGGGTGTATCCCAAGGGGCTCACAACGGACTGCCTGTCTGAGTCACTCAGTCAGTTAACCGTATACTGACACGTCATAAACTCATAAACACAAAATTCACATTTCCATAATCATCTGAACAAAAGAGGTGAGATGAGCGTTGATGACTCATCATAAAAGTGTTGCGTTGCTACCAAAATCTGTGATAAACAAGTGCTTGGGTGTGTGTGTGTGTGTGTGTGTTATGGCGACACCTGGAATAATAAAACTAGTGAAAAAGAGAATCACAGGACTGGCAGAGCACAACATTGCCCAGGGCATCAGTCACTGATAAGATCTGAAGGTGTGAAGTGTGTGTGTGTGTGTTTGTGTGAGTGTTGTTCATGGTTATTGGATCTCCTATTCAATCAACATTTTCAGTGACTCAGTGGAGCAATCACTTACAAACACTGAAGAAAGAGCTGATAACCAAGGCCAGCGATAGGTATGGCAATTTCTCAGAGGGTCCTGGGGTGATTTTCTTCTGTGATTTTATTCCTGTCCGGATTGACCATGTAAGTGTTTTTCTCAGACATCCTCTGAGAAAATTACAGGCTAAATTACCTACTATTACCTACTAATACTCTGTGGTCCTCCGGTAATTTTATTCCCGTCCGGACTCACATCTCTAAGTTTATTAAAATAGCTATTTGTCCTCTGCCACACACCATAATTACACTTTGGGCACGCGTTTCCAAGGAGACCCATATAAACACACCATCGTGTTCCATGTGAAAAACCTAATATCACGTGACAAGGTGATGTCATGTGACCGAGAAAGCCAAAAAACTCACTGGTCCTCCTGTTTTTTCAATTGCAGTCCGGATGCAAAAGTTTCATCACTGAGTAGAAGTGTGAAATATTTTTCATGGACATCCCCCTTAAAAACTAATCCTGTCTGGAGGGGACTTTAGACCACTTAAATGAAGACTTTTCCCACCCAGTCAGAAGTAAAAAAAAAAAAAAAAGAAAAAAAAGAAGACTTTTTCAGCCACAGAAAATACCACTATCATTTCTAACCTCTAATTGGTTTGGCAGTCTTACAGCCCACCTCCAAATTTGCTCTCTGCCCATCTGGAAAGTTAATGTTCATTGGTCAACAAGCTTTAAAACGTCATTTTTTTGCACTTCATTTTTTAGTTGTAAATTGTTTTTATTAGGTCCATTTACTATTCCAATCTTTTGTTGCACTGTACAAACTTTTTAGAACAAGTTGCTGCTATTGATATTATAAACTGGTGGTGCATCTTTCACAAGGAAAGAAGGAAAAATGTGGACAGAGAGCCTCGATTCTCAACCCAGCTAACAAATTCTCTCTTATCCAATTCGCTCCTATTCTTTTTCACACACACCCAAGGCCTAGAGATTCTGTGACCTGGCAGCCCCCAAACTTCAGGTACTTCCTCAGGGCAGGTAAATAAGCTGTAGTCTGTACTGAACCTCAATTTTCTTATATGTAATTTTTTCATCACTCATTCCCACTCATCCAGCACAACAATAAATTCACATTCAGTCATCTTGACCTGCAAGTTATACTGTAACTTTTTCAAATGTATTGCTGCATCAGGTTTTAAATGATTTAATATTTTTCATGAAATAGTGAAATATCTCACTTTTAACTTTTTTATATTTTCTATGATTTATTGTGAATAAAATATGGGTCTATTAGACTTACAACATATATTGCATTCTGCTTTTTTTTTTTTACATTAATTCATATTTTACACAGCATACCAACTGTTTTTTTAATTGGTGTATTGTATAAATCTATAAAAATCAAATTTGGTAATATCAATTTTTTTAGCAGGAATTAATTTTTGTTAGGTCTAAAAGTTGGCGAGATGATATGAGATGTTGATAGAGGTTGTATAAATGTGTTTACAGGGCTATTGTGCTGCGAGTTTATAATAAAACACCTGTGCTGAATAAAGGTGACTTTCAGTTTATATTAAAGCGATATTTTTATCATCGTCTGCGTCACTGCTTTCTTATTTGATTCCTGAGATTTAACTTATGTTTGGGTTTTGAATTCTCGGCCCAGAGACTGTTTTTACGTATATTTTTTTCGTATTTTTTATTTAATCCTAATCCATTGTTCCCATTTTTCGTTCTGTTTATTGAAATTCTAATGCTTTAAAACTGATTTGCAGACATATTCGTTCATAGCGATCATGTCCTGATCTTGTCAAAGATTTGTTTTGATTTTCTAAAATTATTTTCATAACCGTAATATTTTACTATGACAGTTTATGTTTTAAATCAGCTAACTATGGAGAGATTGTGAGAAATTTTGATCTTAAGTAATATTTTAAATTGTTTAACATACAGAAAGTGTCTTCAATCAATGTAAAGTTTGTGATGTCTATTTTAAGGGTGTGGAGTTATCCCACATTGACAGTACCTTTAAAAAGGTAGATATTTCTATAAGAAATAGTCTAAATTATATAAATCTTCAACAACTTTTAGGAAATTTATTTTCAAACCACATAAAATAATCATTTAGCTTAACCAGGCAGCCCTGCAGATGTGGTAAAAACCCACCCCCACATCAAATAAAACTGTATAAAATGTACAAAAAGTTATTTTAAGTGAAGGTTAATATTCCTGTAAGTTTATATGCTATGTTATACAACTAAGCTGCAACACAAAAGACACATAATATTGATAGTGACACAGACACACACACACACACACACTTCCACACACCGTAAAAAATATTTGAGCAATAAGTTATAACTTTTTTTATTTATTTTATATAATCAAATTAAGTTTTGTGATTTCAACTGCAGTTATGAGTTGTCAGTTAATTCAGCTAAGTAGAAATTGTCTCCTGCCACCATTTATTTGTATATTTGGTTTGCTCCCTCGCCCCTTTACTCACTATAAGTGTGTATTTGTGCCCCTCAGGCTACCTTCTCACGTGTATTCTATTATTTTTAATACATTGGTTAACTGTTCAGACTCAGTGTTGAAGGCTATAAGAGCAAGCTACAATTAGCTGTATGGAGGGGCTACATTTATGTATAAAACTCACAAAACAGAGCAGGAATCTGCAGAAGTTGTCCACCCCTGCTCTAACTTAAATAACTATGTTTAAGCAAATATCTGGAACAAGTCAATACACCTCATGTTAAGAAATTATCTCTACTTTAAACTTGAAGTTGAAATGAGAGTTCAGTGCCAAGTCAGACATAAAATCATGAGTTGAAGCTTTTAATACACACACACACACCGCGGAGAGTCAGTTCTATAAAACACCACAAAGAGACATGTTTAAAATATAAAAGCAGTTTATTCTGAGGCGTCCAGCTGTAGAGCAGCTCATATGGAAGAACGTGGATCTGAGGCCGTTCTTAGCGGCTCCATCATTTGGTGTATTCGTTTTTACAGAATAAATAAGAGCAATGGGAGCATAAGTGCAGAAGACCACCAGTGTACAACAAACAGAGATAAAGGGGAATTCCACCAAATGATTCAAAATTTCCCAATAATTCAGTGGTTGCGATGCTCACAGTCGTGCAGAGCGGTTTAGTGTGAAATGTTTTTTTTATTGGGGAAATCAAAATAGTTCTCAAACTAATCCACTATATTTCTATAATCAAAATTACATTAACACTGACATGCCACATGTTCCATCAAAGCTAATGAACACTGCATTGCCCTGCCATGTGGGTTATGTGTGTGGGGTGTCCTGCATTCAATGATGGTGGTCACGATCATTACCACCCACTGCACTCGCTACCCACTGTGGGTGGTAATGCCTTCTATGATATAATCCCATACATACATCCTGTACAACGTCAGAAATTAAATGACCCATAAAAATGACACCCACTCCCATCAGGCCTTGCCATGAGCACACTGGCCTAACAGTCGTGGGTATTCCCAAGCCATCCCTGGAGATAACAGTTCATAATCAATATGCAGGCTGCTATTGTGGCATGTCCGTCTTCTTGTAGATTCATTGGTTGTTTTAGACACCAAATAAAGTTGCTATATTTGCTTACAGTAAATAAACCGCCATTGCAGAGACATATTTGCTGGTAAAATAGCTCATTTCACACCAAACCACTTTGAATGATATTGTTTGACCAGCTCACCAACCACTGAATTATGCATAGATTTTGTGAGAACAACAATATTCCCCAACAATAGTCCCCCTGGTAATACTGAACTGAACTATTTACATACAGGCTGCTGGATGACCAGTCAACAGTCTACAGGCTCAGCCTGCCAGCTGCCAGTTCATGGCAAACATATTTACAACTAGTTACCGGTTGAAAAAATTGGAGTGTGTATGTGGACCATATCCAATAGTATATGGTCAATAGTATAGTCTTTATATATGTACACCAGCAGGTCCTTTAGAAGTCCAGTGTATATTATGTACAAATAATTTTAGAAGTCCCAGTTCATTGTGTGTGTGTGTGTCTGTGTGTTAACTAGAGTGAAAACTGGACGACTCAGACTCCGTGGATGTGGACACGCCCCCTTTCTTCTTAGGTAAGATCTTGATGCTGGAGCTCCGCCCACCCGTGAGCGCATTTCGTGCAGACCTCTTGAACGTGGCGCCAAGGAAGGCGTAAAGGATGGGGTTGAGGCAGCAGTGGAAGTAGGCCAGAGCCTCCGTGGCGCAGATCCAGCGCTCGAGTGCCCGCTGACGCTCACATGTGTGTGCAAGAACACCCAGCGACACAAGGGTGTCGATGAGGATGGCGGTGCAATAAGGCATCCAGCAGGCAAAGAAGCACGCCACCAGTGCCACGGTTGTGCGCAGTGCACGTCTCTTTTGTGCACCCACAGTGGCAGGTCCTCGTGCCAGGCGTGCAGCCACTACGCAGTAGCAGGCGAGGAGTACGGCACCAGGCAGGGCAAAGCCCACGAGCACGTGCTGCAGCCGGAAGGCCACGGACCACACAGACGCTGAGTCCGATGGATATACGCGTGCGCAGACAACTCGCGCATCCTCCCCTTCAATCACACTCAAGTCCTCCTCAGCAGTGGCGAATGCCAGGTCAGGTGCGGTGAGCAGTGCGGCAGGCAGCCATGCGCCCACGTAAACCACTCGCTCAGCCAGCAGGCGGCGTGCACTACGGCTGCTGGTGGCACGTGCCACGGCTAGGTAGCGGTCTACGCTGATGAAGGCCAGCAGCAGCACGCTGCCATACAGGTTCACTGTGTACACGGCATGAACCGCCACACACATAAAGCTGCCAAAGCGCCAGCCTTGCGCCGCGTCCACAGCCCAGAACGGCAGTGACAGCACAAAGAGCAGGTCAGCCACCGACAGGTGAAGGCGATAGCGGTCCGTCATGCTGCGAGCCCCTCGTTGGCACCCCATCACCAACAGCACCAGGCCGTTACCCACCAGGCCCAGGGCAAAGATGATACCGTAGACTGCTGGCAGCACGCGTGCCTGCAGCTCATGGCTAAGCGCTCGGTCACATGGTACATCGAAGTCTGCGCCCAAGTCGCCCGAGCCAGACTCTGACTCCGAGGAGTTGTCCTGGTAGACACTGTCTTCAAAGATGATGTGCTGTGAGACAAGAGAACAAAAACAACACTGTAAACAACACTGTGAACAACATCCTAATAACGAAGCAATTACTCAACTCAGGCTTTAACTAAACTGGGCTGATCATTTAAGACTAAAACAGGGATTATCCAAGAGCAGCTTTGACATTTTTCTGTGTAGAGTATACATGTCCTTTATAATAAAATGTTGTCACTCACAAGAGTTGAATCATGTTTGATGCTATAGAACAATTTTAAAGGCTTTTAAAGGACAATCAACAAGATGTTCTCTTTATAGCTCACATGTAGGAATGTCATGATAAGATTTTTTGTGAACGGTATATTGTGCCAAAAAGTATTGCAATTTAATTGTTCTTTACAGAACCATCAGCAACCATCATTTGTTACCTGATGCTGGGCAATAATGGTTCTATATAGTATTGTTAAGAAATTCTTGGATATTCTGAATAAGGCTATAAAAATAGTTCTTTAAAGGGTCTTTAAACAACCATATAGTTAAAACGAGTTTGAAATAGTACATAGTTATGTATAATATATATATATATATATATATATATATATATTTTTTTTTTTTTTTTTTTTTTTACTCAGATAACCTGTTCTGATGATACATTAAACCATTTTAAGTCTTATTTACAGAACCATATTCTAAAAAGATTTACTGTAAGCTAAAAAGGCACAAGTAAACACGTTAAAAGCAGTTTTGTTCATAAGGCACTAAAATAATAGTATCGGATTCCTAAAAATCCATATACTAAAAGGTCCCTTAATAGAATACACTTGGTAAAAATAATTGGTAAGAAATTAACAGACCTACCCAGACATGCATAGAAACACAGTAATTTCTAAAGAAATTACTAAACACTGTATATAGAACAGATGCTGTAATAATACAGTAATAATATATATTATATGTGTATAAGACAATAAAATATTAAAGTAGTTAACAGTAGTTTACTATAGTGCAGCTCAGATAACAGCAGACTGCCTTCAAACACATTTTATCTTCTACTTATCATCATACACCATCAGGTGTGAGGAATTGTTCTTATTATTACTATAGTCTGAATTTAGCTGTTATGCTGTGTTTGCATATATATATATATATATATATATATATATATATATATATATATATATATATATATATATTTATATATATACACAAGCTCTCTCTAGACTATGAGAGGTTCTGTCGTGAGACTATACACTTTAGGCAATAAAGGTGCTATATAGTATTGTATGGTTATAAATATGCTTTAATTTTTCAGTGTATGTGGATCTGCACAAAAAAATAATAATAAACTTTAAACACATTAAAAAAACTTCATTATCCTTCTCTGTGTCAGTCACGTGGTGTAAAGAGGTGTAAGACTTACTTCGTAATAAGACATGTTGGGTGAATCTCCAGCTCGGTTTCAGTTGATCCTCTAGTAAAGTTCCCGCTGTTTTGAAGAGATGCTGAAGCTCACTTAAATAAACCCCGCTGCTGAGAGGCTCCACCCACCAAACACACGCCCCGCCCCCTCACCGCGAGCGGCCCCGCCCACCGGCCTGAGATCTCTTTCCGCAAACACCGCTTTCCTGTTTCCCAGAGCAGACAGCTGCTGCACGCACGCACGCACGCACACACACTAATACACACACACACACACACACACACACACAAATAAACACACACACTTATACACACACTGCTGCTTTTTGATAGTATAAATAATATAAAATTTCATATTCAACACACAATTTTAAACATAATCTGTGTTTGGCCCTGTATACACCAGTTAAACACTGTGGACACACTTTAAATTCAGTGTCATCAATTAAAATAGTTCTGCATTGTAGATTAATACTAAAGTTATCCAAACTATGAAGAAAAACATATGGAATTATTTAGTTCAACACACCAGAATATGTTTTATATTTTAGGTTCTTTAAAGTAGCTCCTCTTGCTTAGATGACAGCTTTTCCTATCCTGGAATTTTCTTAGTGAGATTTACGAGGTAGGGTCACCTGGAATGAACAGCTTTTAGTTAACAGTTAAACTTGTCAAGAGTTAATTACTTGATTTTCTTGCCTCTTAATGTGTTTGAGAGAATCAGTTGTGAAGAGGTAGATTTGGTACACAGTGAATAGCTTTATTTGAGTAATGTTTTAATCGATATAAAAAATACTTTAAGAAATTAATGTCAGTCAATTCGAAACATTTCAAGAAAGCATCCTCAAGTGCAGTCGCAAAGACCATCAAAGACGTTATGATGAACATTGCTCTCATTAGTAATGCCCCAGGTAAGGAAGAGCAAGAGTTACCTCTGTTGCAAGGGTAAGTTCATCAGAGTTAACAGCCTTAAAAATCGCAAACTTACAAAGCTAGTAAATGCTTCACAGAGTATTTTGGTTTGTTCAACACTTTTAAGTCACTATATGATTCTGTATGTGTTTCCTCATAATCTGGATGACTTCAGTATTCATTTACCATCTTTTGACAGGTAGTATATGTATATATATATATATATATATATATATATATATATATATATATATATATATATATATATATATATTGGACACATACAAATATCCAGTACCCAGCAGTACAATATGCTGAACATCACAGCTGTGTTTTTAGGTCTGTTTGTGAGTGGGCACTGAGTGTGTTGTGCTGTGTGTGCAGTGTGGTGTAACACTGTACAAATGCCTGCCTGTACATCTGCTGTGTTTATAGTAATGGTAAATACTCACCTTTCCGCACTCGAGAGAGCGAGAGCTGCTGTCACGAAAGTGCTGATAAGAAGAGAGGAGATTACACCATCCATACAGAAGTTTTGAACAGCTTACAGCAACAATATTTATTTTTATAATATGTATCATCTTGTTTATCCAATTTTAACACCACATAGATAACTTGCAATTTTCTTTTTCTAATTTCATTTTTTTTAATTTTGTAATCACATTTCAAACCAAATCCTAATCATGTTTTATCAGCATTTGGCCAAATGGTTAGCTTTTTGTGTTATTTCTAAATATGTCATTTTGGCCAACAACTATCATACTTCTAAATTTTTTACATTAACAAGATTTGGGTAATTAGGTAAACATTGTTTTGGTGTTTTAAGGTATTTTATGTAAACATATTTATCTAGCCTGTGATTTATTGAATATGAATATTAAATATCTATTTGTTTTAAAAATTAGTAGCCTTCATATTTTACTTTTTCCAACAATTATCAAATACTTTTTCTGAACATTGACAAGTTAGCTAAAATTGTTTCTCTTTTTTAATACAATGTTTTATTTCATGCAAAGTATTAAGCTTGTTATTTAATGAATATGAATAGAAATGATTTCTCTTTTAAAAAATACTTCTAACCTTCTAATCTTGTTTTACTTTTTAAACTAAAAATATTAATAATGTGAATTTATTTGGCTAATCAGAGAGGATATATGAATTTTAACTAATAGTGACAGATGGTAATATTTGCTATATTAATTACTGTATATCTAACAGAATACAATGCTGTAAATGCACCACAAAGACAGGACCAGGCTATAAAGACAAAGAGTCAGACAGACAGAGAATCAGACGACAGACAGATAGACAGAGAGACAGATAGGGGCTGATTATCTGAAATTAGTTAAATCAGATTAGATGTGCTCTGCACTGTAGAATTAGTGCATTGAAAAGTTGAAAATAATGGGAATGCTGCATCAAATTCTCCCTATCACTCCTATCACACAAACACACTGTATGATAATCCCTCAGGTGGTGTGTGAGGAGTGTGTGTGTGTGAGGAGTGTGTGTGTGTGTGAGGAGTGTGTGCGTGTGTGTTGAATGGGGGCTGTGCTCATTATCATGCTAAGGCCTCTGTTAGAGGTGCTAATGTGTGAAGCTTCAGATAGGATCACATACACTCAGACCAGCATTAACTGACTGATCACTCACTGTTCATCACCACATCTTCTGCCTAAGGGTGTAAAAATATTGGTATATCAAAGTATTGGTGTATTTTGAAAAAAAAAAAAAAGATTTTATAAATATGATAATGTGTGTTTTATACTACTATATCACCCTATATGTTCATAGAATCATAATATACTGTGATATACTGAATCTTAAACAACTGTATCATATGTATTCTTGACCACTCACAGCACAATTACAAACTCAAAACAAAAATACAAAAATTTCAACTGAAAAGTTGAAAGGGAAGTCCACCAATTTTATTAAAATATTTTTTTACATAATTCAATGGTTAAAAAATGTAATGTTTTGATTTACTGTAGAGATCGTTTTTAATGATCTAAACTGATCTTTGATGGTCAAGGTGGCCGAAAAGCTGCTCATCCAGGTGGAGAGGAGACATACTCTGTACTAGTAAACAAGCTGCTTAACCAGATTTGACCAACAATATGTCTGTTAATTATTTTTTTAGCATTGCTGGTCAACCAGCTTGGCAATACTGGGTTCGGTCAACCATGGTTATACTGGTTGTCTAGCATGATCAGGTTTGTCATGTTGGATCAGCTACACCATTAAACTGAAAACAACATACTATATAGTGGTTACGAGCTAAGCTAGTCAACTAGCTCAACAAGCTGATAAGTCTGTTTTTTTTATGGGGGAATATGAGTAAAATAATAATCTGAAAATGTATCCCTCGTGTTTATTTTAAAACATATATAGTTTTTCAGGTATCTGCTTCCATTTAACCTAATTGTAAACAGCTCTGACTTTGTACATTTTAATTCACTATAAATACTATATATAGTATAGCTTTGGTACTGACATGCCAAATGTCATGGGACAGTTGTATTAGTATAACTAGTATTGTGTTACATGACTTTTGATGCTGCAGTGACCTGGGGGATATGACTGTGGAGTCTTCTGCATTGAATGTGGGTGAGATTTTTGCCACAGTGATTTGTCTGTCAGCAAAAACAATTCTAGACAGACACCGCCAGTCACAATCATCACCACTGTGCTGTCCACTGTGGATCAAGCAACTTCAGAAACTGAATGTCTCATCTATGTGCCCCCGCCATTAGGCTTCGCTCCAACTCCCATAATTCCTGTCACTTTGCCATAAGCACGCTGGACAATGTTAACTTTACTTCACTCATAAGAGTATTTACCTCACAAATTATACAGGTTTGGGCGTCCTCTGCTGTCCCCTGAGGCAAGACTTCATAATGTATTAATGTACTGCTGTACAATGACTTTTGGCACATTAATCTATTAATTATTTATATATTAAATGGTATGGTGCATTTGATGTGTGAGAATTGTTATTATGTCTTGGTCTATGATGTTGTCCATTCACCTCCTAACTGACGAGTAAGGTTGCACCAGATGCTGAAGGGAATGTGAAGACAGGTCATTCATCTTAAGGACAGAGTGTGTGTGTGTGTGTGTGTGTGTGTGTGTGTGTGCGTGTGTGTTCACACTCCTCTGGGGGGAAACATGAGTTTTCACCTACTGCCTTGGCCACAGAGGTTGAGATCTCTCAAGATGTCAAGGTGATAAGGTCACTGGGATAAGGTCGCTGCTGTGCCGCCTGTGTGTGTGTGTGTGTGTGTGTGTGTGTGTGAGTGATCTCTTACCAATGCTCTTGCTACCCCTGACTCAGTTTCATCCTCCACAATCTCCTTAAGCATTATAATTCTTCTTTAGAACTGATTCAGTACATCCTGAAATCTCAAATGTCCATACATCTCAATTAAATTGATTACTTTTAATATGACCTAAAACAATATTCACAAATAAATATTCACAAATAAAAGTAAATAAAGTAATTACCAATATTAATCTAGAAAATTAAATGGCAAGTCTACTATTAGACAGGCTTAGCACACTGACAATACAATTAAATCAGCACTTAATTATTTTATTAAATTTTATTATGTTTAAATTATATTTATTTATTTTGATAACAGTCATATGTACAGTATATGTATAATTTATATGTACATATTATGTACTGTGCCTGTAAATGATAATTACATGATCAATATATTGTACAACATATGGACATAACCCCAATTTATGCTGACTTCAATATAACCCGTTTTGTTTATTAAAGAGTAGTGCCCATAAGCATTAAAGAGCCAGTGTGCTGATTTATTTAAAAACACTGTTTTCAATTTTCTTTATTTTGAATTTTTACCATTTTAATACATTTCAATTCCAGTGTCTAAATATGTTTAATAATTAAAGTTCATTGCTTTTTAAAGTAACATGTAAATGTATTATTATGTAATATTATCCATGTTTTTTGTGATTAGATATGGCAGAGCTTTGATTCAATGCTATTTTATAATACCAGAAATAAACAATAGCTAAAATATTCCTTATGTTAACATATTAATGTTTCAGTTTCCATTTTATTAAAACTTACAGCATGATGAAAGTAAAATACCTGAAATAAAAACTGATTTATAGGGCCCCAATCTCAGGGGTGTCACTAGAGATTTATGGAGCTTCTTAGGGGAGCTAATCTTTTACTGGGGATATATAGGAGCACACCTCTCCCAAAGGGTAATTAAATAAAAGTACCACCCAATCTATTTATCCAGTGTTTGTTCAAGTTTAAAGTAGAAAAAATGTGGCTTTTTGGTGAGGTCAAAACATTAAAGATTTGGATCTTTACATAAATATGTTTATTAACAGCAGCCAATATGTCACTGGTTTAAGGAAGCATTTTTTGTTGGTTTTCCAAAAACAGAGATTGAGCTGTACAGGATTATGGTAGTAATGTCACCTGAAATAACTTAGCCTTAGCATTAGTTTACTTTCTCTGTGCAATTGTTTTTTACCCACATATGACTTGAGTAGCAATTCTGAGGTAAATTAATTAATTAAAAGCACTGCTGAGGTAGCCTTAGCCAAAGGTGTATTTAGTAACTAAAATACTTATAATAAAAATCTTACTGTATAATCAAGTAAAGGTAAGCAAAGACGTAAAGTATCTAAAACAAAAGCTGTGACTTATATTGCCAATCTCAGGGGTGGTAACTAGAGATTTATGGAGCTACGCCTTTACTGGTAGTGGTGGGGGCACACCTCTCCCGGAGGTTATATTGAGCTATGCTGGCAGTGTAAAAAAAGTCATTTTTGAGAATTTTTGGTCCAATCATTATGAGACTTTGAAACAAGAAAGTCAGAAAGTTACATTTGCAAGTGTAAAATCGACACTGTCAGTGTTAAAATAACACCGAAGGTGTTATATGTTTACACCCACACTATTGAATCAACACTGGCTGTGTAGCAACCAGTGATGTCAGTAACGCGTTACTTAGTAACGCGTTACTCTAATCTGACCCTTTTTTTCAGTAACGAGTAATCTAACGCGTTACTATTTCCAATCCAGTAATCAGATTAAAGTTACTTATTTAAGTCACTGTGCGTTACTCTCTCTCTCTCTCTCTCTCCACCTCATTTCCTCCACACACACACACACACACACACACACACACACACCGCTCCCTTACCCATTCCCCCTCCGCTCTTCCCCAATCACACGCGTCTCGCTTTCTCCCCTGTCTCTCTCTCTCTCGCGCTCGGCGTGTCTTTAGTTTCCGCCCGTTTTCGTTTTTCGCCAGTTCTCGGCGCCCTATCTCTTTATTAAAGCGTTTTTTTTTGCGGCCGCGTCCCAATTCACTAGCCAGGGCAGCGGTCTGCCACAAATTTGATTGGCAGAGGAGAGCATTTAAAGATTTTACACCACACGTGATTGGAAGTTCACTGTGGCGCAGAGCGCACACACCGTAAAGACAAGAAAAGTTCCGGTGCTTTAAATGAACACTGTCAGAATTAAATCTTTCTCAGTAGATGGGTCCGGTTTGGGTCCGTATTGGACAACGTCTGGGTCCGGACCCGGACCGCAGTCCGCATGTATATGATCCCTGGTCTAGACCATATACACGGTTTTGTTTTATAAAACCACTCCTTGCTGCCCTGCAGCGAACAACATATGTCAGGTCAACAAAGACTTTCTTTATTTTATATATTTTTTATAAAAACAAGTATTTATGTTTAGTAAAATCAAGAAAGACCATATTTTATTTTTTATAAAAAAATATTTATGTTCATTTTTTTATTTTTATAAAAAAAAACTTATTTTTTTAGGAAATAGTTCAACTTAATAGAGATAAATTGTTGCTGTTAAAAATGCATTTTCCAATAAAGGGAGTATTGGCAAAACTGGTTATAATGTTTATGTTAAGGCGGCGGGAGGTGGTGTCTGCAGCTGCTGAAAGTAATTAATAAAGTAACTTGTAAAGTAACTTAGTTACTTTTAAAATCAAGTAAGCCATAAAGTAACTAAGTTACTTTTTAAAGTAGTAATCAGTAATCAGTAATCGGATTACTTTTTCAAAGTAACTATACCATCACTGGTAGCAACATGCTAACATTTGAAAATATCAATAGCTAGTTTGTAGAGACTAAAAGCAAAAGATACATCAAACTAGATTCTGCTAAATACACAGTTAGTATGGATACCTAAAAGATACATGGGTCTTCGGCCTACGTTCGGACACCCAGCACCCTAGTTCACTCCACCAGCTCCACCAGCTCCATCCAAACTTAGAGTGGTCTAGCTCCTCCGTACTTGATACAGATCCGTCTTTGACCATTGGTATCAAGTACGGAGGAGCTAGACCACTCTAAGTTTCATATCTAATATGGGAAGCTAGAGGAAACCAGTGGAGGTAATGCAGTAGAAGAATTACATGTGTGAGAAAGACAGCGGGTTTTCAGCAACAGCTTGATGCTTAAATGTAAATGCAGTAACCAGCGAGTTCTTGATGGAGAAGGCAAGATCGTGGTGAAGACCTGTAGTAGCTGTTGTTGAGAAGTTATAAACTTGCTAGTCACAATCATGATACAGTGTTTTTTTCACATCCCTGCCGGCACTGTACTTTGGCTAGCATAACGCATAACATAATGAAACTGAATTCAGATTTTGTTTAAGGCTGCACTCCCAGTCAAATTAATTTAGCCTATTTTACAATGATAAACTATGCCGCACAGTGTAAGATCTTTGCTTCTACACTCCTGGGTCAGCCAGTGTTTGTTCTGTGTACTCACTGTGAGCATTGAAATCTGGATCTGTTGACCTTATTCACTGACCTTTATATAAACCACAGCAGCTAACTGGCACAGTAATCAGGGCAGATTTCAAATAAGTGCAGTGTGGGGGGTTCACAATTATGTATGTGTATATATTTTTTTCCAAATAAACACCTACTCTGCGGTTGTAGCCTGTGTGTATGTGTGCTTGAGTGCGCTTGTGTGTGTGTGTGTGTGTGTGTGTGTGTGTGTGTGTGTGTGGGCAGATGAAAGACAAAAGGCAGTAAAGACGGAATCAAAAAGCCACTATTTGGCCTTGAGTGCTTTTACTGATAGAAAGAGCAAAACGACAGATAGAGAGAGTGGAAGAGCAAAAGATAGAGAGGGAGAGTGAAAGAGAAAAGTAAAAAACATATATTCATTAGTTTCACATAGCACCCCACCCTTATCCCACACGTTTAAAGTAGAAATACGGTATAAAATGAGGCTCTAAAAACACTAAAAGCGTAGTTTATTTAAAAATACTGTTTGTATACACAGTACCTTGAGCTATTCCTCTGGACAGTCATCTGACGAGTGTGAATGTGAAAATGCATGCATATTATAAAGATATATTCAACAACAACTGGAATACTTGCATTTCCACCACATTCATTTTGCACTCTGTTTCCCTAGCTTACCTGTTTGTTTGTGCATGTCATTCGAATTTCAAGATGCCGGTGCCCAGAGAACTACCTTTAGGTACTGTGTGTATAAACAGTATTTTTTAATACACTATCTGTGCACTTTTTTTTTGCAGTAACTCGTTTTAAATGTTAGAGCCCTCAGAATTCTATCAATGAAGTGTGGAGCTACTTTGGGCTTGATAATGGTGTAGAAATAGTGATTGCTTTACATAGGCAACTCTATGTACCTAACGCTAGCATAGTAAGCCTATTGGGAGCATCAGCTACAAGTGCTGTATTTCAGGATGCTTGGGGCGAATGGAGGTGAAATATGCAAAAATAAGTTTATACTTATTATCATGTTTCACTACACCCCAAGTCCATTTCAACCTAAGTTCTCCTTTAATTCAAAGTCTGCTCCTCACTGCCAATCTCAACATTTGCTCTGCTTCTGTTATCCCATCCCTCTGCGTTCTGTTTCTTCTGGAAAGCCAAGTGTCAAGTATACATACCCTGACCTACCAGGATGTTTAGAAAACATAGCTTTTCTTTCCCACAAGCAGCATATTTTGGCCTAAAAAACATACAAATGATCTGTCCACTGTACCTCCCGGTCGTTGTTCCATGTTGTCCGATACAGTGTAGCAACAGATGGTTTATAGTTTCATAGTGGGGTCGATATGACATAGACTCCTCTCTCTCTGCTGTAGGACTGAGAGGTTCCGCAGGTCATTTGTTCCTGCTGGAATTAGACTACTTAACACCTGATGTGTGTACTTAATAAGCACCATTTAGCACTTTTTTTTTTTTGTACCTGGGTGTGGACTCTGTCGTGTATGTTTTTTGTGTGTTTTTTTTTTTTTTTTTTTTTTTGTTGTTATTTGTGTGCTGTTGGACAAATGAATTTCCCCATTGGGGATTAATAAAGTATCTATCCATCTATCCACATCTGTTAGCAGACAATTGAGGCCCATGCACAAGCCTCAATTGCTGGTCGCTTTTCTATTAGAGGCTTGTAAACGATCCTCCAACAGCCTCAAGGGGAAGAGCCCAATGCCAACCAACCTGACCACCTAGACTCTTTTAAACCAGTCTGAGCATCTCTGTTAATGACTTTTATGTCCTGCCAAGTTGTGGAACTCTCTGAAAGATAAAGATGATCTGGAGATCACCTTTTTTTAGATTCCTCTGCAGCAGTCAAACAGACCGGATTCCTGCCTCTGCACTTAATAGAGCACCTGATGCACCAGACAGTGGATAACCCAGCTTTGAAATTCCAGCCTGTAGAAACTGCAACTGAATGCTTATAAAAAACAGCTCTGCAACTGGTATTGACAGGTTATTCAATAAAAGCTCTTCATCATTTAGCATGCACACCTAAGCGTCAGTTCTTTTAGTCCTCAGTACGAGAGATCAAGCCCTTAATACAGACTGAAAAAAAAAACAGTATCCTGAATGGTAGTCCATTCCCTGTAACTGTACCAGAAACAACGGTCTATCATAGCCCAGGTGTTCCACCGTCTTCAAAAGAAGAACATTATGTAGCATCCCATGCCAGCTATTGTCCAGACAGAAATGTTTAAGCAGTTTGTAGCCAGAAAGCAGTTGTCCTGCTGACAAGGTCAATCAGACCCTGTCCTCCCTCAGCCACAGGCAGATACAGAACAGGTGCATGAGTCCAGTGCTGACCTGCCAAAAAATGCACTATTGCTCTTACTCTGAAGCTCACTCTGTGAGCCTATGCCTCTGGAGTCTGAAGGCAATCTTGTCAGCCCAATAAGTTGAGGAGGGCCCAGGTCTAAGGCAACCCCTCTGCCCCAACTGCCTGTTTCTTCATGTGGGTAGACCATCCCATGTGCATCATCCCAAATTTTAGAGTGATTCAGTTCCAGTAAGTTAAATCAGCACTTGCATCTATACTTCCTGACAGGTTAATGGCTTTTACTCCCCCTGTGTGATTTATAACCTTTTTCTCACCTGGGGACAAAAATATAAAACATATCCTGCATTTCATTCCTGAACAGCCTTCAGATGTGTCACATACATGTGTGTGTGTGCTCAGTGTACAGCTGGAAAGCTGAATGGGTGGTGTTTTTGAAAGAATAACCAACCACCAGTTTTTGGACCTCTTCGTCTTCAGGGCTCTAATAACACTCACACATGCCTTGCTATATAAGAACACACACTGGCCCTTAGGACAGGGCAGAGGGGCTCTGATAAGAATACAATAGGTGTGATGGAAGCAGATAAGAGGCTGAAAGCAAGGCAACTGGACCATCTGTTTCTCTCTCTCTCTCTCTCTCTCTCTCTCTCTCTCTCTCTCTCTCTCTTACCTATAATTTTAGGACAAAAAAAAGTTTGAAACCAAAGAAAGCAGCAGTAAACAGGGGTAACCTGCCATACATGTCCATATGTAGAGTAGTAATGGCACTTAAAAAAGAAATTGAATAGAAAGGATTTTAACATGTGTCTCATTACTTATATATATATATATATATATATATATATATATATATATATATATATATATATATATATATATATATATATATATACTAATCATCCAAAAAATAGTTGCACCCAGGAGATTGTGTGGGATTCCATTGCTATTCAAATCTATTCAAATGTAAGATAAATATTACCAGGAACAATAAATAATCAAACATTCAGATTGATATGAAAATGTTTTTAACATACACATACAGAAGCAGTATATTATATGTGTAACTGAACATGCAAGACATCTCAGCATAAAGTTGTAGAGGTTCTTAATGTAGTTCTGTGATAATCCATCATAATTCATGCAGCCTCAATATACCGAGGGAGTTTTTATACCACATCCAATAGTATTTCACACATTTTTAATCATGTATGGGTCTGGCCATGTGGCTGGCCATGGCATCGTATCTGTGTCTTAAAGGCAAGCTCCTAAGACAGCAGCAGTATTTGGATTAGCATTGTCTTGTTGGACTGTTGCTCAGTGGAATGTGCATTCAGAAAAGGTAGGGTCACTGGTTGCAGGACCTTATTAACAAAACCATGTGCTTTCAAAGTGTCTATAATGGAGGTCTAAGGTGATCTGGAACTGTAAAAAAATAATAATAAAAAAAACACGCCATACACCATTACATCAGACCTTCTGAACATGTGATGCAGCATGACAACAAACAGAATCCAGAATAGTTTGCTGTAATTTGTAGTTACCCTCTACACTGCGCCACATTTACATTTCAGAACCATCCATAGTGTTGTTTTTTATTCCGCATATTTAATATTTATTATTTCACAGCTTCTTACAAATGATATGTAATTATATGAACGTGTGAAGTTGACTCTTTCGTGCCTTTGTTTCTGAGTGTGTCTGTTTGTGTTGGGGTCTATTTGCATAGCCAGAGGGGGGGTGTTCTGGCATTGCAGTGGTGCCTTGAAGTCTGTGTGAGTCTGTGTGAGGGCCACTAAAGTTGTGTCCTCGGGGCAACCAAGAAACAAATCACTGCCTTACCGCCCCATTAAAGAGCCGTAGAGGGGAGGAGCCGCCGGAGGTGGAGAGGAAGAGAATAGAGGGAACGGAGAGACACCTGTTAGTTTGGCGTCTCTTGCCCTCCTCACCTCTATTCTTTCTAGTTTGTTCTTTTCTTCCACTCTTGGCTCATCATGACCTTTGTTGTAAAGCCATTATGCTTTCCATGGGCAAAGGGAGCGAGAGAAAGAGAGAGAGAGAGAGAGAGAGAGAGAGAGAGAGAGAGAGAGAGAGAATGATGCAGATATGTGATCAGATATTAAAGACACAAGCTAATAAGACATATTGAATGATAAGATAAAATGGTATAATCAGCATTTTAATTTAATGCTGGCTGAAAAAAGCTAGCTAGCTTGCTAATGCTAGCTTAATAATAATGCAATAATGTTATTCAGTAATGTTACTTCTACACCGAACTGGTGACATTACCAATTAAATGCCAGCAAACAACAAAATTTATTCTTATTTCACATACAAAATGTTTATTTAGGTAATGACATGTTTACAAGGGATTCTTTCTCCCAGTGCAGTGTAGTTATAGCTAGCTATCTAGCTAGCAGTAGCACAGAATGGAGGCAGGAATACAATAAACACTGTAAGTTAGTGCATTCTACTCAAATAAACTGAAGTAAATAATACTTTTAATTCCACTTTTTATACGCTTATCAGTCACTACGTCTTCACAGACACAGATATAAAAATGCTAGCTAGCTTAGCGTTAGCAAGCTGAGGTAACCGACCACTATCATAAGTCTGCTAAGCTAAAAGACTGGCTGCTGTTCTCTGTATATTTTTTAGCTACAGATCATCTAACCTGCTGTAGCTTTCTATGTCTATATAAATTTATGGAGGATATACAGATATCATTATGTCTGTATGGTAATAAGTATCTGAGTTGTAAATAATGGAGACTGTACCATTAGCAAAGACAGAATATTGTTTAAACTGCTGATAAAAAAATCCTGCTCTAAAATTGCTGTAATGTTATTCATAGGCGAAATTTGTTTAACTTTGGCCACTTTAAAGTGTAGAGGAATTAAGGGTTAGGAGGACTCTTGTTGGTGTAGGGTAGATTTTTTTTTTGTCCAGGCTACGATTCCTTTCTTTGTTTATAATAATCAGTACATTAGGACCAGTCCAAAGCTAAAGAACTTACAAACATGAAGTAAAAGTTGGGTAAATTTCAGATACCAGCACCCGTTATGCATCTTCTTATGTGTGCCTCTGTTTGTGTGTGTGTGTGTGTGTGTGTGTGTGTGTGATTGTGAGAATGTGGGCTTTTCCTCCAGCCTTTGTTCAAGTTGACTGCTGGCTGAAATGTGACCTGTTTTTAGAAGAATGGTGTTGGGGTGTGTGGGGGATTAGCAGGTCTGATCTGAGAGCTGATATAGAATCACCTTCCTCTTCCTCATCCTCTGAGCAGCACTCACTATTGATGGACCTGTGAGGGAGAATTAAGTGACCAGCGCTGACTCGTTACATACCCAACATCTACAATGCTGTTTGAGACATATATATATATACAATATTAAACACACATATAACACACACAAGCAGATAAAATAATTTAACCATCTTTTCTTAAATGATTGATCTGTAGCAATTTGGAATTGCAATTAGAACCACATTTGTTCTCCTCTTAGGTCCTTTGTAGCCATGTGTTTTGGGACACATTTAGGTCATCTATTATGCAATTATGAAAGTTTATGGTGCTCTCCTTTAACTTCCTTACACTTTACAATTCAGACACTGGCTGATATACTCAATAGTCCCTAAAACGTAAACAGGGAACAATTTCGCCATACCAATTTTCATAGCCATACCAAGTAGGCATTTAAGGCTTAAGAAAACTAAAATACTATTTTTGTTGCAGTAAGATGACTAGGAGAAAGATAATGACTGAAAAAGCTGTATAATATTTAAAACAAAATTATATATTGTAATATCTGATTTCTGAAAAGGGATGATTAAATCTAAAACATTTTTTTGTAAAAATCTTTTACAAAAACGCCATTGATTTATATTGAATGATTTATATGTATTTTCCTTATTCTGCAGTGAATGTCACTACTGCTAAATTAAAGCTAAAAATTACAGGACCATGCATTATTTTCCTATTTTTACCTGTCGATTTAAAACATATTTTGACCATATGTGCTCCATATGCAAAATAAATACAACATAATATACATGGGTGCTGTAAACTAGTATTTAGTATGAAATTAGCTAATAGGAAGTTTTTAAATTTGTACTTTGAGCACAAAAGAACATTTAGAACATGTAGAGCCCTATCGGACACCTTGCAAAAGGCGCATTGTGATGCTCGTTGCTATCTGACACCCCGTAAACAGTCTATTTTCATGCCTTATGCACGCATTGTTAAAATAGTTATGGAAGTTTAGGAAAATATTAATGCCCATGGGTGTGGTGGTCTGGAAGTGACGTGTGTTCAGGTAAATATCTGGCTTGTTTCTATCTTGGTGGCAGGAAACACAGGGGCTACAGGTTTAAAACTCAGTTCAGTTAAATAAACTTAAGATGAGTGAGGACCTGCAATGTTAATCTAATATTGTCAAATATAAAGGATAGATTGAGGTTTTGGTGAGTTGTTTCCATGACTTGAAAGTGAAACTAATGTCAGTTATTCAGTGTTGCAAACCCAGCTTTTACATAAACAATAAACAGAATAAAGAATTAAACTAGACTGTTAGACTGTTATTTTAAATGAGCTGCTGGTGTACCTTTACAGCGTGAACACAAAGGTGATAAAACCCATATAAAAATCCGTTTTGAGTTTTTTTCATTTCATTCAAGCTTGAAAAAAATAGATAAAATATACTGGAGAAGTTCATTTACAAGCATTTTTATATATTTTTTTATACTATGTTAACCTACACTGGCTATGTAGCACAAATTACTGCCAAATACTGTATGGTAAGTGTTACTATACTTTTGCAGTGGGTGTGTGATGCACATACATTTTCACAGTTTACACGTTATCAAGAGGAAAGACCTGACTCATTTTGAACTGTGTTCTGACTGTTCAGGTGTCGCTGCTCCTTCATCAACAGACAGACGCTCCTACAGTGAGTGATAGTGAAAGAGCCTCTCCCTATTCAGAACATATACAGTTACTATCATTTCTTTTTTTATATACAGCTCTGGGAAAAAAAACAAGAGACTGATGATTTTCTTTGATTTTACCTAATTGAAAACATCTGGAATATAATCAAAACGAAGATGGATGATCACAACCATCAAAACAAGCTGAACTGATTGAATTTTTGCATCAAGAGTGGCATAAAGTTATCCAAAAGCAGTGTGTAAGACTGGTGGAGGAGAACATGCCAAGGTGCATGAAAACTGAGAATAAAAAACAGGGTTATTGCACCAAATATTGATTTCTGAACTCTTAAAACTTTAAGAATTTGAACTTGTTTTCTTTGCATTATTTGAGGTCTGAAAGCTCTGCTTTTTTTTTGTTATTTCAGCCATTTCTCATTTTTTGCAAATAAATGAAAATATTGGGAATTTGGGAGAAATGTTGTCCATAGACTCAAAACATATACCTATAAATAGCAAAACCGATTCAGAAAATAAAGTGGTCTAGTATTAGGTAGGGTGCCAGTAAGTTCATGTTTATTTATGTGTCCTAGAGTGTCCTATTCTATTGGCTGTGCTTCTTTACAGGAGCTAGAGAAGCTGTGTGTAGGATGTCCCCTCCCTCTTCACTCAACTTCAGTGTGTAGTCACTCCTTCAAGTGTTCAGCTGTAAAATATTGTTTTAAACTTGTGTGGTTTGATATTGAAACCTGTAACACTAACATACAGTTAACATTTTCTCCGCTGCTGAGTTTGGCACAAGTTAAATATTTTTACATGCTAGAGTGATCATAAAGAGTTGTACAAGAGTTGTACAAGACTAACAGAATATCACATGCTTGTAGACCCATAAAATGTGTGTTGTCATTCTGTAGTCAGCATCATGCCCATATTCGGAGCTGTAAACTAGTCTGAGCTGGATTTCTGCGTGACAGAAAAGAATGAGATTTCAGAAAATTGCAGATATCACGCTCCATGGTAAACAGAAGTGTTCCAAACACAATAGATCTTGTTCTAAGCAGATTCTTTATCTCAATATCCTAAATAGTTCTGGAACAATACATCACCAAGAATAAACAGTTATTGTGACAGGCCTTTCTGGTACAGAACACCTCTTTATTGTTAGTTTTTGGGGTACATGTTTAACGAAATATTCTGTATTTTTTAAAATAATATTATAATAACATATATATATATTTTTTTTTAGAGACCGAAACTTCAGGCCCTATTTTAGCGATCTATATCGCACCAGTCAATTGCGGTCAATTCTATGAGAAATGAACGCTAACATATACCATTATAGATCTACGTATTTCACTGCACTGCAGGTTTTACTGGGAGTTTGTATTGAAGAATTGACGGTGAAAAAAATCAACAACGCTATTTTAACAACCTGTGCCCGAGGCGTGAAAACAGACTGTTGATGTGGTGTAAGATAGCAACAGGCATCATGATGCACCCTGTGCAGGGTAAAAAAATGTAAAAAAAAACTTTACTGTCACTTTTATGTGTGTTTTTTATGGATGCTTGATCACCTCTAAAAAGGACTAGCTATGCCTATGTCATAATTTATTTCAAGAAGGGGCATATAATAAATCACTTTTTGTTCCACAAGAAGGCTGGCTAGAAGGGCCTTTGTCTCCTTTTGGCGCTTTAGGGGGCACTAGCAACACTTTTTCAACCATGGGGACACAAGAGGGAGGTCATTGCCCCCTGCCCTCCTTAATCTGCCACCACCACCAATGTGTTTGTAGAGTTGTATGGGTACTGGTTATTTCTAAATTAGAAAGAGATTAACATATTAACACATGGTACACTTCTGGCTATTGTTATAGAGATAGGTCTTTCTCTATGGCCAACTGCAAGAGTTTATTTTAAACTTTCAAGTAAGAACAGCACCAGGTCTCTGAGGAACGCTGGCTGACCAGCTCAGAGTGAAATTAGGTGACCCCAAAGAGGCATTGATTTCAGGCCAAGCATAGATTTCAAAATTCAACCAAGCCCACAGCAGCTATCATAAAAACAATAATTATAGCATTTCACCGGGTTTAGCGTGAGGCTGCTGTGGTACAGTCGCAACGTGCTCTGAGTCTGTATACACAATCCTGAAATCCCTAAATGCTGTGCTGAAGAAATGAGATTATATGAGATACCTGCAGCTTCTGATGCCTTTGTCTTACTGTCTTCTCCCGAGCCTGAAGCACAAGTCTACCAGTTGTGATGTCATGGAAATGTCCCCAACTGAGGGGTTGGAATTTTACAGAATGTTTCCAGAGATATCATTTAGCCATCTTTCTTTAATGGTTTAACCATGGGTTAACAAGATGGGCTCTTGTTAAATATGCTGTTAAATTTAAAAAATCATTCTTCCTGCAAAGCTAAAGCTGGTGTAGCTAAGCTGGTTAAACAGCATTGGGTATGTGTTTGTTTTTGTTTATTGGTTTAGCTCATCTACAACATGATCAACCTGACAAAGCTAAACAATAAGTATGATTAGCAAGACCAAGAATGGCCAGAATCAAATGAAACATACATTAGGTTGCTAAAATACCACTATATGCATATTTTTTTCTGGATTGGCAGCTTTTTAACCACCATAAATTAGTTCATGCTTCTTTTAAGGCATGACAGAAATTTGCGCATAAATGCCACCAATAACTTGTTACTTACGTTATGGCTACTAAAACACGCTATATTATACACGCTACTAAAAATTCTACTGGCTTACTGACCTTAATCCAATCAAAATGTTGAAAAATGTTGTGGAAGGACCTTAAGTGAACAGTTTATATAAGGAAACTCATGAACATGCAGTTTAACTGTTAAAGCTGTTCTGTACGGAGGGATGGGCTTACTGCTGCAGTTATTGAATCACGTCTGATACTAAAAGCAAGGGTTCACATACTTTTTCCACTCAAAGTACGTAATATTTGACCATTTTCCGAAACAAAAAGAACATGTAAAATATTGTATCTAAGTTATTTAACTGGGTCTCTTTATCTACTAAATCTAGGTTTAGTAGATTTATAGGTTTATAGGTTTACAACCTATAAAGCAGGGGTAGGCAATTAGTTTTGAAATTTTTAGTCAGAAAATTTTTAAGCCATTGCATGGCAGGCCACAAAAAAAAATCTGTTTTTGGAAAATGAAGCAGGTAAACCCAGGAAGAAAGGAAAATAAATAAATAAATAAACACACCGCTCCTTACCCGTGGAGTCATTAGGATCACAGTCCAATACACTACCGATGGCCCAGCTAGTAAACTAAGTTACAGCTGGGAAAAAAAACTCCTTATAATGAGATAGGTAGCCCAAGAACGGATGGAAAAACGAGAACAGGTGGAAACTAAAGTCACGCCGAGCGCGACAGAGAGACAGGAAGGTGTGTAAACTAGAGTTCGCCAGAGAAGTGTTTTATGTTTTTTTTTTTTCCATTATGGTTTATTATAGTTCAAACAACCTCACAGGCCAAATGTTTCACGCTTGTGGGCCACATCGCCTATTGCCGACCTATGCTATAAAGCATAGATCACTGTAGATAGATTGATACCTATTCATATTTGATATCTATTTATATCAAATATTTATACAGTCCAAACTGCAAAAGCTGGTCTTGAGCTGGAGTTGCAAAAGCTGTACCTCAGCAGTAGAGTGTTTGAAAACCAAACTAGCGAATGCTAGCAGATGCACTAAAAGGCAGGTCGAGAGACAGACTCAGACATCCAAAACCACAGAAAAAGCGTGATAAGTGTTTTTTCAGGCTTCTGCTAAACGCGTCCCCACCCTTCAAACCCACAGTCTGTGTCAGACCTGATTGAACCAAAGCCTGAGAGATATCTAGCATTAGCTTGCCGGTTGTGTGTCTGAGCATGTTCAACACACCATTGCTTTAAACCTACACCATCTTTCCCTTCATCAGTCAGGACTTGTTCTGTGTCTGAAGTTCACTTTTTAAAGTTTTGAGTTAAAGTATGCAGCTAATGTTGCTAACAAGCAACCTACTGGAAGCTAAAGCTAACACTTTTAGAGTTTTAGACTGTCATGCATTCTTTAGGGATGCTAGCTGTGTGGGATCTGCATATTAGCCTAGTTAGTTGTTTTCACACTTAAAAATAGATCTAGAGTTTGACCAAAATGGTAGGGATGTGTATTCTATGATTTAAACACACAAGTTAATTAAAAAGCTATGTTTTGTATTGCTCTTATGCTAGTCAACTAGCTTGGTTTTGCTGGCCAAAGCTGGTTAGGCTGGTTGACCAGCTTAGCTCTTGCCCAGTGTTGGGTGTTTTTTCATTTTGAATTTACAAGCATGATCAACTTGACCAGTTGCAGTTTAACTGCATGACCTGCAAGACCAAGTTGATTGTCGAGCATCACTAGATACTACAAAAGCTGATCGACTGCCATGACTACACTGGTTGACCAGCATGACTAAGCATGAAAAAATTAAATACAGCATATATTGTGCTGGTCAGGTGTTGGTTAACCATTTAGCTTACCAGTATAGGGAATGTTAGTTTGACCTCAGACTGTTTTAACTGTATTAAACACAAGAAATATTAATATTTTACAATTTTACATTTGTGTTGAGTAATATTGAGGTTACTATGACATGCAATATAATTTTATAATCTTAAAAAAAGTCTCTCTGTTTTAGGCCCTAACCAAAAAACACCATACCAGTAATAATGCCAGAACCACTGATAGTTCAAGACAGAAACAACAAATAATATATGACGCATAAACTATGATCACATGTTTAATTAGAACCATTTTTTGGAGGGTTAAATTGCTTTAAATGGATAAAGGGAGGACAGGAGGTTAAATTACTGTAATTTCACTGAATTGAAAGGAATTGAGCTTCATTTGATGAAAGTAAATACAAATATAAGTATAAAATGGGATCGTGTTTAGACTGCTGGGCCGTAAGCTGAAGACTGTGAGACTAAGACTGAGAACTGAAGGTAGGGTCTTGTGGTTGGAGGTTAGCTGTGTAGACATGGGGTGTGGTTGTGACTCTGGGTGTGTGTAGATGTGTGTGGGCTGTTAGTGAGCTTGTATGATTTCCAGCGCACTTTCTCTTTGGTGGCGGCGTGTGACAGTCGGCTGAGTGAGACCACTATATTTCCTGATTTCTGTGTGAAGTATTTGGGGCCTGCTGCCTCTGCCAGACAATTTGACTATTTCTGTACCAATGCTTTTTTTTTCTTTTTTCTTTTTTTAAACTTATAACCTGTGCTGCAGACAAATCTAAGGGTGTATTCACGCCTGAAAGCCTGGACCATTGTTTGTGTGGGTGCAGTCTCAACAAATTTCAAACTTCAGTTTGGCGAGTTGCTTTACATGTGTTGGGATGAATTCTGCCACCTTGTCTTTAAAAGCAGGCGTGTCCCACAAAAGAATGAGTGTAACAGATTCCCTTTTGAATCTTTTTATTTCTGTGAACCCTAAAAAATATATAAGGGATCATATTTCACTAAGATTGAACTCCTGAGTACAGTGGCAGACTTAGGAAAGGCAGGGGGTCTCCTTTGGTGCCCCCATGGTTAAAAAAAAGTATCATTGCAAGTGCCATATAGGGTGTCCCTAGGATATGATGTCCTCTACATCAAGAAAATGTTATAATGTGTCTTAATGGGTACACATCTATGGGTGCCCTCCTGCCCTTCTGGAGAGAACATTTTATAAACAGCTTGGGTCCACCACTGCCAGAAAAGAATGCAGCCACTGAAACAAACAGAAAAGTCTGATGACATTAGTTCTGTAAAAACAAGGATCTTTATGGCAACAAACCCACATAACATGCCCATGTGGGGTCTGTATGGGCAGCCCAAATGGGAACCAGAAGGTTTTGTCCACAGCAGTGGTGGACTCAGGCTGTGAGTGAAAAAAAATAAAAAGGGCACATAATGCACAAGATAAGGCCCTGGACATTCTAGAGGGGGTGTGGCTAAAACAAAAAAAAACATAAATAGATAGAATAAAAGCAAGATAATGAATCAGTATATTGTCTTTCACTGACAATTTACTTGCTGGTTTAAATGTACGATCAAATACAGTATATAGGGCACCATATCACATTTAATCCACTGGCAGCACCTCTTCATTAGAGAGATGTTTTTGTTTTTTTTGGGGTTTTTTTTATTGAAGGTTTTATTTAACAAACAATGTAAGTAATGTGCAGACAAAAGAGAATATACCAGCACATGGAGGTACAAGAGTAAAGAGTTTTTTTAAAGACATAAGGAGTATTTGTACAGTTCAAGTCTACGAATAAAAAAACTAAGAATACAGGGACTTGCATATTTGTATATATATATATATATATATATATATATATATATATACTTGCTGAGAAAAATTGTGGTTGTATAAAAGACCTGCTAGATAATTTATTTTAATGAAAATTAGGCAGTGTTAAAGGGAGTTTTATAATGTCACATTTACAGTGAAGGAGAAAAGTAAGGCCACCAACTGACTTCAAAAATATGATTAGGGAATATGTTCCAGATAACCTACTTTATATCAAACGAGATATTAAGACACAAAAAGGCAAGTCATTTTAATCCACCAGCAGCATGATCACCTATCATAACATCTTTTTTCACAGAAGAGACATTTAAAGTCATTGAAGGATATATAAGACAAGACAGAGTTTATGCTTTTACGAGTAAAACCTTACCCAACACTGAAATATCACATTGACTTCATGTTATTATTATTATTATTTTTTTGGTCTTTACTAATTGTAACTTCCAAATACTTAAATTAATTGTTTGATTGGAACATTGGAAATTTCTAAGTACAGCTTTGGAAAAAATAAGAGACCACTTAAAAATGATGAGTTTCTTTGATTTTTCTGGAATATAATCAAGAGGAAGATGGATGATCACAAGCCATCAAACCAAGCTGAACTGGTTGATTTTTCCCACCAGGAGTGGCACAAAGTTATCCAAAAGCAGTGTGTACGACTGGTGAAGGAGAACATGCCAAGATGCATGAAAACTGTGATTAAAAACCAGGCTTTTTCCACCAAATATTGATTTCTGAACTTTTTTTGTTATTTCAGCTATTTCTCATTTTCTGCAAATAAATGCCCTAAATGACAATATTTGTATTTGTTATTTGGGACATGTGTTGTCTGTAGTTTATAGAATAAAATAACAATGTTCATTTTACTCAAACATATACCTATAAATATCAAAATCAGAGAAACTGGAGTGGTTTCTATTTCTTTTCTAGAGCTGTACGTCTCATCATAGTCTTGCAAACTTCATGTTAGTGCTGCCACCTAGTGGACCGTCGCTCTACACACTCTGATATCAGTAACGCTAAACAAAAAAATTAAAATCTATTTAATTCTGTATATGTATCCAATTACTCCATCCAGCCCGTTAATAATAATAATAATAATAATAATAATAATAATAATAATCAGGTATAATGATGTAAAGATGTAAAAGAAAACAAGTAACAGCATCTCAAAGAGTAATTTCAGCACAACAAAACAAAAACAATAAATATATATATATATATATATATATATATATATATATATATATATATATATATATATATATATATATATATATTGTACAGCATAATAACATATTTTTAAACTCTTTATTAACAAACACTGTAACAAGTCAATAGCAGTTCAGTTCAATTTCTGTCTAGTACAAACAAACACACACACACACGCGTTTCCAGCTGACCTACAGTAGTTACAGTAAACAGTGAACAATGTGTCCAGCTCCACCTAAAAAAATACATTTAAAAGACGATTTATTTGATATATTTGGTCTCAATTTCACAAGCTACAGTTACTGAAATTATTAAACTTCCGCCTCAACCTTAACACTTAATCCACATGCATCACTGCTATAATCTGTTAAATAAATTACATTTACTCTCAGTATCACAGAATGTGTTTAAATCGTTCACAAAAAACATGTAGAGCTAAAGAAGGTCTCTAAATATTCCCTCGAATTTCCAACCCAGGTAACAAGGTAACACAAGCTAAGGTATTGAGCTGTCGTGAGAGAGGCTCCCAGTCTCCCCAGTCCGTGGCGTATTTTCCCTTGTTGTGGGAAATAAGGCTCTACCTTCCAAGTACGTCTCGCTGCAGCCTGTAGGAAGGCGGAGTTGGACATCCAACTCCGCCCACATCCAACCCCGCCCACATGTGCTCTTGTACGCCAACCCCCCTACTTTTTTGTTCAAGAAGCACTGTGTGCCACGTGAAATACGCATATAACGCCGATGTTGCGCTAAATTTACGCATATCTTGTGAGTAGTTCCACCACGTAGCCTTGGCTACAGCACTACACATGCTGTAGTGTAATGCACAGATATCACAAAAAATAGGCTATATATACAGTACCAGCCAAAAGTTTGGAAACACTTTCTCATTCATTTTTGGTTTAACATTGTAAATAAAGTAATACATAAGGAATCATGTGAACTTAAAAGTGTATGATTTTATTGTTTTTCTTATATGGCATGCTGCTAACTTGTGGTTTATGAGGCTGGGAACTCTTGCTCTTCTTTTTCATCACGTGTGCCATTTCTCCTTTATTTTATACAATAAGCAAATAATTGCATACAACGGTTTGCTGTTTCCAAAAGATCAATTGCCTCTGTCCTGTATATCACAATACATTATACATTAATCTGTCCCACTCACCAGCAGAGTAAGCCATTATTTCACTGCATTAATCCTTACATTTAAATTTGTTAAACTAGTTGCCAGAGTGTGTAGATTTTATAAATTTATTTTAGACTGGTAAATATCTCCAGAATTATTGATTAGCTATCATAGGAATCATTATTTACTTATTATATAAAGTTAAAACGTACAATATACAGTTTTTGGTTATGTTCCATATGAAATAAAGAGCACACTATCAATCATGGCTTTGCACTGGTAGAGGCTGGTCAAAGGGTGCATCTGATTATTTAAGTGTTTGATTGTTAGATCACACCTGTTCTCTGTACTGTAATGCTCTATACTTCATATTACAGATAGACAGAGTGCTTCTTATCACCACTCAGCAGGGGGAAGGCTATTTGTGTCATAGTCATAGCTAATATATAATAATGATATTAGAAGTAATTCTGCATCTTCACTGTCAACAGGGTGCTGAAAATATTACAGATGAGAATGACACAGCTGCACTGTATAGCATACAATTTAGGACCACCACAGAGCAGCTATTATGTGGCTTGTTGGTTATTCACAACACTACAGTGACACTGACATAGTGGTGTTAAGAGCTGTGTTGGTATGAGTGGATCCGACAAAGTAGTGCCTCTGGAGAATTTAAACACCTCATTGTCACTACTGGACAGGAAATGCTCCATCAACCAGCATCATGTGGGCAGCGTCCTGTATTCAGCATCAAGTAGGCAGCATCCCATGGGCACTGATGAAGAATTTGCAGAGATGAGCAACAAACTGTGCAGCAACAGATTTAAAGATTCTGTCTCTGACTTTTCACTCACAATAGACCTCTTTCACGCAAGGAGGAGGGGTCAAGTTCCGGGCGAGGTGATGTGTAAGCGTATTTCCGGTTTGCAGCACCGCTAGGAAAATGGATGGCTTTTATTATTCCTCGTCTTTGGCTGAACTTCCCCGCTTTAGGCAGGATGATGTGACCAGAACTGTCGAGGAGCTGTCGAGGACCAAACGAGCCAAACTCGATAAAGGATACAAGTTCTTTTTCGAGCAATTTATTTTTGATTATGAAGGTAAATGGATGCAGTTCTGTAGTTTAGGTTAGCCAAGTTAACTAGCCTGCCTAGCTAGCTTCTTAGCTCGGTGCTCACTTAACATTCTATCATTTAAGCCTTTATCAAACTGTTTGTTAATTCTATTGTTAAATAAAGCATATAGTGTACTGTTATAAGTGCCTGTCTTATGATATTGTGTGTTTAGTGTCCAATGTTGTAGAGAAGGAGATCCGTGTTAGGGCTCGGTGCTACCGGTCCTTAAAGAAAAGCGAGGAACCACACAAGCTAGAGGTCCAAGCTCACGGTTCAGCTATCTCACGGTTCAGCTATCTCACGGTTACAGCACTGCAGTTCGCTAAACCATCTTAACTTCCCCAAATAGATTTACTAGTTATTATTAGAGTCTGATACCCTGTTGAGTTTTATGGACTCTGCCAACACACACCTGTTTAGCAGCCGCTTGCCTTCACGGATGGTTCCTAGTGCCAGTCTTGAGGGACACGCATGGATGAATGGAAAGTCATGTTTTTTTAAATACACATATGAAGTACAGGATTAAGCTAATTAAAGTGAAATTAAAATGGATGCGGACTACAGTGGTTGTTTCTAAATGTTCTGGGGTATATTTTAGTAGCAGTATTTTGCTAGATTACATCCTTCTTAATAAAACCCTTAATCTATGGTACTAAACTACACCCCATGATTTTCTTCTGCTGTTGCAGTTCTTTGTTTGTTCAGTTCAGCAGTAAACATAACTACTATTCTTCATCTTATTCTACTTTAACACAGAGGTAAGGTTTACCTAAGGTGAAGGATAGGGTTCCTAGTGTATGTGACCCACAAACCCAAAAGCACAGTTGCTATAAATGAAGAAATAAAGTGGCCAAGAAATAATGTAAACAAATAAAAAAACGTAGCCATCTAATGTAAATTAGGTTATAAGAGTAAGAAAAAAGGGAATATCTTAATATTAAGAGAAAAAGGTGAGGAAAACATTGCACTTTAAGCTAGCTTGATAACAGCTGTTCTATATAAAATGGACCGTAGCTAGCTAGCTACAAGCTTCTGTCTATTTTAGACAGAACAGCTGTTATCATGCTAGCTGAATCAGACTTTACATGCATGTTTTTTTCCTGATAACACTGTACTTCTTTAGTTTATCTTGTTTAAAGTACAATGTTTTATAGAGCAGTGTTACTAGCTTGCTAGCTAGGTAGTTAGCTACTCGCCGGGAGTCGGCCGAGTCACGTAGTCGTGGTCCCGCACAGCCGCGCTCCCGTCTCCCTCTTCTTCCAGCACACCGACAGCCTGCTCCCCTATCGCGCCCTCCTCGTCCAAACGAGCAGAATCTCCGAGACGGGAATTCACTCTGCTGTACACAGACTGCCTGGCTGGCCGAGTCCAGCTAAAACGACGCGGTATCGCACCTTTCTTCAGCCACGTCTTGCCCTTTGGTGTAACGTAGATGTCCTGCGGCTCAAAATGAGCGCTACACACATGCGTGCTGTTCCTAAGAATTTTGAAATTCGGCCCCTCACTCCTTCTAATGGCTATCACCCACTTCTTTCTGAGTTCCTCCTCAGCTGGAAATGAGTGGAAACTCAAATAAGGCTGTTTTTGCTTGGAATTAGAGCACAGTGGTACGCTGCAAAAACACTTACTACTCACTTGCGCCATGGCGGAAGAACGAACGCTCCAAACGGAACTGAGTTTACACAGAAATGTCTAGACCGGAAATGTCGACCCCGGAAGCGAGAGAAAGGCCTATGTAAAGCAGCTGTTGGTAGAAGTGTCTAATAGAGTGAACAGTGTTTTATACCTATTGTATATTATACACCAGTAAACCATTATGCAACTAAAGTGTCCTAGATGCTAATTGGAGCTAAAAAAAGAATAATAGAAGCAGAAACAAGCAGGTGGTAATAATGGTATGCTGGATAGTGTATAACGATAGAGTACAATATATCAAATGCTGTGGTTTCAGAAATTAAAAATGTATGTATACATAGCTATTTTGTCAATAATAATAATAATAATAATAATAATAATAATAATAATAATAATAATAATAATAATAATATCCCTTTCCTGCTTCTCCTCTCCCAATTTTGTATGGCTGACAGTAGTTCCCAGGGAAATTAACTCCATTTACAAACACTTTGTCCAAGCTAATACAATATCTTTATTGGCATTTATTGGCACACTAGCCTTTAAAATGTTTGGTTACATGCTTTGGTCAAACAAATACAGAAGTCTTTATTTAAAAATGCAACACCCAGCCACTCACACACCCAGCCACTCACACACCCAGCCACTCACACACCCAGCCACTCACACACCCAGCCACTCACACACCCAGCCACTCACACACCCAGCCACTCACACACCCAGCCACTCACACACCCAGCCACTCACACACCCAGCCACTCATGAAGCTGGCTGCAGAATCCAGGGTGCTCGTTTTCGCTGTAAAATGCCACAAGCTCCCCTCGTCTCCCATGCCCAACGTAGCCTGTAATATAAGTAAAAGCACACACTTTCACAAAGTAACAATCTCTCAAGCCCCAATACCTTAAATATATTGACGTACCAATTTCTGACCTCAGGAAAAAATTATCAAAATTTATTTAGAACAAACATACCCAGTATGCAGTCTTTATAAGTTTCTTGACAGTTCTGGCAGCACTGCAGTTCGTACATCCTGCGAAACTCGTCTTTACATGCAGCACTGTGATGTTTTCATGGCACTACACCTGTAGGTTTAAAAAAATCAAGAATTTTAAAATGATTTTAAAATCAGTGAGTGTAATTCCTTTTCTAAGGGAAAACAAACATCTTAACTGTACTGAAATATCATGCTTACTGTCAAGCCACTCGAAATGTGCCCGGGCCCGGAATGATTGTTGTCCAAACAATGTCCCGGAAGAGACGACAAACCAGTGACAGCTTTAAAAAAGCTTTGTCCCCCTCTTCCAGAACTGTATCTATGAGAATAAGGGGCATCTGTGAAAAACATTATAGAAGCATGTAGATTTTGATTCATGAAAATTATAGTAATTGAAAAAAATGACCAGATAACATTCTAAGGCTGCAACCAATTACTATTTTGGTATTCTATTAATCTGAGTTGGCACTTATTATTTCAATCATATCCCCAATCTCTGATTACTGTAGGAATGGCTAGCATTTTTGCCTGAAGACTGTAGTCAGCGTCATTCTGTTGACTAATCTCTGCCTTAACGTAACAAAACAGCTCTCTGCTTTTCTATCCCTTTAAAATGATAGCACTCCAATAGCTTATGGGCTTCAAATGCCCTTGAAATGACTAGTCAACACTAGGTCAAGTCGAAATTTCAAATAATGTCAACTTATCTTTTCAGCCCAATTCAGACTTTTGAAAACAAACCACAACAGTAAAACATTTTAAATGGCCCAGTTAAATTAACCCGAAATAAAAAAACACACATCCACACCCTCACACCTGTTCAAAGGAGACGTTGCCCATTCTATCTCCTTCATCAGTCACACGTTCAACACGCTGAACTTTCCTGAGAGAAAATATAATAATTAATATAATTAATACCATGCACAGAGGAAGCAAGACCAGAACTGGGAGAAGGTGTATCAGGAGTAGCTGGCAGAGGGGGAGCTGGACGTGCATCAGAAGTAGCAACAGTCTGTGGATTAAACACTTCTGCTATAGTGGTCTTGGTTGCACTGCTGCACAGAGATACATGATGTCTGAACTGGTCTTTGCATAGTATTGTATGGCTGCAATAGACACAATAAAAGTGTGCTGTAGGTGTGCAGTTTAGAGATGAAGGAAACTGTAAGACCAAAATGCACACAACATGCAAATAAGCCTATAAATATAAATATTCTTCAACTCATTATGCCCATCAATTGAGTGTAAGATGTAAGTGCATTTGTTGATTCAAGATATTACATTTACATGTTTATTTGTTATAGCCAATGAAATCAATATCTCTCTCTCTGTTTAAAGAAATACTTCCCCATACCGTTATTCTCGACTGCTTGTTTGATATGGTTTTGTAGATGTAGGCTGTTATTAAATCGCTGGTCAGTGTCAAAACTGAAGCAGGGGCATTTGAAAACACCACACTGGCCAAACCGTGAAGGGTCAGGAGTGGCCTGGACATGTGTTGGTGCTGTATGCTGTAAAACAGAAAGCAACAAAACACATGAGCTTACAATTACTATATCGGTGCACATTAATTGTAACTACATTCAGTACAAAGGTAATAAATGTGCATCGACTTAACCCTCCTGTTACGTTACGGGTCAAATTGATCCATTTAGTAAGATAGTAAAAGTATTTTTTCTGTATGAAACGTCTTCAGCTTGCCTTTATTTGTATAATTAACATATAACATGAAAATGGTTAATTTCATATTTGCAACAACCCCCTGCAAAAACTGAAACTAAAACGAAATTGTAATGTTATGTTTCATTTATATGTAAAAATATTGTGTTGGTCGTTTAAAAGTAACAAAGTAGTAAAACAAAAAAAAAGTAAGATTTTTTAAAATGGAAAAACAAGTGAATTATCCTAATTGAACTATTACCTCTATTGTACACTATTGTACTAAATGTTGATAGAACAATCAGCAATGGAGTTAGTTATTAAATATTTACTCTTCTGGTTAGGATTATTTTGGTTTCAGAAATATGTTGGATAATTAAAAATGAACCAGGTCAAATTAACCCGGGAATACCATTGCTATTCCTGACAAATTAAATAGGAGGATTAAGCATTGATATCTTCAAATATTTATTTGTATGACTAAGACTTTGAACCAATTTTAGTTAGCTAGATTATCTTGCTATCTTGTTAGCCAATTAACTTCTTGTATAGACAGTTTAAACAGTTTTTTAGGTTAGCTGACTATAACCCCTAGCTATGCCTTAAAAACAAAACTGATGCCTAGCTCACTACTAGCTATGAGAGTTTATCTGTGATACCATTAATTGGTAGCATTTTAGCCCATAAAACAGAAGGTAAGATAACTAAAGTTTGAATTAGACAAGACTGGGTGCAATTCTGCATTAGAATCCATCAAAAAAACGGCAATATGACTAGCTAGAAGCAAACAAACCACATGGTACACGCGCCGATGTAGAACCTTCATGTGCGTATCAACGACTCACCGTTTACTCATAAAATATAATATAGAAAAACAAGAGGACATTATAAAAATAGCTCTGTTAACTTAAAAAATAACTCAATATTTGTACTTACCGCCATAACCGGAGATATAAATCAGATAGATGCTTTAGCTGCTTTCTCGGCTACAATTCCTGTTTACCTGGAGTAAATGTAGGCGTTCGTGACGGACGTAAGGTGGGTGTTGCTTTAGACGTAAGGCGGAGTTGGACATGGGCGGAGTTGGATGTGGGCGGGGTTGGATGTCCAACTCCGCCTTCCTACAGGCTGCAGCGAGCGGCTCCTCCAACCTTCCAGCTCAGTAGGAGGCGGTAGTGTACCTAAAAATCAGAAGGAGACAGAACTGGAGCTCCATCAGCTTTTAGTGAGTAATTCTGTAGGTTTCAACAGTTCTGGTCCTCGCTGTGTATCATAGGAGTCCGTTCTGAGAAAATAAATATCTTCAGTTAGTTGGTAAGTCTTTCCCGGGCTCTCAAATAGACCGTGTCCAGTTGATTTAATAGCTCGTTGTTTAAACATCATTCCAGATGTTCCGCGTTTTACCGAGTCCGTCTTGGATTTTCAAGCTCCACTGCCTTCGATAGGTCTCTCTCTCTCTCTCTCTCTCTCTCTCTCTCTCTTTCCCCTGAACTCCAACTTCCTCTTATTAACCTGCACACACTCTTTTTCTTCCAGCTCTTTACTCCTCTTTCTGTGTCGCTGCATTTCCTCCGCATTTAACTGCACTGTTTAGCTGAACTAGCGAGCATAAGTCTGCTGTGTTTGTCCTGTTCTCTAAGCTCTACCAGCTCTTCAGCTTTCTCTCCCATGTTTCGGATGGATTTAAGTAACATCGATCAACCCCTACAAAATAGCTAACTAGCTAGTATGTAACAGTGATTTTGTGCATAAACGATAAAACACAGGGATAATTGGAAGTTCAAAATGTTAATTAATTAGAGTAATTAATTATTAATTATCATGAAAAACACAAAACCATTACAGTGTTCTCAAGTCTCACGCTTTGAGCACCTCAGCGAGTTCACACGCTCACACGCCACACATGGTATTTCTCACGCCTGCCAATCCATCGGCTGTATATTATAATGTACTCCCGTTGAGCCAATCAGAATATAGATCACTCTGTTGTTAGGCAGACCTAGTCAAAGAGGGTGGAGTTTCAGCCAGAGTGTCAGAAAAAGATGCAGTGTGTAAATAGCAATTATTGCTGGGTATCACAACTACTAATTAATTTACCTCAAATGTACTATATACATACAATGGACATTTATCTCAGAAATGCTATTTTCTTCATAAATTCACCTCAGCAGTGCTATTCAACTTTTACCATAGAGGTGCTTATCTTATTATAAATTTACTTTAGCATGGCTCATTTAAGTTACAATTATATCTCAAAAATGCTTAATTATATATTTTCCTTAGCAGTGCTATTTTAGTCATAAATGTTCCACAGCATGGCTATTAAATGATGCGTTTACCTCCAAGGTGCTATCATGTATTTAATCTAAATTTGATATTCTAATCGCAGTTATCTCAACAGTGCCATTCTGATCATAGGTTAACCTCAGAAATTCTATTCTAATCATACATTTATCTCACCAATGCTATCCTATTATAGGTTTATCCCAGCAGTGCTATTCTAATCATACATTTAGCTCAGAAATTGTATTATATTCATACACTTACCTCAACAATGCTATCTTAATCATTGGTTACCTCAGCAATACTATGCTTAGCATGCATGCATGTATGTATGTATGCATGTATGGTAGTGCTATGGTAGTGCTATTCTAATCACAAATGTACCAGAAACACGTCCTGTGTAAACTGATAGTAAGTACAAAAAGTAATGCTGAAAATCTTAATTAATTTAATGTATGCAAGGAGAGTGTATGTTTTGAGTTTGCCAGCTGCCTGTCATTGCTGTTAAATATCATCAACATTAGAGGAAACAATTAAATATGAAGTAAAATAAATTGTTCAGCCTTACAAAAAAAGTGTTTTTTTTTTTGTAAAGGACTCTTCATTCTTTTACAGACACTGCAGAGGGTTTGTGTTTGGTCCTGAGGTTCTGAGAAGATTCTGAGGGGTTCTATTTTACAGGACGCTACTTGGGCATTGAAAGACCTGTTCAAGCATCACTTCCACTGTTTCAGATTGGTAATTTCAGGTTTACTTACTACTCCCTGTAAGAGACTTGGTCGCATACATGGATACATTGAACTGAAAAGTTCTTATTTTATATACATCAGCAGTAAGAACTGGAAGGTCAAATTAAAATTAAATGTAGATTTCCATTCCTCATTGAAGACTCCCATTTTTTAGTTTGCCATGTAAGAGATTTTCATTTCGCACCCAAAACAAGCACTGAGCTTAGGTTTGTTTTTTCTTGGCTTTTTTCCAGAAATGAATGCCTATTTGAAATTTAGCTACAGAAATACACTAAACTAGAACATTTCACACCGAGGTTAAACTTGTGAAGAGGGGAAGAACATGGAATCTACAAATATCTTTGTTACTCAGCAAACATCTTTTCCTACCCATCCCAAACACATGCAGAAATGTACAGACAAGAAAAAAACTCACCACTGCACAGTCTGTGGGAAGAGTTTTACTCGACAGATGCATCTCCAACTACACCAGCGCATTCACACTGGAGAGAAACCGTATCACTGCTCAGACTGTGGGAAGAGTTTTACTGATCAGAGTACTCTTAAAAAACACCAGCGCATTCACACAGGAGAGAAACCGTATCTTTGTTCAGACTGTGGGAAGAGTTTTAATCAACAGATTAATCTCCGAAGACACCGGCACATTCACACAGGAGAAAAACCGTATCACTGCTCAGACTGTGGGAAGGGTTTTACTCAACAGATTCATCTCCAACAACACCAGCACATTCACACTGGAAATAAACCGTATCACTGCTCAGACTGTGGGAAGAGTTTTACTCAACAGATTCATCTCCAACTACACCAGCGCATTCACACTGGAAATAAACCGTATCACTGCTCAGACTGTGGGAAGAGTTTTAATCAACAGATTACTCTCCTACGTCACCAGCGCATTCACACTGGAGAGAAACCTTATCACTGTTCAGACTGTGGAAATAGTTTTAATCAACTGAGAACTCTCCAACTGCACCAGCGCATTCACACTGGAGAGAAACCATATCAGTGCTCAGACTGTGGGAAGAGTTTTAGTCGTCGGTGTGTTCTCCAACTACACCAGCGCATTCACACTGGAGAGAAACCGTATAACTGCTCAGATTGTGGGAAGAGTTTTAGCCGTCAGAGCCATCTCCAGCAACACCAGCACATTCACACTGGAGTGAAACCGTATCACTGCTCAGACTGTGGGAAGAGTTTTACTGATCAGAGTACTCTTAGAACACACCAGCGCATTCACACTGGAGAGAAACCGTATTATTGCTCAGACTGTGGAAAGAACTTCAGGTATTTAAGTGCTTTGAAGAAGCACAAATGCTCCAAGAGCAGTGATGGAACTGGGCTGTAAAACATCAAAACCCCAATCCAGGAGTAAAAGATGTTGATGGGACGATACACTATTTTCAGCTCCGATCTGATTACTAACTAGGCTAACAGACTGCAGATGTTAATGGAGATGGCTACTGGCTAACTGGCGATGCTAACTGTATTTCCGAACTAAATTAATCACAGTTTTTACTAAGAGATGGTAGTGTTTGTGCTGGTTAGTGTTTGTAGATCCTGTGGTTTTATAGGATATGTGGATTATGACTATAGTTCACTCCAGTCTGTAGTTAATACCTTTACAACACCAGAATGCAGCTGCTGTCAGTTTAGTGCTAGCTAGGCTAACAGACTGCTGGTGTTAATCTGTTCACCCCTCGGACCCTGACTGCTGTTCAGCGTTTCTGAACAAAAAAATCCCCAGATAGTTCATTTTTTGTAGACAAACTACTAAATAGCTAAATTACTCAGTCATACATCTTTTATGTATTTAAGCCAATCCCATTTACTTACAGGTGACATTTTCAATGCATTAATTTAAACTACAAGTTTACAGAAAGAGTGTTATTGAATTTCCAAATATGAGTAATACCAGGATCTGACTGAAAACAGAAAAGATATAGAAATAACACAATGATCGGTTAAAGGTGTAGAAGAGGTGTCACATTATATCATATTATTAATGTAGTAAAAATGAGCCAATAGCCTATTCTAGGACTTTTCCAGAGGAATTAATTGTAAATTGAATTGAAACTGTAAAATACCAAGATTTTTACCCTCCAGTAATCATAGTAAATCAAAAAGTTTAGAAAAACACATTCTACGTGGGATTTAGTGTTTTTTCTCTTCTTCTGTTTAGTTTAGTGTATGTTTATAATAACACTCCGGTCCAGATGATGGCGGTAATGTACCGGTAAAATAACAGAAAAAGAAGAAGAGCAGTCTAGGAGAGCAGGGTTTGTGCTTGGTTGTCAAGGATAACCAGCTTCAATCTTAACATGAGCCAGTGTTTTATTTCTTGGTAAATAATGTGATAATTACAAGTTAGAGTTATAATCTTGGACCTTAAATAGTTCTAATCCCAACACTTGCCTGGTTGAGAAGGGTGGCAACGTTTGCAAAGAAGAAACCGATTTATTCCAGATTTTACCACATTTTTCTTTACTTCATTATTCCTGCTTTTTCCACTCTTCTCTGGATTATTGCAGAAGGTGCCAATCTTTTAGAAGGTAAGTGAAGAGTTAAATTATTGTGCCAAATAAGGTTGGGGTGACTTGCTGGAATTCTTCATTTAAGCGTAGAAAAAATGGTCTGGTAACGTTATGAAAACTTAACATTTTTAGATTTATGGTGATGAAACATAACAAGACAACGTTCTGGGTATGTTTTTTTTTTTTTTTTTTTACAAATAAGGTTGAGCTGATGTTCTAAGAGCGTGTTTAGGAAAAACATTTTGGGACCGTCAAGAAAACTGGACAGATAAACGTTCATAAACGGTGTTCTAAGAGTTTCCTGTAACTGTAAAAAAACGTCCTAAAAACTTTAAGAAAACTGGACAAATTTGTGTAAAGGGAACATTCAATGAAAACTTTATAACAACCAACGGTCTTACAACGTTAGCTAAACGTTGTAATAATTTTGGGCAAGGGCCTCCTTTATGCTAAATTAATGAATTAATTATTTAAAGAAATAGTCATAATGTTTCATTTATACAGCTCTGGATAAAATTAAGAGACCACTACAGTTTCTGAATCAGTTTCTCTGATTTTGCTATTTATTGGTAATGTTACACAACATTTCTCCCAAATTACAAATAAATAATATTGTCATTTAAAGCATTTATTTACAGAAAATGAGAAATGGTTGAAATAACAAAAAAGATGCAGAGCTTTCAGACCTCAAATAATGCAAAGAAAACAAGTTCATATTCATAAGGTTTTAGAAGTTTAGAAATCAATATTTGGTGTAAGAACCCTGGTTTTGAATCACAGTTTTCATGCATGTTGGCATGTTCTTCTCCACCAGTCTTACACACTGCTTTTGGATAATTTTATGCAGTTCCTGGTGCAAAAATCCAAGCATATCAGCTTGAGATGGCTTGAGATCATTCATCTTGCTCGTGATTCTATTCCAGAGGTTTTAAATTGGGTAGAATCAAATAAACTCATCATTTTAAGTGTTCTCTTATTTTTCTGGAGCTGAATGTAGATAAGTAACTGGGGGACTATGCGTTCAGAACAGTGTACAACAGGATATCGCGGTTAAAGTTCCTCGTGTCTCGGGCATGCGCTAAAATATGACTATAATACCCTAATCAAAACGGACTGTCACTTTAAAGACCTTTACGTATCTTATAAGAGCATTATGTAGTTTTATACCTATAAATTGTAGAACATTTTATGTTCTGTATGCTTTATTAAGCTTTATAACATTTAGGATCAGCACAAAGCAGGTATTACATGGGTGAATATATACTTTGTCTGAAAGCAGGGACACTAACATTGAGGAGGTGACTGCTGAGACAGGCTGCAGGCTCCAGCCCCCCGCGACTAAACGCCTAAATTAATTAATAAATGAATTAATTATTATGTAGATGGAGTACAAGCTTTTTATGGTTTTGCTAGCTTAAAAGTATTGTTGTGGTGTTGAACCTGCCACAATATATGGCATTGTATCTGCATACAGTGGAGATAAAATTGCTAAATAAAGTAAAGTTGCTAAAACGTTTTGTGATATGATTTTATATTCATCATGCTTAGGGACAGAAAATATAACAAAAATATAACAAACCGGTCACTCACATACGAGACATGTTAAGACATGTTTATAATGTTCAAAACATTATAAAAGACCCTCGTGGATAAGTGGGAGAAGGCATATGAAGCAGAACATTGGACTTGGCTTATGTGTTTCTCACAGAGCTGTAGTTCCATCTCTGCAATGCCATATGGCACCGCGGCAGTTTCTCACCTCCCGGTCGGTGCCACACAACTTCACGGGTGAGGTGGACGGGCTGACAGAAAGGACCTTAGCTTCCACAGGGCTCACATGTAAGCAGAGAGAAGGGACTAAGAACAGAACGTCAGTGTAGTAAAGTAAATGTTTGAAAGTAGAATTGTAGAAATGTAGTACGTGTAGTGTTCAGAGTACCGTTTTGCCAGCAGCCATCTTGCTTGCCTTTAGGCTGGTCTTCTCATCCGCCAAGGGGATTCCTCACGGTAAAGTTCAAATTTACAGTCACATCAGTCCTGTTATTCATCAGCACGTCAAAAAACCGACGTTCCTTTAAACCTGACAAACAAACAAACATTAAGACAACACATTGATAAATTTGTGGGATAAATTTGTGTAGGACAAAATCAACCACTTAAGGTGTTTTGTCTCGTTTTTCAAGCAGAGAGCGTTCCTGTTCTGTTCAGCTTGCAGAAATCTCCGTCTCTTCTCGGGGCTGAAGATTACAGCGTCATGGTACTCCTCCCGCCCAGTCTGTAGCACTGCATTAAAGAATTCAGTGCTGTTTGCCTAAAACTTAATTGATGAGACAAGGTGAACAAAGCCCGAAACTGTCTCAACTTCTTCTGTTGGTTGTTTCGTGGGACTTGCCATCTTAACAGTGAGCAAAGCTAGCCCCTATTACTAGTGATGCCCCAGGAGGGTGAAGACTAGCACATGCACATGTGAAGTCAGCCACCGCATCTTTTCAAACTGCTGCTTATGTAGCATTTCCTCACAGAATCCTAGTGCGGTGGACGTCACCCTTTGGAGTGATGTGGGGAGAGAGTGCCATCTACTCACCCAGAGAAAGCAAAGCCAATTGTGCTCTCTCAGGGCTCTGGCAGGTGATGGCAAGTTACATGAACAGGATTCGAACTGGCGATATCTTGATCATAATGGCAGTGGAAAATATCAAAATTAAATGTAAGTGCTCACATAAAGCAAAAAAATCTGCCAATGGGAAGATTTCTTAAAACATAAGCAATAATATCTAGGTGTTTGGTTCATTTCACTTGCTAATATTTAGATTTTTGTAGTGTAGGTATAAAACGATCTCAGTGATGACATTTAATTTGTCTTTTGGTAGAGCCTACTATGAGTAGTAGTCTATTGCTTATACTAGTGTTTCTAAAATCCTGGTCTTCAAGGGACACTGCCGTGCACATTTTATTACTTTTTATACTTTGACAGCCCCACATTAACGCAATAATCAGCTCATTAGCTGATTGATGTGTCGGGAGCAGAGAAAACTCCAAAAAGTGCATGGGCAGTGGGCCTTCTTGATCTGGGATGAGAAACACTGGCCTATTCCATTAAAATAGTTATAGTGGTAATAGTCACAATACAGCAGTGTTTTTTTTTTTTAAATCACTCATAACCCAATGAACTGCACATTTTTTGCTTTCCTTACTCTTACCTTCTCTACACCTGACCCACTGCTTGAGAAGTTTGCTAATTAGTTAATTAATTAAGTAAAGTGTGTGTTGAAAGAGGGGGTGGGTATTGGTTAATTCTGCTGAGCTGCGCAGAATTAATTAAGTATGGGCACAGCATTTCCCACGCTTTTTCTGTTTCACCTTAAATGCAACAGTTAACAAGTTAGCATTCCCCCACGCTTTTCATTCCACCTTAAATACGGCAGCAGTTACACTGAGGGCAGAACTGCTGCTGGTTCTGCAGATGGATCATCTCTTCTAAACTGAAAAAGTGATGGTTGAATATTTGATTCTGAGGCTGAAGTTAGGAGATGTTGGTAAAATACAGAATCTGGAAACAGTGTTAGATATAAATCTTTGGACATGTCTAAATACGTCTTTTAGGATGGTTCCCTGAAAGGAAACTGGGGCTAACCACTGCTTACTAAAATTGTCTAAGTTCTCTAAGCATACAACTTGTAAAAAATAAAACAAAGACTAAAAAACAAGACGAGAATCAATCTGTTTAAAAAAAGGGTAAGACAGCTTTATTTAGCAGGTAGTTTCAATCTTACAAAGTAGATCAAAAACCAGAAGTCTTGGAGCTTACAGAGTCAAAAACACAAGGTTTTATACATTAAAAAAGGGATTGAACATTCTTGGTGGGCTGGGACACAGGTGGGGCTTCAGGCTCCACCTTGCTCATCATTACGTAACCCCCTTCAGTTTGGTTTAATTGTATCCCAATTAAGTCAGGAACTGTTTATTAAAAAGAATCTTGAATGTCCTCAAGAGACCGGGGCAGGTTGACCCCACACCTGCGGTATCAGGTCTTATCTATAACTCCCTCTCGGAAGACAAGCGCAACTCGGTCTTGCTATTTTCATTTAGTATCCTAAACTAATACTGAGCTTACGTTTTCTTTTTCTTGGCTTTTTCCAGAAATGAATGCCGACCTGTTCCAGGTTTCCTGCTCCGAGTACCTGTTTGAAGTTTAGGTACGGACATACACTCAACCAGAACAGTTCACAAAGAATTTAAACTGCTTAGACAGGAGAAGAACATGAAATCCAGAAAAATCTCCATTACTCAGCGAACATCCTCTCCCACCCCTCCCAAACAAATCCAGAAAAGTACAGACAAGAGGAAAATTTGTCACTTCACAGAGTGTGGGAAGAGTTTTACTCATCAGAGTAACGTCCAAAAACACCAGTGCATTCACACTGGAGAAAAAACATATCACTGCTCAGATTGTGGGAAGAGTTTTAGTCATCAGAATTCTCTTCAACGACACCAGCGCATTCACACTGGAGAAAAAACATTTCACTGCTCAGATTGTGGGAAGAGTTTTAGTCGTCAGAGTATTCTGAAACTTCACCAACGCATTCACACTGGAGAAAAACCATTTCAATGCTCAGAATGTGGGAAGAGTTTTAGTCGTCAGAGTAATCTCCAACAACATCAGCGAATTCATACTGGAGAAAAACCGTATCACTGCTCAGACTGTGGGAGGAGTTTTAATCATCATAATTCTCTCCAACTACACCAGCGCATTCACACTGGAGAAAAACCATATTACTGCTCAGACTGTGGGAAGAGTTTTAGTCGTCAGAGTAATCTCCAACAACACCAGCGCATTCACACTGGAGAAAAACCATATTACTGTTCAGACTGTGGGAAGAGTTTCAGTCAACAGAGTCATCTTGAACAACACCAGTATACTCACACTGGACAGAAACCGTACCACTGCTCATATTGTGGGAAAAGTTTCAGTCAGCAGGGTCATCTCCACCGACACGAACGAAGTCACACTGGAGTAGGACTGGTATCATTCTGATACAATTTGGTTCAGTTTCCAATCCAGTCTAATATCAATTCATCTAGGGATATTTTAGTTACAATTCAAAGAAATTTGAATCGGAGAACTAATGTAATTGAACAAGGAACAACCAGCCTACCATTATTGAAAATATTGTTTAGTAATTGGGCTCCAGTAAAACTAAACAGAGATGTCCAGGCCTGATTTCATTGCGCACAAAAAACAATGGCTGGTCTAACAAGATTAAAGCGAGTTAAAAGATTTACACATACACACAGAGGATTTCTTTGGGTCCAAGGCCATTTTCTTTATTTTTACATATAGCAGGTGATGCCTGCTAACTTATGGATATTGGACAAATTTACTCTAAATGTCTACTCTAAATGATTTATGACATAATGGTGATAAACATTGGTAAGGAGTCACTGATAAAATTTGCCTTGGGCCCCAATATGCCCTAGGGTTACCACAGTATTTAAAGGATACAGTAACAAAAAATTTCTAGCCTACCAAAATGTGTCAAAAAAACATGTCAGAACACTCTCCTCTTATTGGTCAGATCTGTCTCAGGCAGAGCATTAAAGTAAAAACACAAAGAAGGTTCTGTGTTCTGGACAAATTCATACTGCTTTAGAGTTACTGCAATTATGTTATCATTGTCAGGATTTTTTAATCAAGAATTAAAACTGTATTATGCTGCATTTCCCTTTGAACAGAATCAATAATTTCCCATAATTTATAATCTAAAACTAATTTCTGTGAACTAAAGCAATGAGTAAAGAAGCGCAACGAAGAACCTTATCAAGCAAACATGACAAGGGTTATGACCTACTTTTTATACAAGCTGGCCATTTTACTAAATATGCTTTTAATATAAATATTACTTTAATTGTCCTGTGCTGGAGTCAGTGTGCCCCATCACCCTGACTGTGAAAGGACACTGGGGCTGAGAAAACATTGGTAAAACATAGGTATTTGTAATATAATTAAGTGTGCACATGTGATATGTACCTTCTGGGTTGATCACTTTCCAGGGCTTCCCTTTTACTGACCGGCAGAGCCTGAACCTGTGGGGGAAGAGACAGAATAGGGTCTAGATGTTAAATTGTATATATTTACTGGTAATGTGATTGTATATCGTATGTTATTATGTAATTATTTATGATAAGTATAACAGACACTAGAGGTAGTCAGACAAAATTATGTTTTCTTGTTTCTAACAACACATTCCAGTGTAGTAATAGAACAGGACATACGCAATTACAAAATATGTATTTCGTGATAAAGATCTGATTATTTAATTAAAAAAGTGTGGTTTCCTCCAGAGCCGTTTTATGAAGATACTACAACCCCTGGCAAAAACTATGGAATCTCCAGTCTTGGATGAGCACTCATTTAGACATTTTATTCTGTAAAACAAACTCAGATCAAAAACATGATACAATAATAGGGTCATTCCAAAGTGCAACTTGTTGGCTTTCAGGAACACTCAAAGAAATGAAGAGACAACATTGTGGAAGTCAGTGAATGTTACTTTTATTGACCAAGCACAGGGAAAAAAAATATGGAATCACTCAATTCTGAGGAAAAAAGTATAGAATCACTCAAGTTGTAGGTAGAAAATGAGGACACACCCAGTCAATTTCCTTTCCCTAAATGGACACCTGCCTCAGATTAGATCTGCTCGTTAGTCTGCAGTTAAAAAACACCTGCAGTCATGACACCTTGGAGGGCTGCTGGAGGAAGTTGAGTGGCATGAACCATGGTTCCAACAAGAGAAATGTCTCTTGAAACAAAAAAGAGAATTGTGAAACTTCTTGAAGAAGTCAACTCTTCACACATGGTTGCTAAAGATGTGGGCTGTTCACAGTCAGCTGTATCCAAGATATGGACCAAATACAAACAAAAGTATATAGCTGCAGCCCCGGAGACTTCTGTTTTAGGATCCCGCAGTTTCAGGACCGCATTTCTAGGACCCTATGTTTTTGCGACACTGCCACCTAGCGAAATTAATGACTTACTACTCCTTAATATATTATCACCACGTTAGCTAATCACGTACAGATTTAAAGGCTTATTTCACCAAAATATTACCAATTCAGCTAACTACTTACACTTTTTAATGTTTATTTCACTCAAATATTACTTTGTCTAGAACTCCCAACCACATATCAGAGACGCAAGGAAGACGTGGGGCTATAATATGTATTTGATATCTAAAATGGATTCGAACTACTTCTCGAAAGATTGAAATCTTTTTGGAACACTAGTGTCTATTAGAGCGGGGCGATATTGTAAAAAAATCTCAATATTCTTCAAATATATGAGCAATTCTCAATTATGATTACGATTTTCAGCATTTTCATCGCCAGCAGCTCGAAAAAAGGGGTGACTGACTTCACACGTGTCGGAGGAGGCGTGTGCTCGTCCGCATTCTCCTTGGGTTGCAGGTGCCACTGGTGATGGGAATACACAAAGGGGTGGGACAATTGGATAGCCAAATTGGGAGGAAATGGGGAAAAATCTGAAATAAAATTATATATAAAAAAAAACTAATCAAAGTTATCTCAGAAGTGCTATTCTTATTGTAGGTTTACCTCAGAAATGGTATTTTAATCATACATTTATCTCAGTTGGACAAAGTGTTAAATTTACCTTGGCAGTGCTACTCTATTTACAAATTACGGAAATACATTTAACCAGAACAGTTTGCAAATTGGTTAAACTACTTGAAGAAGAGAAGAACATGGCCTCCACAAAATTCTCTAGTACTCAGAGAATATCCTCTCGTACCCCTCCCAAACAAATGTAGAAAAGTACATGCAGGACAAAAACTCACCACTGCACAGACTGTGGGAAAAGTTTTAATAAACCGAGTACTCTCACAACACACCAGCGCATTCACACTGGAGAGAAACCGTATCACTGCTCAGACTGTGGGAAGAGTTTTAATAAACCGAGTACTCTCACAACACACCAGCTCATTCACACTGGAGAGAAACCGTATCACTGCTCAGACTGTGGGAAGAGTTTTAATAAACCGAGTACTCTCACAACACACCAGCTCATTCACACTGGAGAGAAACCGTATCACTGCTCAGACTGTGGGAAGAGTTTTTATTGACAGAGTAATCTCACAAAACACCAGCACATTCACACTGGAGAGAAACCGTGTAACTGCTCAGACTGTGGGAGGAGTTTTATTCAACAGAGTAATCTCACAACACACCAGCGCATTCACACTGGAGAGAAGCCGTATCACTGTTCAGACTGTGGAAGGAGTTTTAGTTGTCAGGATCATCTCAAACAGCACAGGCGCATTCACACTGGAGAGAAACCGTATCACTGCTCAGACTGTGGAAAAAATTTTACTCAACAGATTAGTCTCCAACTACACCAGCGCATTCACACAGGAAAAAAAAAACACATCATTCTTCAGACTGTGGGAAGAGTTTGACTCGACAGATTAATCTCCAACTACACCAGCGCATTCATACTGGAGAGAAACTGTATCACTGTTCATACTGTAGGAAGAGTTTTAGTTGTTAGCGTACTTATTTTTTTTTGCATTTTTTTTTTTCAGGTTTTTTTTTTTAGCATTCGATGACCACAACATTCCACAGGTGAACAGGTTAATTGGAAACAGGTATGTGTCATGATTGAGTATAAAGTGAGCATACCTGAAAGGCTCAGTGGTTCAGAAGGAAGAATTGGGTGAGGTTTGCGAACAGCTGCATGAGCAAATAGTCCAACAGTTTAAGAACAACGTTTCTCAACATGCAACTGCAACGAATATATAAATCTCATCATCTCTAGCCCATAATATCATCAAAAGATTCAAAGAATGTGGAGAAATCTCTGCAAGTAAGCGGCAATGCAGAAAACCAGCATTGAAGGTTCATGACCTTTGATCCGTCAGGCAGCACTGCATTAAAAACCCGAATAATTCTGTAACTGAAACTACCACATGGGCTCAGGAATTGAAACTGTATGGCGCATTATGAAGTACAAAATACAACAACAGAGACCCCGGACTGTTGAGCAACTGAAGTTGTACATCAAGCAAGAATGGGGAAAGAATTCCACCTGCAAAGCTTCAACAATTAGTGTCCTCAGTTCCTAAATGCTTATTGAGTGTTGTTAAAAAGAAAAGTTTTGTAACAGTGGTAAACATGATCCAGGCCCAACTTGAACAAACTTGAAAAGCATTTTTTGCACTGTTTTTGACTTCTTTTGATTGCCTGTCAGTTTTGGCAACCTGTGTAACTCTATTGTATTTGAATTGTCTCCATCGTCAGCTCTATTGCCCACTACACGGGGTTACCCAGACCTCCACAGTGTGTGTGTGTGTGTGTATAATTCCTGTAATGCTGACAGTGGGAAGTACCTATTAACAGTGGTTCGAGGAGATGCTAGTAATAGACCATATAGAATAGACAAACATCCCTTTGTCCCTTTTGGTAATTTGAGTGAACGATTTCTTTATTTTGAGCGAATGATTTCTTTAATTCGAGCAAATGTTTCTTTATTTTTTAGCTAATGATGTTTATGCACACACACGTTTTTTAATTCAGTTAATGCGCACACAGGCAAGATAAACACACGTCTCAAGCAATCTTCATGCCTATTACACTGGTGAAAAAAAAAAATGCAATTCACTTTGAGATTAAAGTCGTAATATTACATGAATAAAGTCGTACTGTTTTGATGGAAATGTAGTTCTAACTGCTTGGACTGCAGTTTAAGAGCTGAGCACAGAGAGAGGGAAAAGAGATTTTCCGCTTATGATCTGTTAGAGAGCCGCTGTGATCACCATCAGTTATCTCCATTTCTTATTAATAGAAATTTCTACTTTCCATTAATGCTCTTTTGTTACAGTTAGATAATACAGTGTTCAGATTTTGGTTTTAGCAACTAAAAGAATATAAATACAGTAAATTCCAATCATGAATAAAGGAGATAAACCTTTTACTAATGCAGAATTACTGTGTTATATAAACTATATCAAGATCAAATATACTCAGTTTCTCAATAACTACGTAGTAATGTAAGGCTAACATGTTTTAAGAGAAAAAACATAATTCATATTAAAATATTTCCAATGTTTCCCAGCAGATGGTCTACCTTACAAAGCACCCCTATAACTGTACAAACAACCATAATATAGTTTCAGTATTAGAAATTTAGCAGCCTGCGACGAAATGCACGCCTTCTTAAATCTGTTTACATCATTATTACATTCATGATACTAGTCTATTTTGTCAGAAATAGAAACACCAGTGTATTATTATTTTAGGCCAGCTACTGTCTATAGTGTGACAGATATATAGACAACTGTCACACACTATTAATTTATTATTAATTTACTAATTTTTAAATTGTGCAGTTGGACCTAAGTCTTATAATTTCATATTTATAAAATTAAACTTGTCATATTTTTGTTGAAAATAAGACATTTATAAACACAATTCTACATTGATCATATTTTTGATGTGCATATCATGCTTCACTGTATATTTGATCTTGATATGGTTTATATTATAGTCATCCTGCATCAGAAAATTGGTTATTTCCTTTATTCATGTCTGGAATTTGCTGTATTTATGTTCCTTTGGTCGCTAAAATCCAACTGAAATGGAGCGGAAATTCCCTCAAGCTTCTTAAACTATCAGCCCAAGTAGTTAGAACTACATTTCCCTCACAATACTACGGCTTTGTTCTTGTAATATAATGACTTTAATCTCATAATATTATGACTTTAATCTCATAGTATTCAACTTTAGTCTCAAATTATTACGTCTTTAATCTCGTAATATTACAACTTTATATGGAGCCACTAAAGGGACGTGGTGTTTTTTTTTTTTTTACGTAGAAAGTGGTGAGCACCACATACTAAGTCGTGAGCACCACATACTAAGTCAAGAGCACCACTTACTAAGTGGTGAGCACCAGAAAATGCTAGCTAGCAAGCTATAGTTTAAACTGGCATATGTTCCACAGTGTAACTAAGGTAGCTAACATTCTCTATATTTCAGTGGGGGATGTTTTAGCTTACGTTAGCTAGGTTAGCTAATGTTAAATACTTTATTCAGTGAGGAATGTTTTAGCTAACATTAGCTAGGTTAGCTAATGTTAAATACTTTTTTTGAGTGAGGAATGTTTTAGCTAACGTTAGCTAAGTTAGCTAATGTTAATTACTTTATTTCAGTGGGAAATGTTTTAGCTAACGATAGCCAGCTAACTCATAAGATACACACACCAAGCACAGCGGCTACTTTCACCCAAGCCTACCATATATTGTACAGAGAGCAATGAAAGCCTTAAAACTAAAAACTTAAAACTAAGCTAACTTAGCTAGCATTAGGTAAAGTTAGGTACAGACAAGTGCATATAACGTTACTAAGTTGTGATCACGACTTCCAGTTATCAAAATCATATTAAATTAGCTGCCATTTGTGTTTTTTTAAAGATCTAGCTAGCTAACCTAATGCTAGCTAAGTTAGCTTAGCTTTAAGGCTTTCATTGCTCTCTGTACAATATATGGTAGGCCTGGGTGAAAGTAGCCGCTGTGTTTGACGTGTGTTTGTGTGTGTGTGTGTTCAATTTTTAATTTAAAACACAATAACATTCATGTCACACCATATGACAATTTTAGTCACTAAGACCGTAAACTACCCAGATAGCCACCGAGTGCTGGCCCAGTACTGGGCCTTAGCTGGTTTCTGACTGTCCTCAAAGGTGGCCCAGAACCGGCCACCGGACTCGGCCCAGTGTATTTTTGAACGTAGGACCAAGTCTGGGCCTTATTCGGTTTCTGACTCCTCGAAGCTGGCTGAGAGTCGGTCACCGGACTCGGCCCAGTGTCTTTTTGAATGTAGGACCAGGTCTGGGCCTGCACTGGTTTCTGACTGTTCTGGAAGCTGGCTGAGATCCGGCCACTGAACTTGGCCCAGTGTCTTTTTGAACGTAGGACCAAGTCTGGGCCTTATTCGGTTTCTGACTCCTCAAAGCTGGCTGAGATTCGGTCACCGGACTCGGCCCAGTGTCTTTTTGAACGTAGGACCAGGACTGGGCCTACACTGGTTTCTGACTGTTCTTGAAGCTGGCTGAGATCCTGCCACCGAACTTGGTCCAGTGCCCAACACAAGTTAAGCAAAACTTTTGTAACTGAAGGTACTTTGTCTTTTACTGTTGGTGAATTTGTTTTCTAAGAACTAGGAGGTTCAGGAACCTACAATGTTATTCCTACTACTACAAGCTACAAGCTATTTGTACATAAAATTTATGTAAATAACCACTTTGTACATCAGTACATCAATATGATTATTATATATTATTATAGGAAACACTAATAAGGAATTTACCATTGGTTTAAATAGAGTATTCTGTTTACTCAATTAGTGTTAATGAGAGAAAAACTTTGTCTGGAAGCTCAAAGAAAGACATAAAACAAAGATTTATATTAAATTTACGTTTAATTCATAAAGTTTACATATTTAAAAAATAAAGGGAAAAAAAGAAAACAGAAACAGATTACAATTTGCAAATTCCAAGGTTTGGCACCTGTGGACTTCTTGTTACTTTTTACCGTATTTATTTTTATTTGTATCTGTTTTAATACGTGGTACCTTTGCCAAGTAAAACTCAATATTAACTCAACTTAATATTGAGATGATTGGTTTTAAGAAATTTGCATCGGCCTAAAACATTTTCACAGTACTGTACATATACACACATACTGTATAGGTTTTTGTGTGTGTGTGTTTGAGCTGTACTATGGAGGACCAAAAATGACATAAGTATAAATAAATAAATGCAAATATAAATGTAGAAATAATAAATATATACATGAATAAATGAATAAATAAATAAATGTTGAAATAAATAAATAAATATATAAATAAATGCACATATAAATGAATGAATGAATATTTGCATAGGTAAATAAATAAATTAATACATTTCTTATTTATTTATATATTTATTTATATATTTACTTATATGTGCATTTATTTATTTATTCATTCATTTATTTATTTCAACATTTATTCATTTATTTATTTCAACACTTATTTATTCATTCATTTATTTATTTCAACATTTCTACATTTATTTATTTATTTATTTCCACATTTCTTCATTTATTTATTTATCTCCACCGTCCTGTACTTCCGGTATCAGTGAGACAGAACAAAAGGGACGGCACAGCAACATCGCGGCTATAACCCCTACTGCAGTAACAACTGCTGAAAATGAATGAGGGTCAACAGCTTAAAAATGTCGCCGCTGCAGGCCAAGGCAGGAGCAGTGTCACTACCCGATCTGTACCCCCTGCCCGATTTGTTCCGCGCATGCGCACGCATTGCAAACTGAGCAGGGGCACAGATCAGGTAGCCACGGCTGTTACACCAGCCGTTGTGCGCATGCGTCAACAGTTTTCGGCTCTGTGAGGTCGCTGCTCAAGCTTAACTTCCGTTTTCTGAATTATAGATAGACTGATCAAACAAAATAATCTATTAAAATGTATGTATGTGGTGTTTTTTTTTTACATATGCCAAGTCTGTAAACTACTTCACATTTTATTAACTTAATTACACCTTTAGCGATAAGATTAACATCTACATGCTCAAGTATCATTTATAATGCTTACCATGAATTAATGAATGAATAAATTCATAAATAAATAGAGCCAGAACACAATAATTCGCATAGGCTAACTAGCAGTTTATCTTTCTGTAATCTAGATAGACTGGGAGATATAAATAAATAAAATACAAACATCAACTAGAAAATAATGTTCTTTGTTCTTGAGCAGTTGATATATAAACTGTGCATTTTATGCTTTGTCAAATTTAGTATTACAGGGTGTATGAGGCATTTAAAAAATTTAATTTGTTTACCATTATAACAAACCTGTTTGGGTTATATCCATTATATGGGGTGGTGGTGTGGTCTTTGACCATTTGTAGTATTCCTCAAGCTAACAAAGAGTTTATTAATAAAAAACATTTATTTTTGCTTAAAATACACAGCAGAATGTTTAGAAATGGGAACCAAATACCATGTCTCTAAATGTGGTCCTGTATCAATATGCTACTAACCATTAAAAATAAGGTACAACACATTTATCAAAATACCAGTTTATTTTCTTCTCAGAGAAAGCATGAGAGCAAAAAGCAAAACAAAAGAAAAACATCCCTCTCAACACACAACCACCCAGCCACTCCCACCCTACCTCACCCCACCTCACCCCACCCCACTCCCACCTCACCCCGCCCCACTCCCACCTCACCTCACCCCAACACACCCCACCCCACCTCAACACACCCCACCTCACCCCACTCCCACCCCACCTCACTCCAACACACCCAACCCCCCCGACACAAACACCCACCACAACACAAAAACCCACCCTCCCCAACTCAAAGTACCCCGACACAAACACGCAACCACCCACCCAATTAAAATGGTAGTCACAATAAATAAACATTCATACAGATATTTCAAACACAGGTAACTGTTTTTACCTTCTGCTGTAGTTAGGACCTGAAAGAAACAACTCTTCAGCCTCTTGTATAGTTATTCCCTGTAGTGTAGACATGGCTTGGGTGATGCACTAACAAAAGGGTTAAAAAAATTAAATATAAATTATAAAACTGCATTATAAAGATTCAGCACTGCAGTGCAGTGATTAGCAATGGTGGTGGTGTATGAGGTGTTAGTGCATGTTGTGCTGGTACAGTGAGTGGATCAGATATATCAGTGCTGCTGGAGTTTTTAAACACTGTGTCCATTTATTGTCTCTCATTCTATTAGACACTCCTACCTATCTGCACCACAGTGTATATGTAAAGTCAGATAGAAGCTCTGAGTCTGTTGCTGCATAGTTGGTGCTGTCAATACTCTAGTCCTTCATCAATGCTCACTGGATGTCCACCGCCGGTGGACTATTCAGGTCAAGCAAGTGAAACTGAGGTGTTTAAAAACTCCAGCATTAGCGTTAGTGTCACTGCTGAAAATGACCCAATAACTGTCTGAGAAAATGTATTGTGGTTATCATGGTCTCACAGTACTACTCTATAGGATTTTAAAAAAAAGATAAATTTGATTAAAATTTTTATGTAACTTAAGTCACAACAGGCAATTTAACATTGTTAATAGATATTTACTGCATACCTAGTAACCTTACCTCTGGGAACAAAACATCCAAAATGAACTGCACTTGATCCTCAATGTGGAATTCTACTGGTGCAGATTTCAGGACATCCTGAAGATAGAAAAATAGGGAGTCCTGTTCTTCCTCCGAGTCCAGGTACACTGGCACCCGTAGAGATGATCCCTTCTGGATTCTGCTGAGCCACTTCGAAGGCTCTTTTCCACAGAGTACACCCTTAGGTCAAAAGGCAAAGTGCCAAAAGCACTTCATCAAAACATGAGCAAACATTTAACATTTCTAGTTGAATGTCAAAAGTAGTTTATGTTAAAAGTTTTGGACTGTAAATCCACATTAAAAAAAAAAAAAAAAAAAAAAAGTCCCCCAACACATGGTGACAACAAGCATGAATTATAAGGCCTTTTGCTTATTTGCTTATAACACTGTAATGGTAAAACAATGTGCAAATTGTAAATAACAAACATTGTTAATGTGTGACAAACATACCAACAAATGTTGCCGGACTCCATGGTCTTGTACAGCAAAGTCTACCAGCTTCTTTTATTGGGCTGTGCGGTTGACCATGGTTTGCACATGAGGTGGAATGTCTGAAGTGATTGACCTAGATACCCTAAAAAGTGGCTGAAGGGTCCCTTGCAATAGCCTGCTAGCCTTGTCAGTCCAGAAAGCAAACCTCTGGCCATGTCTGTTGAATCAAAAAACTTAATCAGCAGGTAATCAAATGAAATAAAATGCAGAAAAGGCATGAATACTTTAGCAGAGTGGCCTTACCCTTCAATCTGTAATCTTTCCATCAGTAGGATGCACCACCACTGGCGGATTAATGGCACATCATTCTAAAACATATATAACAATGATCAGACAATTGGGGTGGGGTTTGAAATATTTTTTCTATATTAATAGATGCAACTGACCTCTGTGAAGATAAATGGGGTATTGGTGCAGATACAGAGGGCATACTGTAAAAAAATAAATCTCTCTATTATACCCAATAACTCAAAATGCTGCTTATCACAACTTAAAAGGATGCTTACAATGAGTATAAGGATGCCACAGTAGTTCCCAGAAGTTTGTTGAGGGAAGTGCTGGAAACAAAATATTAAATATTACTGTTAAGTAAAGGTGTTGAACCAATAGAAACAGATGTAGACAAGTGCTTCACTAAAGTAAGCTTAGGTTCCCCCTTACTGAGTTACTGCCAAAAGCCATTAATACATGAAGTAGATGTGCTGAAGATAGAGATTGTTTCAAATTGTGTAAAATAGACAGAAAGTCCCTAGGTCTGGACAAGAAAGAATGTATGGTGGAAAGAAGACAAATGAATATAGCAAAAAGTATCAACTGGTGGGCTAGTCATGGCTCAGTTTCCCAAAATCACAGTAGGAAATTCTCTTCAAAAGAAAATATCTATAGTCTTACATTACATTTAAGCCAACTGATGTCCAGAGTTTTATATAACCCAGTAAGAAAATAAAGAAAAGGCTTTACATCAAAACTTCTGCCGGTCTTCTCTGTCCAGGGTCTTGGGTCAATCTGGCCTGCAATATGTCTGCACATAAAATGGGAAAAAAATTAATTATGGACACACACTTACTGAAACCTATAGTCATACAATTGTTCTCCATGGTCTAGTTTCATAAAATGAGACCTAATCCTACAGCCATCGAACAAGGCTTCTGCGTAAACATAAAACAAAAGAACAAAGCTATAAATAAGCAGCCATAGAACAAGGCTTTTTGTAAATCATCAGCCATAGAACAAGGCTTTTTGTAAATCATTAGCCATAGAACAAGGCTTTTTGTTAATTTTCAGCCATAGAACAAGGCTTTTTGTAAATCATCAGCCATAGAACAAGGCTTTTTGTTAATTTTCAGCCATAGAACAAGGCTTTTTGTAAATCATCAGCCATAGAACAAGGCTTTTTGTAAATCATCAGCCATAGAACAAGGCTTTTGTGTAAATCAGCAGCCACAGAACATGGCTCTTGCGTAAAATATTATTGGTAAAAGCCACTGAACAAGGGCAACCTTTTCCTCTCTCTTAACCTAAATATCGTTTTGTACGAGTCATCTCCAAAACCACCAGGGAGTACAGAATCTAGAAAAATGATCTCTCTCTCCACAACCAGTAAAACCTGCAATGGACATATTTCAAAATGATAAGCTAATCAACAAACTTCATTCTAAAAATCTGAATATCTATTTTTTGAAACTGTAACTCAACACATAGCAAATAGTGATCCAGTTGATTCTGTTGCATACTCCATGCAGGGAACAAAATCGCATCCTTGGAACACAGATTGTTCTGGTGTAGAGAAAGAAAATGCAACCATTCAACTACTGTGCATTGTACAGAAATCATTGCATTAATGTGCAACTGTCTGTCTGTGTGTGTGTTTAACTTCACTTTACCGGTAAACTTGAGAGTGGGTCCACATTCATCGTTTTCCATGTGGGAACCACATACATGTCAGCAATGTAAACATCTTTCCCCTATTTACAACACAACAAGATTAGCAAATGTATACAAGTACCCATGAAGAAGTATACAAAATAACAATGTTTGAGCTTCTGTAATTAATTACATGTTTTTGAGCAGCTTCTCTGATGATCTTAAAACATGCATTCCCAATCTAGACGTAATAAAACAAAATAAAGGCATAAATTACACACAAAAAAAAACTATTTCTGTGCCTTTGAGCAAGCATGCTGCAACATGAATATACTTACAGTAGACTCCATGCACTGATTTAACCCAAGACTCCACAAGTCCTCACGTGTAAGACAGATATTGTCATCTTTAACAATCAATTCTGCTGCTGGAAGGCTTTTGTCCAGGACATATTTCAACTGCAAGGGAGGGGGGGTGAGAATGGTGTGAGAGTGTAAGTATGTGAGAGATGGTCTGAATATACGATTGCAAAAAATTATTGGTAGTGTCTAACAGTGTGTGAAGGAGAGTGAAATTTGGAATGGGCTAGGTGGAATCATCCCCTACCAGTTTTTCCTGGAGAGGACCCAAGTCTTTTTCCCATTTCTCTCCAGAAAAAGCATAAGGATGGTCTGTTGCTTCATCAGGTGTACCATACTCATGGTCCTGAAGTGACACACATGGAACTGCTCCATGATCTGAAGAGACAATAAAAAAAATTAAGTCTAATATTAATAAAATAAACTTTACAATATACACCTTACATGTAAACCATTACAAAAAAAACACTACTTAGCTCTTACTTTCCAACCTGTAGAAAGGCCTTAGCCGTGAGACATTGATGCAACATCGAGTCCCATTATCTTTCACCACTGATGCCACACCCTTTTTAGAGATACTATCCACAGTGAAAGGACCTTTGTGGCGGTCAGCAAGAGTGTCTTTTCTCTGTTTTATATTGAAATCTTGAGAAATCAAGACCTCATCGCCAGGACTGATTGTGCTCATTAGCTTTCTCTTACGGTTCCTGTAAGACTTTTGTTGTCTTTTCTGCGCATTTTCAATGTTGCTAAGCACCTGAAAAAAAAAAATTACACTTTACTACATGCCATTGAATTAAAAAAAACTTCTGTGGTCAGACTACATGAATTTGGACCTAACCTTCTCATTTAAAATTTTCATTTCATTTACTCGGGTGTCAAGATCATCTTCTGGGTCAGCAATTTTAAAGTCTTCTCCCATGGGACAGGCGTTCATAACCTCTGGCAAATGAGGGTGCCGATGGAAGAATAAGAAATACGGGGTGTGCCTGGTTGAAGACTGGTTAAAAACAAATTAAGTTATCAGAAATAAAACATTATATATCGATTACATTATATATCGACCATAATGAATGTATAATGAATACCCACTTGCTTAGCAGTGTTAATACCATACACAACTGCAGGTAAATGGATGTCCCAATCATTATGGCTTTCATTTACATACTTCCGCAATACACGTTTGACATTTTGATTTGTTCGCTCATCCTATATATATATAAAAAACAACAACAATTAAAACATTTCCTAATTTTTTTTAACATTACAGGGAAATGTCAAATAAAATTATGTTGAAAATTACCTGCCCATTTGTCTGAGGGTGGTAGGCACTTATTTGTCTGAGGGTGGTAGGCACTTGAGACAGCATGTTTGATTTTCAGAGTTGCAAAGATGTTTTCATTCAGCTGTGTGCAAATCATCAAAAAGGAAATACAGTGTACATAGCAGAATGTCAGAAAAACATGTGTGCTAATTAAGATAAATATCAATGTTAAGAATTCACATTATACTAGACTTTTACCTCATTAACGAACTCTCTCCCTTGGTCAGTAATAATTTTCTTGACCATGCCGAACAAGTAGAGTGTCTTTATGATGGCTGCTGACACTTCAGTTGCAGTCTTATTTTGCAGTGGCTCAGCAACAACCCACTTTGTATATAAATCAGTCATGGTCAACACATACTTGTTTTTTTGACCAGTTTCTCGCAGTGGGCCAATTAAATCCAGGCCAATCACCTCCCATGCAGCCTTCACCTAAACACATATTTTCCATTACCTTTCAAAACATTTATTTTCTCTATTAAACAAAACAGAATTTGGAATACCTTAATAGAATGTAACACTGGTGTCCCCGTCTTCATGGGGTCATTTAGTTGGCAGCGGCGACAACACTTCACCTAAAAAAAAACAAAAAAAAGAAGAATTAAGTTGGGACAGTGTCTAAACATGTACAAAAAGTAAAATAAAATGCATATCATAAATACATATTAGAACAAGGGGTGTGCTATATAATTTCGTGCACAATAATATTTGTCGTTACATTACTTTGTTTTTGTTACACTATTTTTATACAAAATCAGAATCTTGGTAACTATCTATGAAAGATTTCTTTTGTTTCTACTGAATAAATAATATGAGGCTGAAGTTGGATTGATATTCGCAGCTGCCGCTTCAATGAACCAGCGTGAACTAAAGGGAGCGTTCACAAACTGTTCCGCATATTATATTTAACACCTCACATATCAACACTGAAGGAGCTATAATGAAGAAAAGCAGTACAGCTGTTTATTAACTATGTAAATATACATTATGTTATAAAATGCAATTTTATATACACGACCTTCCACTTATTTTCTGTTCTAGTGTAATTCATTCATTTCCTAAGTAGAAAACATTTTAAATAGAGAATTAGCCTCCTACCTTAAGGGAAAACCTGGCATTAGCCTGGCCAGAGCTAACTGTTAACTGTAAAATATGTATTTTAATTACTGAATATTAAATTAATAAATTTTATATATAATTTAAAAAATACAATAATATTTTAAAAGCCGTTGCGCTCAAAAAAAAAATCCAGTGTGATTTTAAGAATTGTTTCATCTTGGGCCAGACCAAATAGCCTGGCCCGAGCTGATTTTATACTGTAAAATGAATTAGCAACATAGCATACACAGCCATAATGCAGCAAAAATTTAATATAAGCTGATGGTCCAGTACGATTTTGAAGGATATTTAATCTTGGGCCATGCCAAATACACATGATATAATGAGTTTTAGTCTTCTACTTTAAGAAGAACCTGAAATACTTTATACTTTAAAACGAACTGGCAACATGGCATACAAGCTATAATGCACAAAAATTAATGAATATAAAGCCAGTGATTCCAGTGCGATTTTGTGAATACTAGAACTCTTCATCTCATGTTTATTTGTTCTGGTCCAAAATGAAAAAGTCCTTCAAAATCATACTGGAACGTCAGCTTAATATTCAATTTTTGGTGCATTATGGCTCGTATGTCATGTTGCTAATTCATTTTACAGTATAAAATCAGCTCGGGCCAGGCTAATTCTAGGTTTTCCTTAACATAGGAGACTTCAATTTCATATCATGTGTATTTGGTCAGGCCCAAGATGAAAAAATTATTTGAAATCACATTGGAACATTAGCTTTTTATTCATTTTTTGTGCAGTATGGCTCACAAAGGTTTTTAAAATATAATTTTATTAAATATTTTTTTCATTATATATTAAATTGTTAATTATATATTCAATAATTAAAATAAATATTATACAGTATACAATTAGCTCTGGCCAGGCTAATGCCAGGTTTTCTCTTAAATGAGGCTAATTCTCTAGTTAAGATATTTTCTACTTAGTAAATGAATGAATTACACTAGAACAGCACGTTAAAGTAAAACTGGAGAAAGTAAGTGATGGAAGGTAGTGTACATACAACCAAACGAATCAGGAGCTGCGAATATCAAACCAACTTCAGCCTTGTATGAATAATACTGTAATATTTATACTAAATAAAACATTTATATGTACTGTGTTGCAGTTTTACGCTCTGGAAATAAATAAGAAATTGTGTTATAACTTCACAACATACCCACTCAGTTACATCTTTCATTAGGGTAGGCCAGAAGAATCCAGTAATCACCCTGTCTCTCGTGCCTCGTACACCGTTGTGGTTGCCGGTGCCGGAGTTATGGCACTCCATCAAAACAGACCTTTTTTCCTCCTCAGTACAAACAACTAGTCTCATATACGTTTTATTTGGTCCAGTGTAAAACAATCGGTTGTCTGCCGAAAAAAAAACACGTTTCATATTTAATTACTTATTGATATAATAAAATACTCCGAGCTAAATTAGCTAGCATAGTTAACCTAGCTATACTAACTAGTTCACATAACGGGACACTTCGCTTCCTCAGCTAACGCAAACCTTTCTAAAATATGATATGATTTTAACTTACCTTTTGCTATGAAGTTTTCAGACACACGCCGCATTTCCTTGCGCATTTTTTTGTTGCATGGTGGAGTAAATGTTCCACTTAAAATGTACTCTTTCAGAGCTCTGTAAAAACGTAAGTCCTTCATTTTGAAACCGCGTTTTACAAGCTGTTTGCGACAGTGTGAGCGGAACCACAACTTGGCATTGCCTACCTGATCTGTGCCCCTGCTCAGTTTGCAATGCGCATGCGTGCGCATGCGCGGAACAAATCGGGCAGGGGGTACAGATCGGGTAGTGACAAGCAGTAGAACCAAAACGTTTGCAGCTCAAAAACCAATCCTGCTTTAGAGCGAGGATAGGACCGCCTACCTAACTATCATACAAATGCAGAAATACAGAAATAAATAAATTAATAAATGTGGCAATAAATCAATAAATAAATGTAGAAATGTTGAAATAAATGAATGAATAAATAAATGAAAAAATAAATAAATGCACATATAAATGAATAAATAAAAATAAATATAAAAAATTAGAAATGTATTTATTAATTTATTTATTTACCTATACAATTATTCATGCGTGTATTTATTTTTTATATATTTATTTATTTATTCATTTCTATGTGTATTTATATATGTATTTATTTATTTCAACATTTATTTATTTATTCATTTATTTATTTCAACATTTATTTATTTCTACATTTATATGTGCATTTATTTATTTATTTATACATATGTCATTTTTGGTCCTCCATACTGTAATACTTAAATATATAAATACATCTACATTAATTATAAGGAAAATGTGTTGATTATAAAGATTAAAATAATATAAAGACAATTAAAATAAAGATAATTTAATAATTCATTGATGTCTCCTCCTCAGTAAATTTATATCTTACTCCCTGAGAGCATTACACACCCACCAGTATAGTTTTTCTTATTTATATTTTCTGAGTAGGCTCTAAAAGCAAGTTATACCTTCTCTACACATATTTAATTGTACGCTTGTTTCTATAGATACAACTATCAACTAATAGAATCAAAGTACAGTAATAGTTTAATGTTAAATATGTTTATTGCAGTCATATTTACAAATATAATGCTGTTATGTTTTTTCTTTTGTATGACATGACCATTTTAAATTCAGCATCACATTCTTGAAATAAGTACTTGGAAAATTGGGCACCAGCAGAAGCGAAAGTAGGGGCAGCAACATTAAAACATATTAATTTACTGACAATAATAAAATGTATCTATGATTTTCCTATTTCCTTTTTTTGCCAATATAAAACATGAATAATTTAATTGCTCTGAAAAGCTCCACTATTTTACTTAATGTTGTTAAATTCTCCTGTTGTGTCTAACAGGATAACTGTGTGTGTGTAATTTAATTTTACACTTTTTCCAAGTAAAACATTTTTGTCTCTAGTATACTAATATACTGCATACACAAACAACTTCTAGTGTGATTTTACAAATTAGAGAAATGTTGACTAAAGCTTATTTGGTAGTAGTGAGTGTGTTTATATAAAAATGTGCTAGCTAAGTTAATAACATACACTTTTAACGAAGTAGCAGAGTGTGCAGGAACGTATTACTGAACTCTGGAATAAACAATACAAATAAAGATTTTTTTATATTAACTCACAGACACAGCACCATTTTATTTAACTAAAAAGCTAGCTAAAACAAACATTACACAGTGACTTGTAGAGACACACAACCACTAAGTTAACCTAGCTGACTAGCTAGCTAATGTACAACATCTAAACAAAAGTTCTGTGGAAGCATTTAGGTTAGCTAGTAAAGACCAATTCGCTAGCTAACTACCAAATTGGTTAACTAGCAAGCCTAAATGCTTTTACAGTATGTATGTTTGTAAAAGCATTTAAGCTAACGCTAGCAAACTGGCTGGTTTCTATCCTAGCTAGCTAACTGTTTATAGCTTAGCTAACGTAAATACCGAAACAGTACTTCTGTTCTGGCCTTGTACACTAGTTAACAATTTGAATTTCAAGTAAAAACATACTTTTTGGTTGTCTGTTAGTAACTGTTATAGCAACATTAACATTTACATTAACATGAAATGTGTTTAATGCTACATTCTGAGATAATTTAGCTTCAGATAATATCACCTTGATATGCTGCTAAGTTAGCTAGCTTAGCTAACTGAAGAGGCAACACAGATAGGGTTATAAATCATATTTGACGGCCAAAATATTTATTAAGTCAAAATAAATTATATTTCAAAAAAGGTACGTAATACTTAGTTAGGTTTGCTACCTACCTACAAACTTCAAAGGTTTCAGGATAGCTGACAGTTGAGGAAAGTTGTAATGTTTGAGGAATCCGCGCGCCAAGTGCTACGAGAAACCGCACGGGTTGAACTGGGCTGATGCGCAGGGGCACCAAGGTAAATATCATCTAGATTCATTTACACTCTAAACGTGATCACACGTTTGGGGTGTGCGCGACGGTTGGTTTTGGGGTCTAGGGATGCTGATCGTGTGTGTGCGTGTGTGTGCGTGTAGCAGTACTATAACAGGCTGTGTGTGTGTGTGTGTGTGTGTGTGTGTGTGTGTGTGTGTACTATAACAGGCTCTGTGTGTGTGTGTGTTTGTGTGTGTGTACTATAACAGGCTCTGTGTGTGTGTGTGTTTGTGTGTGTGTGTACTATAACAGGCTCTGTGTGTGGGTGTACTATAACAGGCTGTGTGTGTGTGTGTGTGTGTGCGTGTGTGTGCGTGTAGCAGTACTATAACAGGCTCTGTGTGTGTGTGTGTACTATAACAGGCTCTGTGTGTGTGTGTGTTTGTGTGTGTGTACTATAACAGGCTCTGTGTGTGTGTGTGTGTGTGTGTGTGTACTATAACAGGCTCTGTGTGTGTGTGTGTTTGTGTGTGTGTACTATAACAGGCTCTGTGTGTGTGTGTGTGTGTGTGTGTGTGTACTATAACAGGCTCTGTGTGTGTGTGTGTGTGTTTGTGTGTGTGTACTATAACAGGCTCTGTGTGTGTGTGTGTGTGTTTGTGTGTGTGTACTATAACAGGCTCTGTGTGTGGGTGTGTGTGTGTGTACTATAACAGGCTCTGTGTGTGTGTGTGTGTGTGTGTGTGTGTGTGTGTGTGTGTACTATAACAGGCTCTGTGTGTGTGTGTGTGTGTGTGTGTGTGTGTGTGTGTACTATAACAGGCTGTGTGTGTGTGTGTGTGTGTGTGTTTGTGTGCGTGCATGCGTGTGTGTGTGAAGAGCAGCATAACAGCGGGAGTAAGTATTCTTACTGACAGGAGTCATCTATAACTGTAAATAAAAAGAAAATATACAAGTCAGCTTTGGTAGAAAAGTGCTAACAGTAGGGAACAGTCAGTTTTCCACTTTGTTAGTGCAGTGCTGGTACAGGGTCGTCTGCCGTATTTGAGCCAGTACACACCTGTGTTCAGAGAATCAACAGGTTAGGTGCGACAGTCGTTCACCAGCACCAAAACGACTGCTCAGTGACACTGATGTAGAACAGTCAGAAAGTGACACTGGGCCAGCTGTGGGCCAGAAGTATTTTTCTGCTTGCGACTCTAAACCAGCAGTGCCGACTTAGAAACGACTCCGGGCCAAAGTCGCTGGCTATCTGGGTAGTGAATAAATATACATTAATATATTAATATACATTAATATATTAAAAATAATCTACAAGCCATATATTAAAATGGAAATATAAGAGTTGGTAGAATATAACCCAATGGTATGGAAGCCCATTCCTATGGAAGCCCATTCCCGCCACCTAAAAAAAATAAATAATCCAGCAAAATGTTTTTTTATTATTATTAAGTAAACTGCTATCTCAATATTTTGAGATACTAAGTCAATATTTTGAGATACTAAGTCAATATTTTGAGATACTAAGTCAATATTTTGAGATACTATCTCAATATTTTGAGATACTATCTCAATATTTTGAGATACTAAGTCAATATTTTGAGATACTAAGTCAATATTTTGAGATACTATCTCAATATTTTGAGATACTAGTAGGCTGTACAGAGACAGAAGCAGGTGAGACAAAGATGCAAAATGGATACCATCATTGAGGACTACTTCAGACGTGGATTCACAAATCATGAAATATTGGAACTTTTAGAGGAATCACACAATATCAAAATAAGCCTCCGGATCTTGGACGAGGCTGAAGTTAGCTTCTTATTCGCCAGTGTCTTATTCAGATTTCCGTTCCACCTTAAATGCTGGCTGAACATTCATGCGGCCGCCTGTAGATGTCGCATTTTAACAGTAAAAAACAGCATGTAAGCAAAGTGCTGTGAAAACGCTCTGAATAAAGGGGAGAACACAATGCGAGGGACAGAGTTTAACTCTGAGTGAAATATAATGTAAATAAAATTAAATATGAATTAAAACGTTATTGCTATCACTTTTGGCCTAATTCCCAGGTCATTATCTACAGGTGGCCGCATGTATATTCAGCCAGCATTTAAGGTATCTCAAAATATTGACTTAGTATCTCAAAATATTGACTTAGTATCTCAAAATATTGAGATAGTATCTCAAAATATTGACTTAGTATCTCAAAATATTGACTTAGTATCTCAAAATATTGAGATAGTATCTCAAAATATTGACTTAGTATCTCAAAATATTGACTTAGTATCTCAAAATATTGAGATAGTATCTCAAAATATTGACTTAGTATCTCAAAATATTGAGATAGCAATTTACTTAATAATAATAAAAAAAAAATTGCTGGAGTATTTTTATTTTTTAGGTGGCGGGAATGGGCTTCCATACAATGGTTTTTGTAACTTAATTTTGAGATTTATTATTATTATTTGTTTAACTAAATATGTCAACCACCCTATTACACGGCTGTCTACCACTCTCTCTCCCACTCTCATTTGCTGAAAGTCCCGCCCACACTGTAACCTCATTCGCCAACTAAGGCTGAGGAGAGGCCAATCAGGATGCTTAGGATTTATCGTTCATAATTTACCATGTATGCAAGCTACGCTTTAGTGGTTTTAAGCATAGTTAACACACGTTATACACACATTCTATAAGTCTTGCATAATTTTTAAATCTTATAATAGATAGCAAAATAGCTAATGCATGAGGCTATGAATAAATGCTTTACAGTTTGTGGCTGTTATAATGTTAACTGTTTTATGGTCTAAAGCTCGAACCCCCGCTCATGCAGCTTTGCCACCAAACTGCCGGTGCTCCCTCCGGGTGGGTAGATGGCTATAATAATAATAATAATAATAATAATAATAATAATAATAATAATAATAATAATAATAATAATAATAATAATTATTATTATTATTATTATTATTATTATTATTATTATTATTATTATTATTATAGTGTTACTGGTTATTTGTTGATTGGTTATTTTGTGCGCAGGCTCGGTTTCCCCGCCCCTCCTCCTCCTCATTTCCTCCCGGGTTGTGACGCGCGTGAACGCTCCCCGTATCCTGCTCCGCTTCGCCACCGTCAGCGGCTCGCTGAGGACCTGACCAGCCGCGACATCACCGCAGCCGGGCAGGGCTCTTACCGGTGAGCGCCGCCGCGTGAAGAACAGGTAGAGTGGAAGCAGCGGGTTTGTGTGGGGGAACCGGGGCCGGTAGTGGGACGGGGCAGGCAGGTTGATGACTGACTGAGCGGCTGTGAGACGTGGCTCCGGCCCCGGGCTCCGGCTGACCTGCTGCCTCCTTATCTCTCCCTCCGGCTCCGCTCAGGAACTGACGCCAGCTGCTCCACGTAGCCGCTTTGATGGGGACACGGCGTTAGCCCGCTGGTTCGCTCCCTACACTTTTATATCAATCCGTGTGTGTGTGTGTTTATATTGTTAACCTGAAGAGAGCAGCTGGTGGGCTGGACCGTGTTTGGGCAGCAGGTGTAGCTTAGATGCTCTGCTAACCTCAGTAGCTCTGGCTAACGCTAGCTCTGTTTTTATTAGGAGACACGTTACAGTTGACCACAGAATTCTCTATTTCCTATAACGCAGCCATTTAAAAATAGAATTTAACGTTATAGGTCTTTGTTTTTACTAGCGTACAGCAGCCCTAATGTGACCTGAAATGTCTCTCCTTATCCAGGGAATGGTCCAGCAAGCTATCGGTTCTCCTCAGAAGAGCACGGGCTTTATGTGTAGCTAAACGTGTGTTTAAGGTCCTTCTGTCTTATTATAACACTCTTACATGTGTAAGTTACAGCTGTGTAGCTGATGGTTGGAGGTTATGTAGAAAAATTCAGAGGTAATCATACTTCATTATTACATTCATTTGATCCAGCCCCAGAGCACTATGCTACCACCACCCTGCTTAACAGCTGACATGGTACTACACAGGGGTGTTAGAAATATTGATTTTATACTCATAACGTTTACATTGTTTTGCAATACTGTGGTCTATCTAATATTAATCTTGACAAATTTGGTAAGTGTAAATTTACATTTTTAATTTTCTGACTGTTTCAGGCTAAATGCAAAAATAGAAAATAGAAAAAACTCATTATTTAATTTTTTTAATGTAATGCAGTGTACAAGAAATAAGTTTTCATCTATTTTCCCAATTTTAGTTGTTTCATCTCTGCCCCTCACAATCGTAATTTCAGAAAAAAATAAACAAATAATCTTTTTGTATTTTCTGATTTTATCATTTTTGCATTTTTCAATTTGTTAGTGTTACAGGATACAAAAGGACAAATCTGAAAATTGAGAAAAGATTCAACTTTTCATTTTTCTCAAAATTCTGTTTGCGAAAAGCTGAAACGAAAAACTATATAATTGAAAAAAATGGATTAAAAAAACAGATCTTCTACACTAGACTGAATTAAAAAAATATGTTTCGTACTAAATTTTCTACTTTTGAATTTAGCTTGACACGGTCAGAAAATGTTAACTGCTAAACGTTACACTGACCAAATTTACTGTGCAGTATCGAATTTAAATGAACAGTTTAATGTAAAGAATGGTGTTAGACAGTGGTTCATTTAGTTTTGTGTTTACACTCTAAATAGCAGTGTTGTATCATGTTGTTAGGTCAAACTTATACATCTGTAATTTTGAAATGTTTTTATACTATAACAGTTTATTTTTCTAAAATTTGATTGAAACTATATATCGTATGTAAAGATGTTTTTGACGTTTTGACTGAAATTTATTCCGCAATACGTATCTGGAACAGATAGCTAACCTAATAAATGTAGATATAAAATCTGTTTCACAATCACCTTTGGTATGTGTTTGGTATCATTGTCCTGTTGGAACACCCAAATGGGTCCATGTGTCAGTGCCACCACCTTGGTTAAGAGCTGGTAGAGTGTTCTTGAGGTTAAATGCTTTAGTATACCTCCCTTGCTTTTCTTGCTACCCAAGTAGCAAAGATAGTGTCCACAGTACCATTAGAGTAACCTAAACTGGCTGTGTGTAACTATCATCAGAATACCAACTTGTAGGTGCCTCAGCTCTCATGCAGGTTCTGAGCTATATTAACATATAGAAAATGTTTTTGTGAAATTATATCAATGTTAATAAAATATTTCCTATTGAGATGATTATTGAACAAAAGAAACATAATGAACGCAGCTCCAAATTGTCCAGCGGACTAAGGTGCTGCCAGTATGAGCTTTGGATTGCTGGTTTGAATCCTGGGTTATGGTGATTGCCATCAGCAGCCAGAGTCAGAGAAAGCACAATTGCCTTTTGCTCTCTGTGTTTGGGTTAATGGCGTTCCTTTCTTTATCACTCTCAAGGTGATGTCAGCCTGCACAGGCATCTTCTAACAGCTATATCAGAGCTAGGGAACCATGCTACATCAGCGACAGTTGGAAAGAGGTGGAGTCTGGCTCCACATGTATCAGAAGAGATGTATGTTAGTCTTCACTGTCCTAGCGTTGGGGAAGATAGGGGAGTCCCATTGGATAAATGGCCTTTAAAATTGGGAAGAAAATGGGATAAAATTAGAATGAAATTTAAAACAGAGAAAATGAAAAAATTAAATACAAGAAAAAATGAACAATAAAGTACTAAAAGTGTGCCAGAGTACAGTAAGGGATGCACTGACGTGGAAATTCAAGGCCGCTGTATATACAGCTTTGGAAAAAATTAAGGGACCACTTCAGTTTCTGAATTAGTTTCTCTGATTTTGCTATTTATAGGTATATATTTGAGTAAAATGAACATTGTTGTTTTATTCTATAAATTATGGAAAACATTCCGAATTCCAAATAATTTACAGCATTTATTTGCAGAAAATGAGAAATGGCTGAAATAACAAACAAGATGCAGAGCTTTCAGACCTCAAATAATGCAAAGAAAACAAGTTTATATTAATAAAGTTGTAAGAGTTCAGAAATCATGAATAATCCTGTTTTTTTAATCACAGTTTTCATGCATATTGGCCTGTTCTCCTCCACCAGTCTTACACACTGCTTTTGGATAACTTTATGCTACTCCTGGTGCAAAAATTCAAGCAGTTCAGCTTGGTTTTATGGCTTGTGATCATCCATCTTCCTCTTGATTATATTCTAGAGGTTTTCCATTGGTAAAATCAAAGAAACTCATAATTTTTAAGTGGTCTCTTATTTTGTGCACCCCAAGTTAAACAGTTTCAGTTAAGTCTTCAACAACAACAGTGATGTTGCTGTTGAACATCAACAGTGTTCATTAAGCTGAATGCCTTGACTTTACAGTTTGCCCTGTATTTGCCTTTTGTTGTTGTTAAGAGTCTAAAGAAACCCAGACAGACACAAATAGAAAATGTAGCAAGGTATTTGTTTTCTAGTGTAAATGAGCCTTAAGGTAACCTGAATTAAACATGTTGATGATCTGATGATCTGGCAACCACTTTACTGCTGTAAGAAATCAAACAGTTACAGTTGTCTCTTAGATCAAATACTCTGCTTTGGCTTTGAGACATTCGCTATTGTTTTTTATAATCGCAGGGCGCCCACCACTTGTCCTGTTATCTGAATATGTTGCCCTGCTCTTCTAAAACACACCTCCTTCAGCTCAAACAGCAGCTGATCTGATGACTCCAGCTGATATGAGTCAGAGCAGGGACGTCTGAACTGCACTGCAGGTGAATTATAAGACAGAAGGCTGGCAGTTTCCAGAGCCATGGACTTTGTGAATACCAAACACCACAGGCTGTTTCGCAGGTTATACTATGGGTTGTAGACGTTATAGTGTGGATAAGCTCATTTGCTTATCTGTAGCATTGCAATTCAGAATCCATGTATAATGCAGCTCATTATTTTAAGCTTGAAGGTCATCCAGGTATATCCAGTCGCATTGCATGCTGATTTGTCCTTCCCTGTATTGTTAAGGATTTTGCCTCGACTAAATGGTTACTGTGGTATCTTGGGTGGTTTATATTGAGTTGCTTAATAGTTAATAGGTGGTTGTGATGGTATCCCAGGTGTTTCTTACAAATGTTGTGGTTAATAGGTGGTTGCTATTGTGTTCCATCTAAAGTGGTTCCCACTTATCTCTGTTGTATACCAGGTGGTTTCTAAGTGGTTGCTGAATGGTTGCTTTGGTATATTAGGTGGTAACTTTGTTATTACAGGTGGTTGTGATGGTGGTTACTAGTTGGTTGCTATAAATTTGCTGTGTGAATGCTATGGTATCCTATTGCGTGACTTTCACACCTGTAGTTTGTTTCACTGATCTGAATCAGTTCAGGAGTTTGTTAAAACGAAACCCCTTGGTTCGATTTGGTTTGATTTGGTTTCACACAAGGAAAATAGCAAGGTCAACAAAATGCATTACAACAAATCATGTGAGCACATCATCTACACTGATTGTTCAGAGCTGTCTGAGGCAGGCATAATAAAGTAAAAGGAGTAAGAAGTTTTTGTTTTTTGGACTAGCATGTATTTCTGTAGAGTTTAACATGGAGCAACAGCAAAGATGGGATTAGTTAATAGCTGTAGTAAAAACTGCATCTGCAGCTTTTTAACTCAAACATATATTTTACTGATTATTTAATAGTTGAATCGGATCGAGATCAGATCATGTTCTCATTACAAACAAACCCCTCTTAAGATTGTTTGGGACCTCCTGTCACAGGGTCTCGGTGCGATTATTTTGTTGTGAACCCGAGTGTGATTACTAAAAGATGCAGGCTAAGGGGGTGTTATTTATTTATTTAACCTTTCCATTTGTTTTTTCCTCTCTAGTTTCCAATGTTTGCTGAATGCAGATGCTGAATTTCAAAAAGTAAGCACTGCTATTGTTATGAATTATGAATGTTCCCTATAAAACAATAAAACATGGTTTTCTTTTGTTTACAGGGCCAAATAGGGGATATAAAGAGTATGGATGGCTATGGGTAAGTGCTTACTTCCAAAAAAAAAAAAAAAAATATATATATATATATATATATATATATATTATACCTTTTTTTAACATTATTTATTTGATTTTGTATGTAATCTATATTTTAAAACTGTGTTTTCTGGAGCCCTGTTCTAAAATGTAATACCTAATGGTTGTTTTAATGTGTTTTAAACCTGAAATAAAAAATGGATAATATTGTTTAGTGTTTTTGACACCAAAAGTATTGTTAATTTATGAATATCCTGCAATATTGTGATTGTATTTTAGGACCATTTCACCCACTCCAATAAAAAAAAAAAACGTCAGTAATAATGATTATATGATCATAATATGATCATATATAATATAAAAAAAACACGTTTTCTATAGTTCACTATATTTTATTTACAACTGTTTACTGACTGATTTTTCAGTTAATTTATCAGAAGTCCAAATTAATAACACAATTAAAAATCATGAAAGGACATTTTAATATACATGGTGGCCATACTGTCCAGTCCTAATTTAACAGGAATAATATATGATTTGCTTTATGCTGTTACTTAAATTTGATATTTTCTCTTTTTTGTCTTCTATGTTCCAGCTTTTCGAGTGATATGTTCAGTGGCCGATCGGTTCTGGGTGAGGACCACTCAGTCATGGCCCGCATGCAGAAGAAATTCTGGAAGACCAAGCAGGTTCTAATCAAGGCCACAGGAAAGAAGGAGGATGAGTATGTGGTGGCATCTGACGCAGACCTGGATGCTAAACTGGAGGTAAGAGACTGTGGGAGAGTGATGGATGACACATATGTCATACGTTGTCAGAAGTTGATGTATATCTAATCAAATACATTTTAATAATTGAATTACTGTTTTAGTGTAATTTTAGAAATGTAAGTTGATAAGCTGTAAAGAAGTATTGTGTCAGTAATGGTCATATTTTACACTTTTACTTAAATTATATATAAGGAGGTTATTTTTACACTGTGTTCAATTGCTTGCAGGGTTGAAGGTAGCTGCATTTTATTTCTACTATAAAAAAAATAACTTAATGAAACCTTTGTTTTTGTATTTGTTTTTGATTACCCTGATCATTAAAACATCTAGTCTTAATATTCTAATGAATGCCCAGGCCTCACAGTAGACCTTCATCACTGGCGAACAAAATTTTGCTTTAGCTCTTTATGTTTACTTTTTAATTTCCAGTATTAGCTTTAGCTCTCTACGTTTAGCTTTTGCTTAGACTTAAGGAGAAGCTTTGCTGAAGTTTACTGATGTAAACCAGACCTGCTCACCCCTTCTAAATGAAGAGGAGAACAACACTGGTGAAATACAACAGATATTGATCATACTTTGTATGTTTACACTGGTGTTTTTGAAGAGCCAGATTATAACTTAATTAGAAAGAGAACACAGGTTCCGGTTCCCAGGGGCTTAAATTAATGAGTAATCATGATTTTATTTTCATTGAAATCATGATTATTGATGGAAAGTGTGCTTGTAATAGTGCTGTATGCTCTAGTGAAAGGTGTATATCTGTGCAGTGGCTCTGAGTGTAGTTACTGGTGGTAATAAGGGACTGGGTTGCTGGTTTAATGCTGTGTGTGTGCTTTAGGATCTGTCGGTCAATGAGTAGATTACGGTGGTTTTTATGAGCTGATCGGATGTTTGTGAGAAAGCTGAAGAAGAGATGAAAGAAAAGGCCAGTAGAGGCAAAGCAGAGGTGAGAGAGGGTGACTGAGAAATGGAAAAATAAGATACAGAGATGGCCTGATGGACAGAGTGGCTGCTCTGATCTATTCACTGGTTCTCAGCATCTCTCCGCTCCTGCGTTTTTCCTATTTCACATCACAGTGATTCAATCTGAAATGCCTAGTGGCTATGAGAACCTGCACATCTAACTGATTGTCTCTTGCCCTCTCTTGTGCGCTCTCTATCGCTCTCTCTCTCTCTCTCTCTCTCTCTCTCTCTCTCTCTCTCTCTCTCTCACTGTCTCTCTCTATCTCTCTCTCTTTCTCTTTCTCTCGGTCACCGTCTTGCTCTTTTCACTCACTCTTGCTGCCTGAGATGGTAAAATTAAGTTTTCATGTTGCTCCATTAATTACAATGTTTGTACGGCATCATTTACACAAGATATTACAATATTACAATATTAAAATCTTTTTATAGCTTGTATAAGAAAGCTTGGAATAGATCCATTTTCACGATATGTTGCCCTGCCCTGTGCTCATATTGCTGCAAGTTTGTTTCTTGTGGGTGGGCTTGAGATTGCTTATCATGGATTATTATGTCTATGATTGGTAAGAAGGAGTTTTTGGTGAGTTGATATAGAATTTTGCTTCACCTCATTACAATTAATTTGCATAAAATTGAGGAAAACTCTTTTCCTTTTTTTCTACTTCTACTTGCTACAGATCTCATATTCCCCTACTCCCAAACGACTGGTCGCTTGTCTTTTTGTCTCTTGCAAGGGTGAATGTAGGGTTTGCTTTCTATTCTGTCTCTCTCTCTCACACACTTTATCTCTCTCTCAACCTGGTATCTGGTACTGTTTTTTTTTCAAAGTAAATTTGCTAATGTACTGTGTTTGTATTCAGGGGTTTTGTGCCCCAAGGGAGTTCTGACATAGTCCTGATGTGCTTGCGAGAGTAATACTACTTAAGAGTGTTTTCTGAAAAAAATAAGGGCAGTACCTGAGGAACCTGTAAGAAGTGTGATTTATTTTTTTATGATTTATTTACTTACTTGTTTCCCATTGATATTGGGATATTTGGCACCCTCAGTGTGTTGTGTGTTAAAATGTAGTATTTTTTTTTTGCCTTGATCTGCTGATTAGAAATAAAGAATAAAGAATACTTGGTTGGAAATGTGATTATTTCTTTACAGCACTCTGTATATATGATATTTGAATGTAATATTCTTGGCACATGCACAGTTGTTCAGACTTTTTTAAAATCCAGATTGCTTGCTGATTCTATTATAATAATCTCTGTTACCTGTGTGTTCATATTTTTTTTATGCATGTGATGTGTGTTTTTGTCTTGCCTCAAGGTACATCCTGGTTTATAGATCATTTAGCAGATGCAGTAATTGTGTCTGTGTGTGTGTGTGTGAAAGGGATATGGTAATTGACCCCTGAATCTAAACTGTCGTTCAGCTGTGGAAGGTAAACGAGTTTCAGAAACAACTCAGTCATTTTCTTCAGCAAATCAAATGAGCATGGCACACGGTGCTGGCAGGCAAAATGAGAAACTGGCCTAAAAATAGACTACTCTTCTTCGAAGCATAATCATCCACCTACTCGCATCTAGAGAACACACTGTGCCTCATTCAGAAGGGTTGGTGTTTGTGGTGTGTTGTCTTTTTGTTAGTTACAGTACTTTAGACAGTTACACTGGTCTGTTCTCTCATATCTGCTCTTGCAAAGGAGAGGGTGGTAGGCTCCACACACAGTAGTTTTACTGCTGCTCTAGTCTTTTACAGTTACAGACACCTGTAACTACTTTTACAATGCAAGACAAAACCACTTTGCTTTCCTATGTGTGCTGTGTGTCCTCCTATCTGCAATAAATGCCCAGTACTTCACTGTAATCACATAACGCCTGTTTTTTCTAGTGGTGAAAAGAACCACCAGAACAGTGGAAGAGTTTAGATCTGGTCATAGGGCTAGCGAAGGAAACATCTCGCCTGAGCCATCGCCACCGTGGTCAATAGGCAGAATCAAGATAAAGATAACAGGACTAAAACTCATCACTACTAACTTGATACACTTCAGCACTTCAGAAAATCAGACCAATTCATAACATTAAAACAAGGTTTCCTATGTCGACTTCATTTAAGTACAGTGTTTTCATAATATTTTGTAAAAATTAAAAAGTATTCCAATTTCTGAATTGTACTAACCATAAATTAATTTTTAAATTACAGTAAAATTATTTATCGCAATATACAATATGCTGTCCATTTGGGTTGTACACTGGTGCCTAGATTGAACCCTTAGGTCTGTGCTAATGCGACAATCCTACAGAGTTAACAAATAGCCCACCAGTTAGCAGACTCTGCTCAAACCTAGAACATACAACGTGTGTGTCTGTCTGTCTGTGTGCGTCTGTCTGTGTGCGTGCGTGTGTCTGTCTGTGTGCGTGCGTGTCTGTCTGTGTGCGTGCGTGTGTATGTCTGTGTGCGTGCGTGCGTCTGTCTGTCTGTGCGTGCGTGTGTCTGTCTGCGTGCGTGTGTCTGTCTGTCTATCTGCGTGCGTGTGTCTGTCTGTCTGCGTGCGTGTGTCTGACTGTCTGCGTGCGTGCGTGTGTCTGTGTGCGTGCGTGCGTGTCTGTCTGTGTGCGTGCGTGCGTGCGTGTCTGTCTGTCTGTGTGTGTGCGTGTGTCTGTCTGTGTGCGTCTGTCTGTCTGTCTGTCTGTCTGTCTGTGTGCGTCTGTGTGCGTCTGTCTGTCTGTCTGTCTGCCTGCCTGCGTGCGTGTGTCTGTCTGTCTGCGTGCGTGCGTGCGTGCGTCTGTCTGTCTGTGCGTGTGTCTGTCTGCATGCGTGTGTCTGTCTGTCTATCTGCGTGCGTGTGTCTGTCTGTCTGCGTGCGTGCGTGTGTCTGTGTGCGTGCGTGCATGCGTCTGTCTGTCTGCATGCGTGTGTCTGTCTGTCTATCTGCGTGCGTGTGTCTGTCTGTCTGTCTGCGTGCGTGCGTGTGTCTGTGTGCGTGCGTGTGTCTGTCTGTGTGCGTGCGTGCGTGTCTGTCTGTCTGTCTGTGTGTGTGCGTGTGTCTGTCTGTGTGCGTCTGTCTGTCTGTCTGTCTGTGTGCGTCTGTCTGTCTGCCTGCCTGCCTGCCTGCGTGCGTGCGTCTGTGTGCGTGCGTGCGTCTGTCTGTGTGCGTGCGTGCGTGTCTGTCTGTCTGTCTGTGTGTGCGTGTGTCTGTCTGTCTGTGCGTGCGTGCGTCTGTCTGTCTGTCTGTCTGTGTGCGTGCGTCTGTCTGTCTGTGTGCGTGTGTCTGTCTGTCTGCGTGCGTGCGTGCGTGTGTCTGTCTGTGTGTCTGTCTCTCTGTATGTCTGTCTAAAGCGAGAGCGCGAGAGAGAGAGACCTGAAGAGAAAGTTAATCAGTAACATGGACACACCACTTGCCAACACCAACACCCTCAAGGACCTTCAAGGATTAGTTCAGTGAAAATACAACAGCAGTGAACAGTGAATGTGATGCACCAATGTCACCAGTACAAGTTAAAGAACTGGGTTAAGATGAAACTGTTTTCATGCGAGCAATACTTTCTTTCATAAACCATTAGCTGGAGTGCTGGTAAAACACCTACATGCACTATAACACACTGCATCACTGAGTTATTTAAGTACATAATTACATTTAAAAGCCATTCGTTCTCTGGCTAGACTGCAAATATATACCGTCAGAAGCTTGGAGGGATAGGAGCGAAAAATGCTCATGATCTGTTACAGGGCTGCTGTGGTTATCATCAGTTAGTTACACTTATAAACTGCTGCATATTAATGCTCTAGTGTAACAGTTAGATAATACAGTGTCCAGATTTTGCGGTGGATGCATTGCTACAGGTAGCTTAGCTTATATTTCGCGTTGGTTTGCAAAGGTGTTCTGCTGTTTTTACTGCAAAGGAATGCAAATGTGTGAAAAAAGTAGCGGCTTACAGCCCTTAAATTACGGTAAGGTTCTTGTCCTGTTTTTTATGCAGTATTTTGCATAAAAGAAAATTATGCTGTTAGCATTGATATCATGCTGCAGCTATTGGGCTGAAAATCAAAATCTGCATTTAAATAAATATTAATTGTTCTGTATGTTTGTAGTTTTCATATTTTGAGTACAGCACTTTAAATCATTTTTGAATAATTGAAAGTTCATTGTTTAGCCCTTACATATTTATATATTGTCCAATTTGTCCCCTATAAAAAATAAGTTATACATGTAGAGCCTATTAAGGTTGCATGACCACAGCAGACGTCTGGTTCTTTCCTTTAGTTATAATCTAGACCAGAACTGTGCATGTTGCTTCTCCACAGTGTGAGTTCTGAGCTGGATGTAGGACAGTGTGTTCTGCTGGTTTGAGTAGATGATAAATGATTGTGATTCAGAGAAAGTCGGGCTATTTTTACCCACGATTCCTTTTTCTCCTGCAGTACAAGCGAAGTTTCTGCAGTGTTCCGCAGTAACCTCGTAAACATGCTAACCGAGAGCAGCTCAGCCTTCATTACTCATTTATACACACACTGCTACTGCGAGTTCAATTACGTACACACACACACACAAACACACGCACACACGTGCTGACTTTACCTGAAGAAAAGTGGCATAGGCGGAGTGAGGGGTTGCTTATAGGGCTCTAATCACACCGGATGTTTTGGCAAAAGCCCCCCCCTTTTTTTTTTTTGAAAGTAATATTTTATAATGTTTCCCTTCACTATATCTGAGAGTACTGTAACGCCGCTAAAGGTTTTAATCAGTAAATATGCTCTCCCTAAACCACACAAACTTGGAGAACACAATCAACCACTCAAAGGCATAACCCATAATAATCAACCAGTGGTACAAACAAAATCTTTATGACCGGTCAAACTATTAAGAATCTTTATTTTGGGAAGGATTGGGCTCCCAAACCCCAAAACTGTGGAATGAGAACAGCTGCAGCTGATTAATCTGGTTTACTTGTTTTTTTTGCAGTGTGTGAACTAATATTAATAGCAAGGCTTTAATCCAGTTTGTTCAATGTTTGATTATCAATTTGTCATTGCACCAGTCTTAGTGCTGGAGATACTGTTTAAGAGTGAGAGAGTGAGTTAGAGAGAATGAGTGAGAGAGAATGAGTGAGAGAGAATGAGTGAGAGAGAATGAGTGAGAGAGAATGAGTGAGAGAGTGAGAGAGTGAGAGAGAGAATGAGTGAGAGAGAGAATGAGTGAGAGAGAATGAGTGAGAGAGAATGAGTGAGAGAGAATGAGTGAGAGAGAGAATGAGAGAGAGAGAGAATGAGAGAGAGAGAATGAGAGAGAGAGAATGAGAGAGAGAGAATGAGAGAGAGAATGAGAGAGAGAGAGAATGAGAGCGATCCCTCATTTCCTTTTGTTTGTTTTTCTTTGTTCTGCAGTTCTTTCGTTCGATACAGGCCACATGCACAGAGCTGCTGAAAGTGATTGAGAAATACCAGCAAAAGATCACACGTGAGTGAGAAAACACACACAGCTTATGTTCTGACAAGTTCAAAACGTAAAAAAATATTTAAACTTATTAGTCGAACTAACCCTGTAATTATTAGAGTGAAGAACATTCAATATATTGTGATTATGTTGCAGTACAGTTAGCAAGAAGATTTGTTCCACAAAAATATACCACTGACACCTAAACTATTAATCTAACATCAATACTGTATTTTTAAAAATCTCAAAGTATAACATATAGCATTACTAAGTTATATTGATATTATTTAAAACCGCTACTATTTAGTTAATCAGAATTTAAATTGTTGCAACACACACTCTTTTTATTAATTTTATTAAAGTATTAATAATGACATCAGACATTATTAATCAGCCTAACAGTAGAACTGTTGTCATAGATCCTTGTGTTAATCCTTGCTTTGATCTTTTCTCCTGTAGATCTGTCTCAGGAGGAGAATGAAATGGGTTTGTTTCTACGCTTCCAGGCAGAACATGACAAAACCAAAGCAGGAGGCATGATGGACGCCACCAGTAAAGCACTCTGCAGCTCCGCCAAGCAGAGGTACACAATCTAATAAAAACACTAATAAAACACTTAATTTCCTTACCCTTCACTTACCTTATTTTTCGCACTATAAGGTGCACTTAAAATACTTAAATTTTCCAAAATATTATCAGTGCGACTTATAATTCAGTGCGCCTCATGTATGAATTTTACCAGTCAGGTTGTAAGAAGCTGTAAAGCCACTCGCTGAAGTACAGCTTTATAAAGGAGTTTCAGTTTAGTATCTCCAGCAGTATTAGTATTAGTATATTAGCGTTACCTGCTAAGCGCAAGCGTTCAGAGGTGAGTATTATCTCACTGTCGTCTTTGCGTTTACCATATCAAAACAAGCTGGGACGAACCGCTAGTTAATATTGTCCTGGTTTACTGTAGCTCTGTCCTGGTTTCTTATTGTAGCGCTGTCGGGCAGCAGTTTGGTGGCATTAGCGGTTAGCTTTCATTCCAGCTTTTCATTGTTTAAAAAAAAAAACCTAGTCCAGATAAAGCTCTCCATCCAGATAGAGTAAAGTTGATTGTGGTTGGATGAGTATAAACATATTACACTCTTCCAATAACATATTGGTTTATATGTGATCAATCACATTATGAATAATAGTATAAAATTATTCATGGCAGAGACTCAAGAGAACTCAAGCAAAATGCCCCAACTAAGCTTCTTTAATATATTTGCATTGTATGAAATGCATTCAGTTTCAATGGGCATATATGTGGCTGAAAGAGGTAGCCTAGTGCATCTCAAATATAATCATTTCAATATAATATTATAATCATTATGGCTTTTAGCAAAAATGTGTTTTGGAGAAGGGGTAGTGCACTGTAGCACTGTAGTTTTTGTCCTTAATAGTATTTTTTTTCCCTTACATTATTTTTAATGTAAGTTCAAAATTTAGTTTTGAAACTAGAACTTTTACATTTTTAATTGAATAAAAAGCTTGAGTTGATACTTCAACTTCTACAGAAGTATTTTAAACCCTAGTATCTATTGTAGTATCTTGAGCTGTGATGTCATGTAGATGCATGAAATAAGTATTCGCTGATACTGTTCTTTGTATATAAGAAAATTTATTACAGAAAAATATATGTATGCTTAAATATACTACACTATAAATGTACCTGAGAAATGAAGGTGAATACTTTTGACACCTTTGTCTGCTAGACTAGTAAACATATAGTCCTTTAGTTATTTCAGAAACAAAATGCTAAAATATATTTGATTTGTGAAATGTTAAATAAGTGTTGATTGTGTCAAATGGGTGATTTAACTGCATGTGCATTTTGTAAAAAAAAAAAAAAAGTTTAAAAAGAATTTTCCATGTAACTCCCTTACACTTTACTTTCTCCAACCATGCTTTTATTTGTTTAACATGTATTACAATAAAATGTGTATTTATGACACACGTAACTGTTTAATATTTCTATGTGAAAAATACAAGTTTGTGCACATAAATACATACAGAAGCAGTGTGTAATCTGTGCTTGCCCTCTCTGTGAGCAGGCTGGCCCTGTGCCCCCCGCTGCAGCGGTTGGAGCAGGAGGTGGAGACGTTTCGGCGGCGGGCGATAGCGGACACGCTGCTGACGGTGGGACGGATGGAGAAGGCGCGCACTGAGTACCGCGGAGCTCTGCTCTGGATGAAGGACGTCTCCCAGGAGCTCGACCCAGACACCTACAAACAGCTGGAGAAGTTCCGCAAGGTCAGAAACACACACTGCTACCTGCAGTCTTTCTAAACACTGAATTGGAACACAGAGAAATCCGTGAATATTTACAGTGATCTTTAAAGACATTGAGATGTAAGGTTATACATTTATAAATTCATAATAGAGTTAATAAGCATGCCAGTATTATCAGATATTCTTTATTTTTATATGTATGTATGTCTGAAAAAAAAATGATTATATTGTAGTGTTTCCTTTTTTTATCTTATATAACCTTTAACCTATACCCCTCATTAGATGTATTAAATTTGTGACAAAATGGAGTGACACCTTGGCATGCATGATAGTGCTGCATTGATTCACAACATAAAGCAGCTTTAATAGTGTCTAAAAACACCATTTTTCACAAGTGTGTTCATTATTGTAGTGAGTACAAGAAATGTGTGGTTTGGGACGCAGCCATGGAATTCTCTTGAGAGCGAGCAGCAGCTACAGTGATAGAATAACTGAAACTAACATCACTGTCTGTAAATTGTTTAATTATTTTGCTTCCACTACACTGATAAAGTCTAGTATTTATTTTTTAGTATAAATATCAGTACTCCATTTTAGGTAAAGAGTTGTTATGATATAAGAGAGACCTATTAACACTGAGGGATTGTTTTTTGCAGAGTAATAATAGCATGAAGTTTATATAGTGTGTGTTTTTAACAGAAGATTATAAAGGACAATATTGAAATGTTATATATTGATTTTATTTCATTATTTTTTGTTTAATTTTTTTGAAGAAACAAAGAAAAGTCCCTTTGGAATAATCAAGTCATTAGATTAATTGAAAAGCTGGATTAATTCAAACACAAAGTTGTCGGCTTTATTGATTGTAATCCAACAAACAAACGTAGGTTTTTAGTGTAAACAGTAGTAAAAATCAGACCTGCCACTCCTTTTTTTAAATATATTTTCTTCATGTCTTAAAGTATAACATGATAAATCATTTGTCTTACAATTGATTTTTTGGCAGAATTTTACCAGGATAAACCTTCCTACCACTAGTGTTTGTTCTGTGGTGTGGCTTCAGGGGTTTTAGCTGCTGGATGGAAAGTGGAAGAGTGAAATTAGGAGTGAGTGGGAGAGAGAGAGAGAGAGAGAGAGTGTGTATGAGATAAGGAGTGTGATTGAGGGAGAGAGAGGAAATAAAGAGAAAGCAGTAGGCAGGGGTAGGCATGGTTACGGCTGGTGTTGAGTGTTGTTGGCTTTAGAAGTGTTTACAGGCCGGGGCCGGGCTTTTGGAGGGTTCAGCTCAGACTGCTCTCTGATTTCCTCAGTGCTCTGCTGGGCTGCAGGTTTACAAAAGAAACAGTAACTGAGATCTGGTTACACACTCACACACACACATACACACACACACACACAGAGAGCTTTGTCTGGGCCATAATGGTCACACAAACTGTGGAGTGCGTGTGAGAATGTGAGTGCAGGATGTGGCTTAGGGTTGGGCGGTAAATCAAGTTTTTGAGAAATTAAAATATGAGACACAAAAAGACACCATTTATATCTATATAGATCATGTTGCATTCTAATTAGATCTGACAGTTTGCCTTTCTCTTCTCCTAGTTTATCTCTGCACAACTTCTCTCCCTCACCAAACAAACACAACTCACAACTATTTATAGAAAATAAATAAATAAGACTTGAGCTGCATGTAAAAACTTGTCTACTTATTTACTTTTTTAAGCACTGTAGATGCACTTTTGCCAAAGCACATTGTATTTTGTGTCCCTTGTTTTTAGGCTACTTTAAGTGGGAAAACATTTTTTTTAAATAATCTGTTAATTTTTAATTAGTGTAATTTGAACTACCTTTTAGTTGTTGACAGTATAAAATGTTACTAGAAGTACTAGGTGGATTGATAAAAGTGCCAGAGTAAAATTTGGAACATGGAGCTTCAGATCAATGGGTCTCAGAAGTGTCTTTGGTTATTACCTTATGGGAGAAACAAATATTAAGATGTATAGATATAGAGAAAAAAGTGAGATATTAGTTTAGATCCCTAATAGGGCTAGGGCAGTTGAGTGTAATCTTTTTTTAATCTTTTTTATTTTTAATTCTGTTAAATACATATTTCTTAAGTTCCGTGTCCAATCTGCAACATGGAAGCAAATTGGATATCCATTTCAGAAGCGAGCAACTTCTGAACCCACCCATTGGTCTTGTGAGCAAAAGTATTGAAAGACGTGACTGTCAGTCATATGTTGTCTCATTCAGCTTTTAATATCAAACCCAATACAAATGTATTTCGTATACAGCAGAAATAAAAAAAAGGATGGGCCTCACAATATTTTTGAGTGGGAGTGTATAAAGGTATCCAACAAAAGTCAGCACATACCTTAAATGAATCAGGACTATTCAATTGTGTTTTGTGCACAATTCTTCTAAACTGGCCACTGGATATTCAACAAGACATCTAATGGCAAAAAACTTTGAGGATGTGAGAAACCGAATTGTTGCTTTGTATGAAGATGGCTAAGCATACAAGAAGATGAGACACCTTGAAACTGAGATACAGCACAATGGCAAAGGTCATACAGCAGCTTTTTTCAGGTCAGATTCCACTCTAAATAGGCCTCCCCAGGGTCGGCCAAAGGGGTCAATTCTACATATTCAATCCCATATCCAGAAGTTTGATTTAAATAATAGATGCTGCCAGCTTTCTGCATAGGTTGAACTGCACACTGTATCAACTCTGTCTGTATGGCTGTTGTCCCAGAAGGTAACCTCTTCTGAAGCTGATGCACAAGAAAGCCTGCACACAGCCTTACTGGAACCATGGAGACCAAGATCACTATATATGCATTTTTTTTAAATCTGCCACTACTAATGCATTTTGTCTGTGTGTGAAAATATGAATTTTGTTTAGCTTGAAAATCTCTTTGACTATAATGATATATATTTTTGCCTTATCAATCTGCCTTGATTGGCCTATATGCTGCAGAAACATAATAAAAGTTTTTACCTCATTTTTTTATGTGTACATATGCATGCAGGTGCAGGCACAGGTGAGGGGGACAAAGGTGCAGTTTGATAAACTGAAGAATGACGTGTGTCAGAAGGTGGACATGCTGGGGGCCAGTCGCTGTAACATGTTGTCTCACTCTCTCTGCACTTATCAGGTACTCACACCATTCTTTTCTCTTTTCTTCCCTATTTTACTTCCATCTGTTTCTCCATCTCTTTCCCCTCACACTCTCTCCTCTCCATCTGTCTTGCTGATTCTTTCCCTTCATCTGTCACAGCCTGAACTCGCAGTAGTGAGTGTTTTTTTGCCATGTGTAAAGTTTTGTGTGTTTTGTGATTGTGCGCCCCTTGTAGACCACACTGCTGCAGTTCTGGGAGAAAACGGCACACATCATGTCTGGCATCCATGAGGCCTTCAGAGGATACGTGCCCTATCAGTTCACTACCCTTAAGGTACGTAACAAGTGTGATGGAGTCCCAGTGAAAACAGAATTCTGTAGAGGTGCACCCATCATGAATATTCCTTGTATGAGCAGCAACTATAGCCCTTTTAAATATATTAATATTGAAGCCTAAAGGATAATATTAATGCACACTGAACTGAATTTATTTGTTAACTAGTGAAAGAAGGAAATTGTGGTTGATTTTAATACTCTAGTGCCTCTAATGGCTTCATGAATAACATATTGTAATTTAATATCAATCTTTTGTTTTAGTTGTGCAATAGAGATTTTGAATCTCTTTGAATACTTATATTTTAAGTATTTTAGGACCATTTTATAGTGTTTATGGAAATATTAAAAAAGAAAATAGTTTTGAAAAGGAAGCCATGTCAAAGTTGTTGGCGTCTCTTTAACATTCTTCAGCTGTTTTTCTGGTGATGAAGTCTGATTTCTTCATATATAGTGTAATTGTGTGAGACAAAGTAGACCATATACTATTAAAAAGCCTTAATTTAAAGCCTTTATATGTTTTATATTATACATACTTCTAACAGTACAGTAATTCACAGACCTATATTAAAGCCCAGTCATGCAAAAAGATATACTGTAAAACCGTCTGCAACCTGGCAAATACAATAATATACATTTTTGGTCATACCGCCCAGCACCACTTTAGAATAATGAAAAAATATTTATTAGATAAACTGATAAGAAATATTGCTAGGTGCGATACTACTTTGAACTAACCTGACAACAGCAGTATATTACAGCTTATTTTTGATGTTAACAACCACAAAAATGAGCTGTAATATACTGCTGTTGTCATACAATAAACTAGAATTCCTATTTTTGCCTTTTTTCACTGATAATCTGACAAATAATACACCGATTGAAATGTTCCACAATTTTTGCCTTGATTTTCTATGAAATTGAAGGGTTTTTTTCCTACTGTAAAGTTTATTTGAGACTTCGATACAGTATTTTTGTATTATGTTATGTATTACAATATACAATGCAATTATTCATTTATTCTTGTGGTTTAGGAGCTAAGAGACCCGCTGGAGCACCTTTCAGAGGGACCGTCCTCAGAGGAGCGCAAGGATAAGAATAAACAGTCTAAAGCAGACAAGTGAGCATCCTCACATCACCCTGCTGTCACCAGAACTCTTCTGAATTCTGTCTTCCTGTCAAAAACATGAATCACCAACTTATCTCACATTTACCTCACTCACAACTTTCAGCAACATTCTCCACAGCTTCATTCTTCTCTTCTCATTCTTGCTCCTCTCCTCTCCTGATTTCATTGCCTCCATCTCAGAGCTGGTCTGAACAGGCGACAGGCCTCTGTGAAGGCTTTACTTTCTGACCTGTGAGTGACACTGTGTGTGTGTGTGCGCGCGCGTGTGTGTGTGTATGTGTTTGGGGCTAGTGATATACATTGACTACAATGTATATTAGTTTTAGTCACATTTAGTCTTTAGGTTTAGTCTAGTTTTTGTTGATGGAAACTGAAAACATTCCAATATTTATTCAAGGAAATACAGTGCCTGGCTAAAAAAAAAAAGTTGTCACCAAAAAAAAGGCCTCTCACACTAATATTTTGCTGGACCGCCTTTACGTTTGATCGCGGCACACATTAGCTGTTGCGTTGTTTCAATAAGCTTCTGCAATGTCAAGATTTTTTTCAATCCAGTGTTGCATTAATTTTTCACTGAGATCTTGCAGCAGCATTGATGATGGTAGAGTCTGACCACTGCACAAAGTCTTCTCCATCCAGCACATCCCAAAGATTCTCAATGAGAATAAGGTCTGGACTCTGTGGTGAACAATCCATGTGTGAAAATGATGATCTCATGCTCCCTGAATCACTCTTTCACAATTCTAACCCCATGAATTAACATTGTCATCTTGGAATATGTCTGTGCCATCAGGGAGGAAAAAATCCATTGATGGAATAACCTGGTCTATATTCAGTATATTCAGGTAGTCAGCTGACCTCATTCTTTCAGCACATACTGTTGCTGAATCTAGACCTGACCAACTGCAGCAACCCCACATCATTTACTTACTTAAATCCAGGTTAAACCCTTTTTTTATTTTGGCCAGGCAGCTTATTTAAATAAGTTTAAGCATGCATGTATATATATATAATTCTACATTAGTTAACTTGCCAAAATGTACAAATGTTTTAAAGTAGGCATATTCTTTGATCTGGCATTTTGACAATTTCAGTCAGGTTGTCACTGAAATCTGAAATTGATTTTGCTGCAGAGCTCTATCTGCACATAAACATAGTCCTTTCAGCCAGTCAGCCAGTCAAATCAATATATATATATTTGATTTGATTAATCACAGAATATTGTTTTGATGTAATTTATTATTAAGTGAGTGACAACACTAAGATAAAAACAAGTTAATTTTGCCAATCTAAAGCTGATTCTATCACATGTTCACTGTTTGACATTTTTACTTGAAACAAAAAAAAATATATATATATATATTTTTTTTTTTTTTTTTATTAAGCAATTGTTATCCTCTAAGAAGTTGCTGGCCACATTTTTAAAAGGGGAGGATTTGTACACATACTATTCTTTCAAGTTTGGCAGGTCTGCATTTCTTAAATAATTGCTTAAAATTGTTGCATTTTAAAACATTTTAACATCCGACCAACTCTGGAGTGGTTTATTTTAGGTGAGAACGTGGTCTGACCTCGATTGACCCGCAGGTTTGAGCTGAGCTGCATTTGCATGTGTAGTAGAAGCTAGTATATTACTCAGATTATTACTGCAGCTATCAACTAATGCCATCTCTGCTGCTGCTCCACAACACAGCACCTTCTTCCTGTAATTAACTATATTAACACTGTTCCAGTCAGCTATGACCAGTAAGAAGAGAGAACGTTGTGCATGATTTGTTGTGATGCATTTGGTCGTACTTGGACTTTTTATTATGCCAAACCCAAACCAAGCCAAACTCTCTCGCTCTCTGTCTTGTTGTGACGGTTGTTTTCCCTCAGAGACAGAGAGGAAGTGAGTCAGTAGATTAGCGTCTGTTGTGTGGTTAAATACAGACTGTACAGTAGCAGATCTTTACACACACCTACACAGAACCAGTACCAGTACCAAGTGTCAGTAAACAAACAGGCTGACACCCTTTTGTTTGTGTGTGTCTGTGTGTGTGTTGTCTTGTCTCTGATGGTGTTTGTGTGGAATTTCTGAATTAGAACTTAATTTGCTAAGTATAAAAGGGCGTTTTCACACCTGTACTTACTTTTGATGCTACAGATCAGTTGATGACCTAGTTTACTTCTCACAGGCATAAACCTAAATGCACCTAAAAGATGCACCAATAAACTAAGCAAGCACATTGTCTTCTCTGATTGGTCAGAGCTGTCTTTCACAGGAGCAAGAAAGTGCTGTAAATATAGGTAGAAGATTCAGTGTTTCAGCATGTATATCTGTGCATTGTAAAGCTGCCATAGTCATAATGATATTTTTTCTTTTCAGTTTATACGATACGATACGAGCTGGGTGATATGGTAAAAAAAAAAAAAAAAATTATATCACAAAATTTACAGATATTTTCGTGATACACATAATTTATCATATTTTGACACAAAAATGCATCAGCAGTGGCGGATTCTGCTATTCACATGCTTTTTCATGCAGAGTACAGTGATTCCTATTTGATATTTTTCAATTAAATTAAACAGGATTTTTTTTTTACACTCTCTGCAAGGAAATGTACAGTTGTATCAGTGTTCTTTTAAGTAATGATGATATCATCGATATGCATTATGCTTACTAAATCTATTTTGATATGAAAAACTGTCAATATATTCTCTAGCTCTAATTAAATTAAAACCACTGTTTATAAACAAAGTTGACACCACAGCTTTGTTAAGGGACGTTAAGGGACTCTTCTTGCTAAGGAAACAAACCCAGTACTGGGTTCAGAAAAACTTACGCTATATCCATATATTATACAGTTGTATAATTGTGTATAATTGTGTTGAATTGTGACCAGGATAAAATCAAACAGTCAAACATTCCCTCATGTGCAAATAAGAGATTTATATGGATGGTTTTATCTTTCAGTCTTGTGTCTCTGGAGGAGGATCAGTCAGCTGCTGTAGCTGGTATGTATCTGTCAGACACATGTTAAGATAGTGCTGTTTCTGAAGTTCACCACATGCTGATGACATGCACTTCTCCTTCAGGTTCTGCTCTGGGCAGCGATGGTCAGAGTAAAGACTCATACAGCTCTTTATGTGCAAGCTTGGACTCAGGTAAGAACCTATACATCAGACAATACAAAAAAGCTTATATTCACCAATACTATAATACATTATGATAATATATACAATATACATCATGATAATATATATTATGACCACCTCCTTGTTTCTACACCTATTATCCATTTTTTGCTTCACTGATCTCATATAGGACACTATAATTACAGAAAATATTTTTTTATTTCTTTGCACACTTTATTATTTTGTATACTACAACTATAGCTACAAGTGTAATTCGGGTAACAAGGACTAAGAAACACTGTGTATAACCCTGCATTCACACTGGCAGATGATGGTGATATGCGCCTATTCATTTCCGATGGGAGGGCACAATTTGTAGCCATGACAGGCGAGAGTGTGACAAGTGACAAACAAAGTTAAAATGTTCTCAACTTTATCCGAATTAATTATGACTGTGAAGTAACATTGTATACCAATGTTTGATTCGTAACATACTTTGTTCATATCCCCAGCAGAGGATTGTAAACACCATTTTTGCTCTTTTCATTAGATATGATGCAGTTTTGTGCAAACGCAGGGAAATTTGGAGAAAAATAAAGCTTGGAAGAAAGTAGTACATAGCTCAATAGGTGGCTTACTAGTATACTAACCATCCACACTCATACACGCCCACTTTCTAACAACCTTAAACACCCACTAGTGACAAACATGGGCCGACACAATCGTCTTGTCATCTGCCAGTGTGAACGTAGCATTACAGCCAGGGTGGTGGCAGTGGAGCTTACAGGAAAAGCCTACAAACTGCAGGTTCAAGTTCATTTTTACACTCTACTCGTATAATTATAAAAATTATATAAACCATTCGGTGCCCAGACTACATAGCAAAAAAAAAAGAAATTTGAAATTACTAAGAAAATCTTGTTTTATGGTATGTACCGTATTTTTCGGACTATAAGGCGCACCGTATTATAAGACGCACTATCAAAGAACGCCTATTTTCTGCTATTTTTCCATACATAGGGCGCATCGCATTATAAGGCGCGTTAAGTGACACTAGAAAGGGTGCCTATATCAAAGTGAACAGGGGTGGCGCCATGTTTCCCTTCCCCCACCGGGGGTGGTCGCTTGCCGGTGGAGCGTCTCAGTATACAAATCTAGCTATTTCAAAGTCAAACGAGTGCTGGATATTAATCTACACAGATTCCTCTCCTGAAAACTGTTTATTTGGGTGAGTAACGTGCTTCAGTTTATTTACAGTAAGCTTAGATTTCCAGATGTCCACTAAGGCTTGCTGCACCAGCGTTAGCATAGCTATCCGCTAGCACGCTAGCTAGTCACCTAAACTAGTAAAGTTAACCCAAACTTAAACGACAGCGTTACACTGAGTAATCCTGCGTGTTCTGGTAAGACAGTGAGATGTTAGCTAGTGATTCGTCCCCCGTAGCTTGTTTTAACACGGTAAACAAGCAGATCACAGGCTGATAAAACTCACCTCTGAGAGAGTTAGCGCTTAGTATCTAGCTAATGCTAGCCAGGCAAAGCAGCACAGACTTACAGGCCGATAACTCACCTCTGAACGGTGAACGCTTAGCGATTAGCATCTAACTCTAATAATACTGCTCCAGCAGTATTAAAAGTACTAAATTTAGATAATACTGATCTCTGAACAGTGAAAAAGCTAGCTAGCTTAGCGGTTAGCATCTAGCTAATGCTATTGCTGCTCCAGCCACGGAGCTGCACGGCTCTGCACGGAGTGTGTGTTTACTTTAGATAATTTAGATAATACTGATCTCTGAACAGTGAAAAAGCTAGCTAGCTTAGCGGTTAGCATCTAGCTAATGCTATTGCTGCTCCAGCCTCGGAGCGGCACGGCTCTGCACGGAGTGTGTGTTTACTGCTCCTTACACCTGACGGGTAAAATTTAGATAATACTGATCTCTGAACAGTGAATAAGCTAGCTAATGCTATTTGCTGCTCCAGCCTCGGAGCTGCACGGCTCTGGACTCTGTATAGCACTGAAACTCTGTATAACGCTGCACGGAGTGTGTGTTTACTGCTCCTTACAACCTGACGAGTAAAATTTAGATAATACTGATCTCAGTGAATAAGCTAGCTAGCTTAGCGGTTAGCATCTAGCTAATGCTATTGCTGCTCAGCCTCGGAGCTGCACGGCTCTGGACTCTGTATAGCACTGAAACTCTGTATAACGCTGCACGGAGTGTGTGTTTACTGCTCCTTACAACCTGACGAGTAAAATTTAGATAATACTGATCTCAGTGAATAAGCTAGCTAGCTTAGCGGTTAGCATCTAGCTAATGCTATTGCTGCTCAGCCTCGGAGCTGCACGGCTCTGGACTCTGTATAGCACTGAAACTCTGTATAACGCTGCACGGAGTGTGTGTTTACTGCTCCTTACAACCTGATGAGTAAAATTTAGATAATACTGATCTCAGTGAATAAGCTAGCTAGCTTAGCGGTTAGCATCTAGCTAATGCTATTGCTGCTCAGCCTCGGAGCTGCACGGCTCTGGACTCTGTATAGCACTGAAACTCTCTATAACGCTGCACGGAGTGTGTGTTTACTGCTCCTTACAACCTGACGAGTAAAATCCATACAAAAGGCGCACCGTATTATAAGACGCACTGTCAATTTTTGTGAAAATTAAAAGTTTTTAAGTGCGCCTTATAGTCCGAAAAATACGGTATATGTTTGGCTTTTTTTTAAGTTAAAGCTGTAAAATTTTATGAATGTATTTGCAGTATTACTTTCATTAATGTGACCACATCTATGCAGCCTCACTTGAGCCCTCAGGCCCCATCAGTGGACTCGGCCTAGATGATGACCTGTTACTCATGGCCTCAGAGCCTGTCCCAACCCTGACCCCTGGCATGATACCACCTCAACCGATACCCCAGCCCCAGGGCTGCCCAGAGACCACCCTGACCCCTGCTGAACAGCTGACCACTGTCCTGCAGGGGGAAAGCCATGAGGCCTTTCCCAGCATGCCTCTGCCTCACACGGGTATAAATCCAGACCTCGCTTCCTCTGCCCTCAGCTCTCCTGCTGCCTTACTCAGAGCTCTCTAAACTGTGTCTAATTCTGACCTCTGCTCACCTTTTAATCCCTTTCTTCTGTCTCAGTCCTCCTTCGGTAATGTGCTAGATGCTCTCCTTAGTATCTAAAGTGATGGCTCAGTAAAGAAAATACTCTGGACAAATGTGCCGTACGGACGGTTAATCAGCCTGGCTGTAGTATCTTTAGTTTTTAGCATATTTGCCTTATTCTATTTGAACTACCAGTAGCTTTTTAGCCCTTCCTCCTTTCTCACACTCTTTTGAGGTTGTAGAGGAATGGGGCGCTGATCGTTATGATGTAATCAAGAGTTACTTCATAGAACATCTCTACGCAAATAGTTTTAGCTGGAAGTTGGGTTCAGATAGTCTAAGCTGGTCTTTAAACCAGACATCCAAAACATACCCTGTACTGGTAAGCTAACTGGTTAACCAGGTTTTGGCCAGCATAGTGTAGTGTATGTTAAATTTAATTGTAGTCATGTTGGTTGACCAGCATGAATTTGTAGGGCATGCTGGTCATATTGGATATGTAGCATGGTTGAGTTGATCATGTTTGCAGAGCAGCTAAACCGTTAAACTCAAATGAAAACATACGCTATACTGGTTAAATTGTAAGTGAATCGAGACTTGTAGCTAAAAGGGTAATAAAAAGGCATTGGTGTGGGTCTGGTGAGCAGTGGCATATTATTATTAGAGCTGTTTAGAGAGGGTGATATCCCAGATATTTCATTAATACCACAGGGAACATGAGTAACTGTGGAACAATGGTATAATAATACTGGTAAAAGCCTTTCACGTCCCCTTCCTTTCACAAACAGTCTGGCTGGGGAGTTTAGATCTAGGCCCAATGGCTCTTTAGCTCATTACTTCCTTCTGCCACTGTTGAAATGGAATCATGACATGCTGTACAGACACTTCTTATATATTGCTTCTAAAATCATATTTTCCTTCCAACATCTTTCAGACGACTGGGACACTTTTTTTTCTGCTTCTTCTTTCCACGTTCCTTTCCAGCTGATGAATCATATGAAGCTGATTTTACACCAGAAGTGACACAGTTGTGCAACTATTACATTTATCACATTGCTCGCCGTAAAGTTTTGCGGACTAGAATACATTTACACACATATACATTTATGTATGGACCATGTAATTTATTTTACTCCAATCTTGGAAGCTCAGAGTGTATTATTAGTATCATGACATGTTGTATTAATTACTATTAGTCAGATATGATATGATGTTTTCACAATATATAGGAAAAATGGCAATATCAGGTTTTTACAATATTCTGCTGTAGGGGTGTGATGAGACACTAATATCACGAGACGAGACGAGACACAATACTGGGTTCACGAGAACGAGACAAGACTAGATTTAAAAATAAAATTTTAAAGAAAACCTCAAAGGTGATAAATGGGAAAACTAGAGTTTTATTTGACAAAATCATATAACGCAAATTTAACAGACTGGTTTTTCTCAAATATTGATTTTATAAGAAACAGAAATAATAATAAGAATAAAAAAAATAAAAAAATCTAGGTCTTATATAGTGCAAACAATAAGTGCAAACCACAACCAGTCATATTAAGCCTATGGTTTGTTTTCTTCTTCTAAATCTCTTGTAATTTAACTATGCATAACCATAACCAGTCATATTAAGACTATGCTTGAAGTGCAAACAGAACATGTTGTTAAATACAGTACAGAGATAAGAGATTAGTACAACTGCCTATGAAACAGTCACGTGTAGGATCTATTTACAGTATTTACATATGGTTTATGTCTTGTTGGTCACTCTGTTACCGTTTATTGTTTCCACTGGAGCCAAAATGCAGCCAGACATACAACCCTCTATGGGTTTTTGTCAGTTATAAATGACAGAAGGAAAAATAACAAAATTCATAGACCTGCAACCAATCATATTTTGTTTAAATCTATCACATGACTTTTACTTTAGCCAATAAAGTTGAAGAGTTTCATCATGTGACCAAATTTTTAGTACCCAGGGGGAAGTAAGTGAGACAGTGCCATGCTTTGGGCCACATAGTAGATAGATGCAATGGTAAGTTCATTTTGAGGTAAATAATGTAATTAGGTCCCTTCCAAAAAATTTTGCTTTTAGCTCAATATGTTTACTAAACTATTTACTCATTTTAACAGTAGTTTAATCAAATTAATTGCTCTTTTCAACCAAAAAAACATATGTCATGTAGAACTAACAATGTACCATAAGGGGATAAAAAAATGTCCAACAATGTTGTACCATTTTAGCTTTTTAGAGTCAGATGCAATGAACAATATTATGTCTTTAGGATTCCAGTACTTTTTATGGAAAGAGGAGAACACCTGCTCTACCTATTCCTGAGAGTAGTGAAGACAGCGAGGGCAGCAGCTCAGATGATGAGATTATAATAAATGTGAAAACAGGACAGGATCAGATATACAGTGATTCAAGTGAGCAGAGTGAGGCTGAAGATGAGGGTCAGGATGAAGGTCAGTCAGGGTCAGCAAGTCGTAGGTTGCTATGGAAGACTCCTGCTCGTGTCCACTATCCTGCACCAGTGTGGATAGGTCAACTTCCATCAGTGTCAGAGGTCCTCACTCCAACTGAATACTTCAGACAGATGTTCACCCCTGAGTGTCTTCGGCACATTGTTGAACAATCTAATCTGTACTCTGTGCAAAAGGATGTCAACTCACCGCTGAATTGCTCTGAGAAGGAGTTGGAGCAGTTTATTGGGGTTGCTTTTCATATGTCTATCTATGGGAACCCAGCAACACGAATGTGCTGGCAGGCTGGCACACGCATTGACAAGATTGCAGATGTAATGCCTATGAGAAGTTGGGAGCAAATCAAAGCCAACATTCACTTCAATGACAACAGTCTGGACCTTAGCCCCACAAACCCATGCAGAGATCCACTCTTCAAGTTGAGGCCCTTGCTCAATTTTGCTCTTGACACCATGAACAACATTCCAATGGATGAACATCTCAGTGTAGATGAGCAAATAATTCCTTACAAAGGAAAGAGTCGCCTGAAATTGTACAACCCAAGCAAGCCCCATAAGTGGGGTTACAAGGTATATTTACTCTGTGACTCCAAGGGCATTGCATACAACTTTGAGTTCCATACAGGCAAGATCCAACCAGTGATTGGAATGCCAGACCTTGGTGCCAGCAGCAACATAGTCCTGAGAGTGGCATCCATTGTACCACAAGGGCAGAACTTCAAGCTATATCATGACAACTGGTTCACAAGCACAGGCCTTGAAATGGAAATGGCAAAGAAGAAGATATACTGTCTTGGCACAGTGAGGGCCAACAGACTGAAGGGTTGTTCACTGAAAAGTGACAAGGATCTGAAGACAATTGGTCGCGGCGCTTTTGATGAGAAAGTAGCCACTTTTGAGGGTGGGCAGCTCATTGCATGCAAGTGACAGGACAACCGCACAGTGACAATGCTGAGCACATTTGCAGGGGCCTATCCAACTTGCAAGGTGAAGAGATGGGACAGGAAGCTGAGTAAGGTCACAGATGTACAATGTCCATCCTCTGTTGTGACCTACAATAAGAACATGGGAGGGGTGGACTTGATGGATTCATTGATTGCCCTGTACCGCACAAAGATAAGATCTCGAAAGTGGTATTTACGCATCTTCTTTCATCTCATGGACATGCTCTGCGTAAATGCATGGCTTTTGTACCGCAGAGACTATCATGCATGTGTCCAAAAAGGAAAAGAAGAGCTTGGTCTGAGAGAGTTCAAGTCATCAGTGGCCGAAGTGCTCTGTAAGCAAGGATCAAGCAGTCAGCTAAAGCGTGGCCGGCCGAGCTCTGAGAGTTCTGACATGAGACGGCAGAAAAAGAGGGAAACAAAGCCCCAACAGGAAGTCAGGAAAGATGGCATGGCTCACTGGCCATACTATTCAGACAAGCAAGGACGTTGCAAGAAACATGGATGCACAGGCCAAACCAGAGTAATGTGTGAAAAATGTGGAGTCCACTTATGCTTCACGCCCAAGAAAAACTGCCTACGAGATTTTCATACATGAACTCCAAAGTTTGATCAAGTCAAATGAGATGAAAGAAATGATTTCATGATTATATGAGTTTAAAAGATAGTTTTGAAAGATTTTATGATAGTTCAGATTACAAAATGTTTTGTGGTAACCTCCTTACGTCCGAGTGTTCGTCCGAACTATTTTTCTATTTTTCTAACTATTTTAACTTTTTTAAATTGCCAAAAAATTGCAGATAAATCTTTCTATCTAAAAAATATTGTTTAATGTTATGTTTAAGGTGTTATCTTTTTATCCTACATAAAATAAAATGATTTCTGAATGGTATTATGACTTGGAAAATCTTTATCTCTAATGGGTCAAAGTAATTTATAAATGACATCCATAAAAATTCAAGGTCAAAGGTCAAAATTGAGAAATTAAAATTAATTACTGAATTTGACTTAAAAGACATTAAAAATAACTAGTTGTGGAATTTTTTAAACGTTATATTCTTAAATACTCCCATAGAGGGTTAAAAACGGGGGTATGCAGCCAATGCGACGCATAGGGGCGCTGCACTAAAGGGGGCGCCAAATGAAAGCCCCAAATACTTTTTGTTTCAGGAGAAACAGCCAATCAGCTTGCTGGTTTTGCGGAGCGCGGTGGGCTAGTAATGACAGAATGAATCTCCTCCACCCCCCATAAGATCTCGTCACACTCCTATTCAGCTGTCGTAACGCATATTAAATTAGCAGTAAATAAAGCCGTTCAGATCAGCAGTTGAGCTGCCATTGTTGGGCCCTTGAGCATGGCTGTTAAAATGCAGAAATTTGGTGTGATGAGTACAAATAAGTCATGATAAGTTGACCGACAAACACAAAGGAAATTACCACTCAATCATAAATCAGTTATGCAGTTTGTTGTATGGTGCCCTTTATTCACATGTAGACAAATTGCATAAACGTGACTTATCAGCTGTAGTTTTGTTTCTGCACAAGTCAATCGAGTTATCGTGACTTAATTTTTAGATGGCAGTGTCCGGAGAACTAGCTCCAGCCACTTTGTGTATAAACAGTCTTAATTTAATAAACTACCTGTTCACTTTTAAAGTGCTTCATTTAAAAAAAAAACTCTCTGTATTTTACCAATGGAGTGTTGAGCTACTTTGAGCTTGATAATGGTGTAAAAATAACTCTCTGCCTGTGTCGCTTGTCTATTCACACAGACGATTCTAGCCAGTCATTGGCGGTCACTTCTCTGTTCACTGTGTTATAATGCCATGTATTATGTATTTCCAGTACATGCGTGACACTGTGGTTCAACCTCACTCACAAGATAACACCTCACTGCTTATACAGATCAGTTTGCTGTCTCGAGACTTTTGGCATGTCAGTGTTTTATCTCAGTTCAGGTTATTTCAGTTGTGTAGGCTTTCATGGAAAGAGTATGCAGTTTATATTTTGATATATTTGACCTATAATTTGAACAGAACTATCTGGCTCTAGTTGGCAGGGACCTTCTGTCCGGTCTCCCCCCGCAGTCTGGAGATGAAGACGAGGAAAGAGAGCGAGGTGATCTGGCTTTTCTGCAGGACCTGCTGAGCCCTGGAGCCTCCAGCGGGACCGATGACTTCAGCAAGGCGTGGCAGGATGCTTTCGGCTATTTCGAGCCCCCTGCAGCTGCCCCCTCTACCACACACAATCCTGCGACCAGCAATCCCACGGCCCCCCGGTCACCGTCCCAGCCTGCCAGCCCCACCGGCTTCCTGCCCTCACAGCTCTTGGACCACAGCCTCAGCACCACAGGTCAGAATCCTCCACACACACACTAACTGTGACTGAAATTAATCACTACTCCTTTATTCAGGGTGTTTGTGGAGCCTAAAAATGTATACTATTTGTTTACCTAAAGAACCTTAATTTGGCTCAAACTGTCTTAAATCCATTTCCCAAGGTCTTATAATGCCAAAGGCGGTACAGTTAACTTTTAGTTTCATCTTTGCAAATTAAACATTTTTGTTTTTCAAAATCTGCTAATTAGCAATTAATAAAATTTATATAAAATTAATAAAAATAAAATATATATAATGTAATGTGTATTGTGGTATGCCAGGCAAATAAACAGGTCAAAGCTTTTTTTTTCTACTTTATTGTAATATCTCAGGGTTTAAGTTTTTTTTTTACACCTGTAGTAGGTTTCTATGGGCTGGATCAGTTGATGGGTTTGATTACTTGGAGAGTTTTCTCCCTCTGTTTGATTTGGTTTTACACAGGCACAAACCTAAACTAACCCTAAGGCTGTGTCCTCTGATTGGTCAGAGCTGTGTGGTGCGGGAGCAAGAAATGAAATATTAAAAAAGTGAGAAGATTGTGTTCCAACGTGTGTATCTGTGCAGTGTGAAGCTGCTTTAACACAGAATGCTACATACAACGCTGCGCTTTCAAACTTCGTGTTTTTTTTTTAGTTCGTGCAGCGCAGATGTGCATGTAGTAAACGGAGTCACATGGCTGTAAGTAGTGAAGACAGCACAGACTGCATGTGTAAACAGCATGGAGCAGAGACAGTGTGTGTTCATAGCTGTGGTAATTAGCATTATCTGGCTAATATATCAGTTTAACTAAAATAAAAGGAGTATATATGATAGTTTGGTCAGATCCAGAGTACGTTTGGGCCCGGACCGAGACCACCTCCTCTAGCTAGTCACGGTCCGGTTGTTTTGATCCGCACCCGAGTGCGGTTACTGTTTTTACATCTGCTTAATTGAATCACACTAAGGGTACTAACGAACCAGAGTCTGTTTTAACCGGACAAAATAATGCTGGTGTGAAAACACCCTAAATTAATGGTTTTTAACACACAGAGAATGAGAGAGGGTAGTGAGTTGGTTATTAGATGTGATCTTTATTTCAGCATAAATAAGATAATAAGCATTATTTGTTTGTCATTTTTATAAGCCATGTTTAAAAAGATAAAATATAGAAAACAGTGAAGCAGAAGTTAATAGTCTTATTAAAAACAGTTTAAATATACAATAAAGTGTTTTAGCAGCTATAGAAGTTAAATGAGAGGCAGGCTAAGACAGAGACCAAAGAGCAGAGATTTAGATGTTTGAGTGGAGGTAAAGGGCTGTGGTAGGTGTTGGAAAGGCCCTGCAGTTGGAGTCATATCACACTCTGGAGGAATAACATTGTATCTGAGCGGGACACGTCGATAAAACTGATGTACATCAGGCTTAAACTCAAACAGACGTTCTCTGGACAGAACCAGGCAGCACTTAGTTTGAGCCGGTCTTGTTTGTTGCTGATCTTGCGTCTCTGTTCTGTGTCTGCCCTTTACGTTCCTTTCTTATGTTTTCAGTTTTGGTCTACTAAAGTCTACTAAATCGATTTTTGTAATTTGTGAGTCGATTCAGAATTGTCCACATCCAAATCGAGAACTGAAAATTTCCCCAACCCCTAATAGGGATTCATTTTAGTTACAGCTATCTTTCTCCTTACCCCAGCACAGTGACAGTCTGGATGGAGAAATGTATTGCAGTGTATTTTCTGCTGTGTTGGGTTCACTCACACCAGCTCTATCATGTTTGTTTGTGTTAATCAGGATGGGTGACTCCACCCATGTTTCAAGCCCTGCCCCTTCAGCCCCCATCCACTGGTGGTCAAATCCCAGCTACCCAAAACAGCCCAAGGACTTCAGCCAGCGGTAGGCATGCCTTTTTAATTCATAAAATCATATTAAATAAGTTAGTTCTTTATTATATTGGATTTTCTCATGCTGCTTTTCCTCATTCTTCTAATTATTGTGTTTTTTTGTTTGTGTCCGTAGCTGTAGAGCCCAAAAGTGGCAGCAGAGACATGTCTGCGTGGTTTAATCTGTTTGCTGATCTTGACCCACTCTCTAATCCTGATGCTATTGGACGAACAGATGAGGAACTCCTGAATGCCTGAGGTGTGTGCTGTGTTCATGTTTTACACACTGATACTGTATCGACTAGTATCGTGTCCCATGACTTTTGCCATGTCCCTTAGAAGATAAACAACGCTGCACTGACCTCTGGGAATATGCACATGGGGTTTACTACATTAAATGAGCTGTGCTGTCTATTGTGGGTGGACTGTATCACAGTACACGTGACCCTGTGCTATCAATCTGCACCCACTTTCAGACCTCACTCTAACTCCACTAATTCACTTCTTCTAGCCATGAGCATGCTGGACAGTCTATGTTCAGCCTGACTCACAAGATAACACCTCACAGCTTCTGACATGTCAGTGTAGTGGTCAAAGCAATACGTGATTTCTCTGTGTCAATCAAATATACTTATAATATAGTTCTGTGTGGAGGTTTTAGGCACATAAGCACATTATTTAAAACCTTTAAAACAGATGCATGTAAAAATAAATGCATCAAAAACGTTGAGATTTTTTTCCCAAAAATCTGAACAAAATAGTGAGCAAGTCTAAAGAACAAAACTCTGTTCTAGATTCCTCCTGGACATCCCCAGCCAGCTCCCAAGTGGATAAATAAAATTCTACCAGCAACTCACCCGATTTACCATCATTAAACTCATTAAACTGATGTACCAAACCAGATGCTGCTTTATCACTATAATACTATGAATACTATAATACTATAAGACTCCATGAAGAGAACTTTTGAGTTTTTTCTATGAACACAGTGATGTAAAATCACTTTTTATGATGATGTTTCTATTTATTCTTTCATTAGTAGTTCATAGAGTAATAATCACAATAATACCATCCAAGGAGTTTTTTTTTCCAGTCTAATTTCCCATTTACTGCTCTGAAAAAACATAATAGACCGCTTAAAATGATAAGTGTCTTTGATATTACTGAATTAAAAAAAAACTATAGAATACAATCAAGAGGAAGACAGATGATCACAACAATCAAACCAAGCTGAACTGCTTGAATTTTTTTGCACCAGGAGTGGCATAACGTTATCTAAAAGCAGTGTGTAAGACTGGTGGAGGAAAACATGCCAAGATGCATGAAAACTTTGATTAAAAACCGATTCTAAACTTTTAATTCTTTATGAATATAAACTTGTTTTCTTTGCATTATTTGAGGTCTGAAAGCTCTGCATCTTTTGTTATTTCAATCATTTCTCATTTTCTGCAAATAAATGCTCTAAATGACTATTCGTATTTGGAATGTTGTCTGTAGTTTATAGAACAAAAGAACAATTTTCATTTTACTCAATCATATACCTATGATACAGAAACTAAAGTGGGCTCTTCTTTTTTTCTAGAGCTGAATGCCTGAACACATTTGCACAAGACTGTGTGTGCTTGAATTTGCAAACATTGACCACTAGAGGGTGCACTGACTTTTTTTTTTTTTTTTAATGTGTGTATTTAGTGGTTTTATTTGGGGGGTATGGAGAGCTGTGATTAACGTGTTCATGTAGATCAACATGCTAAAGTAGTATTGACTTTTTCCACAGGACAATGCACATTATTACTGTCAAAATGAATCCGTATTGACAGATCCTTTTAAAAACAACCAAATACTTTCCTATAATGAGTACAGTGTTTTTTTTTTCTTTTGGTTATTTAACTTCTCATTGCCATCATCTAATTAAACTGAACTTGTCAAATTCTTTGTGACGAAATGTTCTCTATATGCTTAAAAAAGTATAACATTATACAATAATAGTATTTTTTTGTCAATAGAATATGATTTTATGATATTATATTGTCCACCTCTGGTGAGAACCTTTTCTGCACTCTTGTTTTCTTAAGGATTTGGGATGATAATCCATTAGGACTCCCTCTTTCATCACTGGACATGAAGAGAAGAAACAGTTGGATTTTACCTCGGCCTGAAACCACTCCCACTGAGCCAAGGATGGATCCAGGAGCCCGGATCCACATCTGAAAATATCCTGGAGTAATCTGTAATCACTGGGATGTCTGTGTGAGTGTGTGTGTGTATGTGTGTGTGTGAGAGTATTTGTGCTAACCTGCTGTACATTTCTTATAAGGATAAAATGGGTTTGGGGGGAAAAAAGACAAAAAAAAAAAAAAGACTGCACTATTCACTGTATATCAATATCAATATCAGTTTGTCGGAATATCCGCCTGTCTGAGAAGCACATGTGGAAGGAAATGAAGTTAAAAGCGAGCGGTCACTGGATTTCTCCCTAAAGGGGACCTACACTGTATTTTACACTGTACAGCCCGAGCTGCACTGCTGTGATCTTGTTGAAGTCTGTAAATAATCAATAATCTCTGTCTACATCTGAATTTAAAATAGAAGTCTTGAATGTCCAGAAACAGGGTCACTAAATCAGATAAAACATGTATTTTAAGACCACTATCGATATACTGAAAAAGAGTATATGTATCAGAGTATTTATTTTAAGGAAGGGTTGTCGTGTCCAAGGTTATATTGAAACAGCTGCACAGTACAGTTACAGATATGGAGCTTTAAATCTCACAAATATTTGAATCTGTGTTTTGTATATTTGAATATATCTATATATATATATATATATATATATATATAAGGCATGCCTCCTCCAATCCATAAAGTCAGACTCCGCCTCTTTCACACCTACCATCAATACAGCATCACTAGGCAGCCAACACACGATGTGGAAGGCACTGCATCCCCAGCTCTGATACATCAGCTAACAGACACCTGTGCTGGCCAGCAGTACAATGGGTGTACTAGGAGCATTATGAGAGTTGTAACATTTAAATCAGTCTACCACATTTTACCTCTGTCCTAATTTTGTACTAAATCAAGTTGTAGGTGGAATATATTTGAATTCACGGATTAGATTTAAACAAAAAATTAAGAATCTGTAAATTAATGTTATTGACATTTGTTTTTTTTTTCAACAGAAAATTTAACCCCTCATTCAAGTTCAAAATACAAAGAAGCATTGTTACAATTTAAATGTATGAATTATGCCATTAAATATGGAATAAAGCCCATTTATTCATATATACACAATGCTCATTTAAATACTTTTAAGCTTCATACCACAAAATGAAAGGAAAATGCTCTGAAAATGAACAAATGCATTTCATTAATTCCATGATCAGGATCTGAGAAAGCCCTCCTAATGCACAGCCAAGGATGTATAGAACATCAATCATCATTAATCATATTTTAGGGCTTAAACTGTTTATATTCTACTTAAAATAATGGAAAAGAATGTGTCAATAAGGTGCTTTGTCTTTAAATGGCAGGCTGCATTTCATGAACACTAGTGGTTAAAAGTTTGGAATCAATATTTTTTATCAATTTAAAACCAATGTGCATCCATTATCCATTATTCTATGTAGTTATATGTATATTTAAGTCCACCTTTTTTGTTATATATTAATTTGTTAATGAATGTAAAATAACCAATGTTATTATAACCAAATATGTTATAAGTTTTATGGTATTTAATTCCAAACTTTTAAATGCTGTTGTACATTAAAAGAAAAAGACTAAAACATCTTTGATTGAGGCTTTAACCTGTAATACACAGATATTACTCAAAGAATTTTGAGTTTTTTTGAAGTAAAAATTAAATATACACCCTCTACAGCAGGGGTCTCAAAGTAGCGGCCCGCGACGCGGTTTCATACGGCCCCTCACGGGTTAACAAAATAAACATACATCTGGCCCGCAATTCAATTTAATTATTTATGCTTTATTATGTTCGTTTTCATATTTTATCTTAACTTGTATTTTGGTGTGTGTGTGTGGTTTTTTTTTTTTTTTTTTGCTTACGCTGCGTTGCCTGCTTTAGTAGTCTTCAGTAGCCTTCAACAGTCTAACCTTGCTGCCGTGGTGTGTCCACTAAACTCCATAGTTATAAACATCCTGAGGTTAGCAGCGCGCTAACTGACCTGTTTATAATGTAATCCGAGCAGTGCCTCCGTGACGCTGCTCTAAACTGCTGCTGTTAGCTGCTTGGGCTGAAAGATGAACTGTAGAGAGCTGTATTATCCGGTTAGTGGGGTTATTTTATTTCATACACAGAAGAACTTACAAATGTTTTAAAAACGCTCCAGACTGGCTCAGCTGAGCCCTGTAGCCCGTGGCTGGGCTGCAGCTCCGACTAGTGGTTGGATGAGGAACTGCTAAATCTGAGGAAATGCTAAATCTGTCACAGCTCACAATTTTTGATTTTATATTTATTAAGCCTTATTTCAGTATCAAACGTTTTGATCAAAGTTAATATAACTTATAAATTAAAAGGATTTATGTTAATAGAGCAACAAGCAACCATTTTTCCATGCAACTGTAATATTTGATTGAATAAATAGTATATTGAGAGTTATTTAACATTAAGGAGTAATTACATTCATTTTGTATTACATCTGGTTACATTTTCTTATATTTATAAGTTACATCTGGCCCTCAGAGGACAGCCAATATGCCAATGTGGCCCTCGGCAAAAATGAGTTTGAGACCCCTGCTCTACAGAGATACAGAGCTCTACATATTATTTCACAAATACTGTTTATTTGCCTATTTTAACAAATTTAGTAAAAGTATTGTACTAAATTGGCTTACATTATGAGTTGCAGTATATGAGTTTTATTTGTTGCTGTCGTCCAGCACAGATTATACTACGGTATATAAATGCAAACATATCAGAATATTATGACCATGTTTTGTTTCTCTGCATACTTTATTATCCTTCTTTCACCCTGTTCTTAATGATCAGGACCTGAGCATTTAAGAACAGGGTAAAAGGAGGATAATACAGAACTACTGTCTGTAGTTATAAAACTACAAAATTGCCTACATGAACAATGGAGCTGTTGTGTGGAATAAGAAAAGTGTAGAAACAAGGAGGTGGTCATAATATTCTGAAATAAAATGTGAACTTTTAGATTCAGCTTAACTGAGGCCTGTTTCTAAAAAAAATCAAAAAAACATTCATATTCTGTTAAACTGGCTTTATGTTGAGGTGTGCTGTGAAAAAAAAGAAAAAAATTGTTCCAAGAAATGAACTCCAATCACCAGCCTGAGGTTTTTATTGCACAAAGTGTTTAGTGTTAAAATAATGTTGAGGTGAGCGTTCTTCAAAAGATCTAGACTGTTCTAGATGGTGGAAGACGGCTTCAGGATGTTCCTCACCTATTTCGGAGCATCAAGACTGGACGTTCCTGCACTGGATTTATGCAAAATAAGATAAATGACAGCTTTACCCACACCGTTCCTGCCTGAATGCACATGACTTGTCTTTTCTGACATGATGGAAAGACTTTTCATACACTTTTTTCCTTCAGTGTTGCATTATGTATGTCAGCGTGACTGTATAAGTGAGGAAGCACCGAAATATTTGGCTGAAACGGAACAAAAACGATACTTTTGTTTGTTTTTATTTTGGAAATTTGCAGTTTTTCCCCCACAATTTAGTAAATTAAATAGCTTAAATGTGCGTTTCTTGCTTTTCAAAGACAAAGCTATTACAAAACTGTACAGGACTAGGGTAGTAGTGGCCACAGCACAATTGAAAAATATTTATTGAACACTGAATATTGAGTATTTTTAATATTGCAGCAGACACACCAACAGTAACTACAAAGTACTTGGAGTTATGAATATAACTTAATTTTGGGAGATTGATCCACGCCCTTACTCCTCCCACTATATATACCCACCCATATCCTTCTTTCCTTCCCCTTTTTTTCCCCTGTATCTTCTCTTTTTGGGGGGGGGCTTCAGCTTCACGCTGTCCAAAACATCCTGAGTTTGCATTCCTCCTTTTCATTCCAGTTCAAGGGCGTGGGAAATACTAGCAACATTACAATTACCTCAGCAGTGCTAATCTATTCATGAATTAACTTTAGAAATGCTACTCAAGTCACATGTGAATGCGATATACACACTTTTGGTACACTAACATTACTATCCTGGTCCTGTACATCTTGTATCTTTTAACTGTAAAACAGCCACTTTGTGAAGTGGTAGTAAACTGATCCACAGTGTGATAATAGGTAATGCTTAACACTCTGCATTAATTATGTGAGAGTAGAGTGTAAACTGGCATTTATTGTATCTCCCTGCCCAATCTCAAGCGAGCACTCTATTATTTAGTGCCACCTCTGCTTAACACAATCCTGACGTTAGAGGATTACACTTCAATGTGACATCATATATCATATTTCATCATTTAGCATTAATTATACAGTCGAGCACCAAAGTGCTTTTTTTTCCTTTTGGTTTGCTAAATATTCGGTGCATCCCTTTGTGTAAAAAGCCTTTTGTTCTTTATTTCTTCATGAATAAACAGAAAGAATGTACACAGGCACCATTTGTGGCTGCTTTCAACCCATTTATTTTATGCAACATATGCCTTTGTTTCAGTTTAAATTAAAACAATGGAATTGTTCTGTTTGTGGGCGGGGCACTGGACAAATGAGTTCTTTACAGTGACCGTGCCGATGTGATGACCAATGTCCAGACGGTAAATAAAACTCCTTTTATTTGAGCAGATTTTTTTTTTTTTGTTGTGTGCTTGGGTCTTTTTTTTTTCTTTTTACAGATTTTGGTCGGAGAAATCCTGGGATGCTGGAAGGCTTTTGTACAATACTGAAAAAATCAAAACCAGATAAAATAAGATAAGATAAAAAAAAAAAACTCAGATTTTACAGTCACTTAAAACAGGACGATTCACACACAGCAACTATTATACAATGAGCACTAGTGAGGGATTTGGCATGTCTGCATGGAATAACAGCCGTTCGTCTAATTTCAACATTACTCATTTTTAAAGGTTTTAAGGCAATGCACTCGGACTCTCTCACGCTTGCCTGCGATGCTTTTGTTTGTTTGTTCGTTTTTTTTAAGGAAGAAATGTAAGCTTCACAGTATGATTCATGTAGTCATTGACGGTATAGTGATGCTACAGTTCCTATCAGTACACAGTTTGCTGGACACAAATTAGGCATAGAATTAGACTGAAATTAATTATAATTTATAATGATTGGCTGGTACCAAAACAGGTCCCTTTTATACAATTAGTAGTGTACTATGTATGCGGGGGTCTTAAGAAATATCGATCTTGTATCGCTAAGATTTGTATTGCAATACTGTATTGATTTTTAATTATTAGATTACATGTAAAAGTTGTTTCAGACGGTGGTTCATTTAGTGCTGTGTTGAAACCCTGCCAACAAGATTTCAGTTAGATCTCGCTGTTCTGATTGGAACCATCATTGTTTAATCAATTTTTTTAATCCTATGTGTAGGGCAGACTATTTAGCTTAGTAAATAGTAGACTAGTAGTAACATTTACATAAACACACATGATTGGCTAAGGTGTGTTTAAAGCTATATTAAGCAGCTCCCATACGTCAGCTAACAGAAGTGGGAAGAGAGCATATAAGAGTATAATTTTTCTCTCTCAGACTCCGGCTGCTGAGGGTGAAGCAGCATGACCTGGGACTTTCATACTTGCAATCCTTAGTGTCAAAATTGATCATTTTTAGTCTGAATCTGAGCTTAATCTGTGTCCTGGGAACCAGCACTCATACTCTCCTGCTTCTCCATTTGCTCCAGTACTTCTCTCTCACCTTAACCTGTTCTTTTTCACACCACCCTCATACTCTACAGGCCAAGTGTTTGGAAGCAACACTCGAGTTAAAATAGGAAGTAATACTCAATATGTCTTTACATAAAACAAATGAGCTACACTCTATAGCTATAAACTATAAAAATGCCTACTTGTTTCCATACATTTGGCCTGTAGTGTATACAATTATGAATAAAAGTCTACACACACTCATCGTGAACATGAATGTCACAGCAATATGTTTTCAAATTGGTTCCCTGACTGGAAACCAACAGTGGCTTGTTGATGGCAAACGGAAAATGTCTGACCAAGGTGCAATTATTTAACATGATAATAGGAGACTTATATATAGAGTTCTGGGAAAAAAATGAGACCACGTAGAAATGATGAGTTTCTTTGATTTTACCAAACTGAAAACCTCTGGAATATAATCAAGAGGAAGATGGATGATCACAAGCCATCCAACTAAGCTAAATTTTTGCACCAGGAGTGGCATAAACGGTTATTCCACCAAATATTAAAACTTTATAAATATGAACTGGTTTTCTTTGCATTATTTAAGGTCTGAAATCTTGTTATTTCTTTTATGAGCCATTTCTCATTGTCTGCAAATAAATGCTCCAAAAATACTTTATTTTTCTTTGGAATTTGGGAGAAATGTTGTCCTCAGTTTATTGTACTCAAACATATACCAATAAATAGCAAAATCAGAGAAACGGTCTCTTTTTTATATTTTTTATATATGACCTTGTATGTGCTAATATAATTTTAAATAACAAACAAAAAATTAAGAACATACACAGAAAATCCTAACGTTTATCTAAATGTTCAAAAATCACTGAAAGCCCAAAATTGCCATGAAGTTCATGCCCATCATGAGTGAATGTACACTTGCAACTGCAACTGTACATGAAATCTCCTAGGCTACATTTTACCTGCATCTAACATTTAAACACTTCTGTATCACTATAGACTCTAACTTCCTGTTCCAACCCACAGCAAAAACAGCATAAATATATATAACATAGCACCAAGTCCCCCGTCTGACCAGCGGTTCACACGAAGCGCATGTAGAGTGAGGGAAAGGGGCGGGGCTCTGTACACTCGGGAGTAAAACAGGGGCGGGGAAAGGTCAGGGCGGGGCCGGAATGGGCGGGGTTTGCTACAGACGGTTTTTGTGAGCGTCAGGCACATTTTTAAGTAAGTCCATCTCATTCATTAGCTACATTATTCCTCTTTGTGTTTTACTGTACACGATGCCCGGGCACCACCTCGGGAGAGTAGGCACAGCTGTGTGCCAGGTTCTCCTCGCTGGCAGACAGTCTCCAGAAGTCACTTCCACTCACGATAAAGGAGGCAAATATTTACATAAAAAGAAACGTGGCTCTCAAAAGGCTTCGATGGTACAATGCAAGAAAAACGAATGTAAAAAGCAGTGCAATGCCAAAAAACGCTCTCTACGTATTTACACAATACATCAGGGTTAAGATCTGTTCATTAAAGAGTACGCTCACGTTTCTACCTCAGACTACCTCATCACTATGGAATACATCTGCAGAAACTGTAGAATAAAAAAACAAAAAAAACAAAACACTTAAGTAGGCTACATTCTCACAGCAGGTAAAAGTGTCCCAAATCTGATCTTTTGATGAGTTATAAAAAACACACTGAATCCAACATTTTCAATTCCATTGTGGTATTAAAATGTAATAAATATCTGTATCAGTCTGATAAGAATTTCATTGGTAGGATAGTAAGGTACCAGACTTTACTATATATTAATATGTGTGGCCGCTATTTCAGTTTATAACCAAATTACGGTAAAACACCTAAAAATCGCAAATGCTCCATGTTATTTAAGACAATTCTATAGAAATAGCCAAGTGCGGCCATAAAAGGCCACTGTTGCAGAGTAAAAAAAGAAAAATAAAACGCTTAAAAATGCAAATCAAAGTGGTTATGGTCAAATAACATGTTCTTTTTACAGTGACCTGAAATGCATTCTCTGTGATAAGCCCAGCCGCAGACACTACAGGAACTCGCTGATAACTCTTGTGATGCTGGAGAAGATAAAACTGAAACTTCATGTAAAGCATTGTTCTTTTGCAAAAATCTGATTTGGGCCACTTTTACATGCTGTGTGAACGCAGCCTTAGATTCTGTTTACACCTGGTCACTTAATGTGGTTTAGACATCAGGATTATATCTTGGTAAGGCCAATCCACATAAAAATGAAAGTGTAAACATCCCCGTATTTTATTTAAAACAGATACAAATCCAATCACTCAAACCACTTCAGGAGATTGTCTGAGATGCATTTGAACTATTATATCTCTGAATATCTCCAACTTGCATTTAGCAACAACAAAACATCATTAATAATTGCTGCACAATTAGCAAATCTGCATACACAGCCATCAGATTTCAGTCTAAATATCAGGAGATGCATTTGTCTACAAGTTTAAGTTTAAATGCATGAGGCTAAAATCAGAATATAATCCAAATCCTAGAATTCACATGAAGTGATAAGGTGTAAACAGGGTCTTATGTTATAGGCCAATGGATTGTCGCACCTTTTTTCTATTATAAATGTCTTAAAAATCCTGTTTTTATTCTATAAAAAAGGAAAGTTTCGTATTTTACTTTTTAACAAACTTCGAATCAGGCAGTTGTTCTTTATATTGTACCCCAGGTAACATGCCCATGGGAAGTCTGAATGGGGAGACCAACTGGAAACCAGAGGCCAGACATTTACCTTTTTGTCCAGTGACAACACATGTGAGATCATGCCCATCGAAAAGCCATCTAGTCCACATTCCACTCATATTAGGAGCATCACATGAGCATGTTGCTTGGAGTGTCATAGTTTCATGATGATTGGACCAATAAACATGTTCCTAAATTAATAAATAAATAAATAATAAATCTTGAATAAAATTTTGACAATGACTATAGACTATAGACTGCTAGTTAAGACATTTGTTTCCTTCTCCTGTAAAGCTGCTGTGTTGCTGATTAGACATTAGTTCTTTATGCATAAGAGTGACAGTATGCTACAGATGCTGCAGATTCCATAGAGATAGAGACATTAGTACCGATACATCTCTTGTTCTCACATTCAAGTTTCAGGTAAACGATCAGGATCATTTGGATGCAGAACTCGAGCCCTGGTGTGGTCACAGCTTTGAGATGTTGGAATCAGATGAGGATAGAGCCTGGTTTTGGGATGATTAGTCAGTCACTGTTTGTCCACCTTGAAATAATGAGGTTCCTCTGAGTGGTTGAGAACGTAGGTGCAGTTCCAGCGTTCGGCTGCAGGAGGGAGTCTAGCCCTCCGGCTCCTCCAGGTGTCGCGGGAGGCGGGGCGACTGTCGGCCGCGGGACAGGACGGGTCCGAGAGAGGGCGACAGGCTGCGCACGTCCACTGAACCGATGGGGACCAGGGAGGGCGAGAGGCTGCGGTAGGTCACCGGTCCGCGGAAGCTCAGCTCCTGGGTGGGCAGCAGGGGCTTCAGGATACTCACCAGGCAGAAGGCGGAGCCACTCTTGGGGATGAAGTTCACCTTGTTTCTGTCGGGACACAGGTATGGGGGGATCACCTGCAGAGGCCTCGGCCTGAGGGAGAAGAAATACAGGAAAATACAGATGTTTAAATCTGTGATTTATACATCTCACCCAGTATGGTATACTGTAACATAACAGACTGGAGTCAGATGTTTGCAGCAAAAAGTAAAAGATTTGGGCAATATGGTATTAAAATAGTATTTCAGTATTTCAGTATTTTCAGTATAAACATTCTTTATTAATTTCCTATTTTATTTTAATATCCTTTTGAAAGTTTAATTTGGCATAATAGTTTCATACATTCATTCCAATTTTCTGTCTGTTTTGTAAACAGCAGTAACTTACCAACATCAAGAAAGATTTAACATAAAATACTAAAAATGTAAGAAGCACCATAATATTAAAGTGCAGAATATTAAGTGCATGTCTTCAAACTGCCAATGTAAAAAAAACCTACAAAAATACCAGAATGCCTGCTGTCAAACTGAATACCATTATTACTGTCAATGCTTTGCAAAATATGCACCGTATTTTGGGGGAAACTGATCTGTGATTATTATGTTTGCATGTGAACGGCAGGTGCATTCTGGTTATTGTAGTGCTGGAGGGGTGTGTGTCTACTGACTGAAAGAAAAGTCCAGGTTTTGGACTTTTCTCTCTGTATCAGGGATGATAAATGCACAGTGGGGGGTGTGTAGGTGGAAGCTGTACTCACTGATTCTCCTCGAACACTTTGACCTTCTCACATCCCTCTGGGGGCTCGCGCTTGAACATGTAGCTGTTGTTGGGTTTTGGGGAGGCGGCGTATTTGGGCAGAGGGGAGTAGGGGCCAAGGTCTATATAGATAAAGAAGAAGTGCTTGGTTAAAAATCGAATCATTTGCAAGCATGCATTAGTACATATACATATTTATTCATTACAAAAGTGCAGTAGCATGTACTTGTATTTAAAAAATATGCTGCTATGTGAGAGATTCTGTCAATAGCAAATAGTGCTTTCCATAGGTTCTCAACTGACTTACTTCCTAACCCCTGTATTCCCCTTTACACTGACAACATTGCAGAAGAGAGTTGAAGGTCATCTGTCTCTGCAGATAGTCAACATTGCCTCCTTTGTTTAATAGTCATTTATATGATAATTTAAAATCCCAACCAAGGTGATGACCATCTGATGACCATCAACCCCCAATGATAACACCCCCCACATACTCCTCCCTAAACCCTTACCCTTTCTCCCCCGCTGTGTTCAAAGCAGTTTTTACTGTATGTAAAGTCATTGTAAGTAAGTCAGTCAGGCGGACACAAAAGAAGGACCAACGACCATCTAAGCCAGTGCCCGTGTAGATTTTCTGTCTGCACGAGAATTAACTCAAGTCAACTCTCAAGCCGTCTCCTGACTTTCTAACATATGGTATACAAGACAGTTTCTATGGCAGTGGCTTTGGGGTGTGTCCTGGTGAGGTATCTGTGTGGAAGTTAGGGTTCCCACGTTCTATGAAGCATGTTTGTGGTTTCTGGTGTGCATCAAGTGATGGCTAAAGTATTAATAAAGTGGATCTTGGTGGCTTCTAGATGGGTTGCTATAGTAGGTAAGGTGCCCAGGTTGATAGCTGAGGTGTTGCTGAGGTGTTTCTTGGTGGTTGCTATGGTATTTCAGATGCTTAATAAGGTGCCTCAGGTGGTTGCTATAGAAGGTGATGGCTACAGCGTTAAATAATGTGTTCAAGGCAGAGGTTATGGCAGATTCTATGGTAGTTTAGGTGTTGTACTGTAGGTGGTTGCTATGGTACTCCATGTGGTTGGTTGGGTGTTATAAGAGTGCTATTAGAGTGTTATCAGACGGTTAATAACCCATATGTATGCAGAAAAAATGTGTCTATGCATATGCCTGACCGAAAAGTTATACAGAAGCATACATTGCATTGAATCTAATCTAATCTAACATATTGTAAGTGTGTGTGTATCTGACCTTTCTCCCTGCTCTCGCTGAGCGTGTCGTCGTTGGGCAGGGGGCTGTTTCCCATGTCGTTCAGGATGCTGAGGTACGAGGGCGACACTGAATCTGCCCGGCTGCTGCTGTTGCTACGATTGCCCAGGCCACCCCCTGAGGGCGTCTGGGTGTCGATGCTGCGGGTGCTGCTGCTGCGCCGGGGCAGAGGTGGGGGGGCGCGGTGCCCATCGGGAACGTCCTGTGGCTTAAATATACACACACAGACATTTACATTAGTTTGGAGACTAAAAATACTGTTTTTGTGGTCAGTGTTAGGGATGCACACTAATCAGCCATAACATTAAAACCACTGACAGGTGAAGTGAAAAAAACACTGATTATCTGATTAAAAGTGCACCTGGGATAGGTACTTAAAGCTGATGGGTTGAATGCAGGGAAAATGTATAGTAAAAAAGATACACATGCTGTTCACATGTGTTCACATAGACATCCAGAGGTGCCATGAGCGTAACTGTTCACACACCTGCCTAAGTGCTACATGTGTTACCTGGGGGCTTCCACCAGAGGCTTACGCATGCCTCTGTGACATTGTACAGATGCAAGTACCAAACTTCCTAAGTCTCCCGGAAGTTGCGGGAGTCTACCGCATATCAATAACGGACTCCTGATGCCCACAAGTCAGATAAAATCCCTAGAATCTAGAATGTGTCGCCCAAGAGTGAACACAGCGCACACGTAGATGACACAGTCTTTTTCCCCCGATTGCTTGTGTGTAAAAGAGAGGGAGAGAAAAGCTCTCCCCTTGTTTGCATATATGCAAAGCAGAGAGGATTCTGATTGGCCTGTTCTCTGCAAAGATGCATGCACGAGCATCATGGCTCCCATCAAAACTCATTTCTCCTCTGACTACTCTAAAGTATATCCATGTCTGGTAAAAGTAAAAAACAATGAAAGTCCTGCCGCTGTACAGTTTGTAAAAGTAATTTTAGCATTTTAGCATTGCTAAAATTGATGTCTAAAGTATCCTTTCTTTAAAACTTTTCATCACATTGATGCTGAGTCCTGCATTACCCCCTAGCGTTTTTTTGTGTGTACTGCAGCTCACATATGTATTTAGTTAATGTCTGTGGATGCACCAAACTGACTCAGAATACATGGGGCAGACATAATGCAAATTTAAACACATAGTTATCAACAAGTTTATTCTAGCCTATGAAATTAAGGCTAGACAAGTAGGTCTAAACATCAGGCAGGTCTACAGAACATCAGGCAGGATTCTGGGATGTTTCCAGTGTGCAGTAATCAGTATCAACCAAATGTGCTTTAAGAAACAACAACTGGTGAACAAACTGATGCTCAAAGAGGCTCCGTCCACCTCAGAATTTACAGCTGCTGCTGACAGCTTTACACTTCTACTCAGTGATAAAACTCTTGCATCGGGGCTGCGACTGAAAAAACAGGAGGACCAATGAGTTTTTTGGCTTTCTTGGTCACATGACATCATGTTCAGTAGCTCCTCCATTTCCACTCACTGTTGTGTTTGCGTGGATCTCTGTGGAAACGTGCACTTAAAGTGTAATTATGGTGCATGGCAATAGCTATGTGAGGTGCTGAAACTCAGAGATGTGCGTCCAGGCAGGACTAAAATTACTGGAGGACTACGTAGTTCAGAAAAAACAGTAGGTAATTCAGCCTATAATTTTCTTAGGGAACATCTGAGAAAAACACATACATGGTCGTTCCGGACTGGAATAAAATCACAGGACCCCAAAAAAGAGGAACTAATCCCGACTGGATAGGGCATTTATCAGTAATGGGAGCTGATTTGGTGAAAAGAGAGGGATTCAATATTAGGCACATGGTTTAAATGTTTGATTAATATAGTTCATTGTATGCTTAAACACATTTTAAAATGTTGCACTTATGTCTATTACAGTCAACAAATTATTCAGATCACACGTTAGGGATGAGTGACACTATAATAATAAAACAAAAACTATAATTGGAATAATTGAAGCCTTTTTGTATAATATTTTATATAATCTCAATAATCTGAAATAAACCAAACTCATGTGCTACCACTATTACGAAAATGTTATCCTGAACTACATATAGTTAAACAAAACTTAATATTTTCTGTAAAGTGAAACACAAAAGGTTAGTGTTGTGTGCAGCTATGGTGAGTATTACATAACACGACAAATAACATCTGAAACACTATTGTTATTCTGAATGCTCCTTTAAGAGATTATGCAGGATGCTTCACTCTGAAGTGATTCTGCAGAGAGTTGGTTGAACTGCTGAAGTCAAGTCTGCTGTTGCGTAACTTGTGCAGTTTTTTTTCTCTGCAAAAAAAGGTCAGCAGCCAGACCTGACTTTTCTTTTTTAAAGCCTTATTTTTTCCCTGGATGTCTGGATTGTAAAGCAATGTAAAAAACACAACTGGGCACGGTATGGTACTAATATACTAGGCAGGGCCTCTCTATCCTCTCAAACAGCCTCAATTCCTCAGTTCAAGATGATAGAAACTGTAAAATCTTAGGTCATGTCAACTGGCACTGATGTGCTAAAGAGCAATGCTTCACATGAAGTTTCAGTTTCATCTTCTCCAGCATTGCAGGAGCTATCAAGGAGTTGCAACATTTGCAAACATGTCAGATTTACTGTTTTTTTTTTACCTTTTACCTGCTGTGTGAACATAGCCTTTGAGATTGTGGTTTATGTTGTTGATGAAACTGCATCATGAAAAATTCCTGCAAATTTTTCAGGAGCACTTTTATGCTGTGATGCTTTAGGCTGATTAAATAATTGCATTAATAATTAGGTGTATAGGTATTTTTAATAAAGTGCTCAGTCAGTGTAATTTACACTTCAGTTGCCTTAAGCCACACTGTGGAAAAAGACTGTAATGCAGTATTTACAATACAACATTTGAGCTCTTCCAAATAAAAAAGCATATATTGGTAATTTTTATATATTTTTTAAAACATTTAAAAAAAAAAAAAAAATTGTAACAATAATAAACACTACACTTTTATTACTGCCCCCTCTCAAATATACAGAGAACTAGCAGCAGTAAAAAAAATAAATCATGATCATAATACATTTTTTAAGTGATTGACACCACTTAATATATTTTAATGTTGTCAATGTAATTCTGATGTTAAAAAAGCTGTATGCGTAAGAAAAATATACGTAGTTTAAGCACAAGCAATATTGTTTTTTATTAAAGTGTCACAAATATGCTCACTGTTCCAACAAGATCCAAAAAGACAGAGTCTCACATGGTGACAGTATGAGATTACTCATGTTGGCTGTTATGTTGTGTAGTATCATATCAGTACCGGTATCGAAAATTTTAAAACGATACCTAGGGGTGTGAGGAGACACTAATATCACGATATGAGACGAGACACGATACTGGGTTCACAAGAACGAGACGAGAGGAGATTTAAAAATAAAATAAAATTAAAAAAAATTCTCTCACACATTGATTTCATAAGAAATAGAAATAAGAATAAGAATAATAAAACTTTTCTAGGTCTTATATAGTGCAAACAATAAGTGCAAACCACAACCAGCCATATTAAGACTATGGTTTGTGTTTTTTTCTCCTAAATCTCTTGTAATTTAACTATGCATAACCATAACCAGTCATATTAAGATTTTTAAATACAGTACAGAGCTAAGGGATTAGTACAACTGCCTATGAAAAACGTGTAGGATTTACTTACAGTATTTACATATGGTTTATGTCTTGTTGGTCACTCTTTTACCGTTTATTGTTTCCACTGGAGCCAAAATGCAGCCAGACAAACAACTTAAAAGTAGCAGAAGCATCTTCTATGCAAATGCCCGAACTTTCCTCTTCTGCTGAGAGCTGCTCTCACTGCCCAGCCACCACACTTGTTGCTATTGCTACTGTGTTGCCAGATCCCGCTTAAAAAGTCCACACTACACTATTTTTTTCCCTGCGAGACAGGTTAAAGCTTGACAAGAAATATCGTCACGGTTTAATCTCGCTAGATTTCGTGCCACAAGATCTCGTCACACCCCTAACGATACCCAGCCCTAGTCAGGACTACTCTCATATTAATCAGCTGAAGGGGACAGCGACTAAATACTCTGACAAAAAAACTTAAAGGACTTACAATGATGACCTCATCTCGCTCTGGAGTGTCTCGTATGATGATGCGCTCGATCTCCTGGTTAAGGCCCTCGATGCTGTTTCGGAAGCGGGGGGGTGTGGACTTGGAGATGGGAATGGGGATCAGGATGGTTTTAGGCATCTGAGACTGAAGAAACACAAAAAAGGACACAGAAATAACAGAACACAGAATAATTATAGTATTATCTGAATACTTCATGGTAATAATGTATTAATATATGTTCTTTGGTAATATATGGTTTCAATGCAGGAGGCCCCACACACATATCCCACAAGTTGGTGAAGTGTTCTTTAGCTTCCATGGGAAATGGCAAAACTCATGGGACATGACATTATTTCCTGTCCCTTGACAGAATAATGTTAGTTAACCTGCAGGTTAATGCAATTTTTTTGCTGTGTTTTTCTACCTGACACCTTATCCCTCGTTCTTATCCCTCTCCAACCTTAAGCATCACAATCTGTTTTTAATATTTGACACTGAGACAATATTTTCCATGCAAATAGACAGGTTCCTGCTGCAAATCACAGCAGGACACTTTGCAAAGGCATCAACCCGAAAAGTCATGCTATCTCAGCACCAAACAGCCAGCTGTAATTCTGTATAAATCATGTCTCATTCACAGATCCTGGAAAAAAGATAAAGAATCAGTTAAAATAAAAAGCAGATTCTAAATGTTCTATAATAATCTATAACAGATGTGACTTTTTATGTAGAACACCTCAATTTGTGTTAGAGGCTGGGTATTGGATATGATACATATCATAACATACATATCATAGGTTATTATTCAATATACAGGTGCTGGTCAATGAATTAGAATAATTTGAAATAGTGCAATCATGAAATTCTTTGAATGCATTTTTTGTGCAGAAAGCAAATCAGGTGTTCACCGCACCTGTCCTACTCGTTAGACTAATCACAGAACTCGTTACCTGGAAAAAAATTTGCTCAGCTGAACTTTCCAAAAGGCCCATTTAGGCCATTTAACTGTGACACTGTTGTTTTATTGAATTAGAATAATGGAGAAACCGTTTCATTGAATTAGAATAATTTTTATTATAATTACAATCATCACTTTCTCAGTATTTTCTGGCTGCCCCCTTGGCTTGTATGACTGCCTGAAGTCTCCGCGGCATCGATTTGACCAGCTTGTCGCAAGTTTCCGCACTCACAGCTTCCCAGGCAGTGGCGATGTTCTGCTTCAGTTGGTCCAGCGTAGTAGGCTTTCTGTCGCGAATTTTCCGCTTGACGATGGCCCAAAGGTTTTCAATGACATTGAGGTCAGGCGAGTTGGCCGGCCATGCCAAAACTTCAAGCTGTTTTTCAGTGAACCAATCTTTGGTCGACTTTGCCACATGAGCCGGTGCAAGATCCTGTTGAAATATGAAGTCTTCTTCGCCGAACTGTTCCTCAACAGTCGGAATCAGGAACGTTTCCAGAACATCTTGATATACGGCAGCATTGAACAGTCTTCTTGAGGAAGCAGAGTTTCCCTACACCTCGAGTGGACATGCATCCCCAGACCATAACGCTCTGGGGAAACTTGACGGATCTTTTCACGCACTCGTGGTTGTAGGTTTCGCCACCACGACGCCAGACACGAGGACCTTGGTCACCGAAGGAGATGCAGAAGCGTGATTCGTCACTGAAGACCGCTTTCTGCCAGTCTTCAGCAGTCCAGTCGCCGTGTTCTTTGGCCCACTTCAGCCGTTTCTCCATTTGTTTCTTGTTCAGCATCGGTTTTACTGCTGGAACGCGAGATTTGAAGCCGAGTTCTCGCAGACGACGGTAAGTGGTTGATCTGGAGACGTCAGCGCCGGTCTGCTTGTTCCACAAGTCGGTGAGCTCGGAAGTGGACTTGAACCGGTTGCTGACTGCGATCTTTCTCAGCTGCTTGTTGTCGCGAGCAGAAGTTTTTCGGACGCCGGAACAGTTGGTGCGCTTGCTGCAGTTTTTCTTGCGAGCTTTGCAGATGGAAGACTGGCTGATGCCGAGCTGCTCAGCAATTTTAGTTTGGGTCAAGCCTTGTTGGCGAAGGGCTTGAATTTGAGCCACTATTCCGGTTGAGAGGTCGCGCTGCTTACCCATGATTGATTTTACAACTTAGAAATTCTACTCAACCCTGACTTTATACTGCACAGTGAACACTCTTCACAGAAAACAAAAAATCGAGCATTTATTCTAATTCAATGAAACGGTTTCTCCATTATTCTAATTCAATAAAACAACAGTGTCACAGTTAAATGGCCTAAATGGGCCTTTTGGAAAGCTCAGCTGAGCAAAGTTTTTTCCAGGTAACGAGTTTTGATTAGTCTAACGAGTAGGACAGGTGCGGTGAACACCTGATTTGCTTTCTGCACAAAAAATGCATTAAAAGAATTTCATGATTGCACTATTTCAAATTATTCTAATTCGTTGACCAGCACCTGTATATTATGTTTTTTTCATTTTCATTTATGATTTGTTGATGTCGCAAACGTGCCCACCAATCAGCTGTACTGATACACACAGTTTCAGATACACTATTTTCTATTATAAGGATTTTTTTTCATCCCTCGTTCCTTCCATTCTGCTGTGCAACCATTCATTGTACTAGAAAATGCACTTTTCTAGCTGACTATGCTGACCTTGCATGTATGAGTTATGAGGGCTACTCTGTTTATTAGGCTGTTCTCTGTATGGAACTGGTGCTGTGACAGATGTGTTAACGCCTGTAGAAATCGTCAGGCCTATTATAAACCAGGCTGCTCCCCCCTGGGAAACACCCCGATGTCCCCCTCTCTGAGCAGCTTAAGGAGTCTCTTAACTGGGGCGACTGTGTGTGAAAGTAGGGCGCTGTACGACTCTCCAGACATCCAGCCTAATTCAGTCAGTCAGGTTCAAAAACACCAGGTTATTGGGGTACTGACACAGGCTCTCTAACACACACACACACACACACACACACACTCACAGGGCCTAGTGACTGAATGGTGGCCATGGTGCTTACCTGTGATTGGATAATAGCATGGTTGCCATTGAAAGGTGATTTGCGCTCTTTGTCCCGTCGGTGGCGACTGCTGCGCTTGCTGCGCTGGAGCTGCTGCCGCAGTTTTGCAATCTGAGGATGAGTACAGGGGATTAAAAATAGAGCAGAATGAGAATGAAGGTCAAAATGTACTTCAGCACTTCTCTACTGGAAGCTAAAATCAATCAAATCAGACAGTCTGTAGAGAAATAGTTTGCGATGGGCAACTACTAGGCCAATCAATACGATTAAAATCTCTTAACATTTTTATCTACATAATATCAATACAATCAGCCATCATCATTACATGTACACTATATGGACAAAAGTATTTGGAGACCTGCTTATAAACTGTTTCTTCTAGAATTAAGTGGAATAAAATGTCTCTACTAGTTTTGGAGCATTGATATGAGGAAAATTATATAAATTGCTTTCAGTGACTAGCCCAAAAGTGCTGGATGATTTGGAGCTTCAGCTTTCCAGAGAACACAGTCCAACTGTTATTATATCACTCCATAGCCTATGCCTGGCATTAGGAATGGTGCCAATATGTTTGTTTTTATCTATTAAAAAACATAACCTCATTACTTCATAAAGAGATTAAACAAGTTGAGTATAACCACGCTTTTAAAACAAAGTTGCCAAACTGACTTATTGACCTCAATTGTCTCTTTTTAGTAAGTAAACACATTGGGTCTTATTGGGATCAGCAAAAATGATTCAAATAATATCCATATATGAGTCAATATTGGATTATTGGGCAAACATTTACACTAAGGGTCATAAATAACAGTACTTAAGACAATAGCCAACACTGGTAAATGGTGTGTAATGTTTCTGCAACGTATTATTAATTGACACTAGTTAAGATGTTATTAAACAATATTAAATGTTAATGCTTAAATAGTTGTAAATAATAATGAATTGAGACAATAAACATTTTATACTGATTAATAATGTCCTAACTACTGTTAATTAATAATTAGTTAAGCCACTCTGTTGTAAATACTGTTAATTAATGTACCCTTATTGAAAAATTTTACCAGTGAAGATTTTGTAGGTTTCAGCTTCAATGTCTAAATAGTCTTAATATTTAAAGGACTACTGATATAAATAGGTGTATTTACTATTCTTCAACTGACAATTTAATGCAGCAGCTGGACTATGTTCAGTTTCTTCTGTTACCTCTTTCAGCTGGTCTGTGCTGCCGCAGGAGGCTGAGCGTTTATGGGAGCCTCTCCTCCGCTCATCTACCCAGGCCCTGGGGGTCTAGATTCACAGCGAAGAAAAGAGAGAGAAAGAAACATGGTTTAAAAAATTAATTTGTGAACAATAAAAAAAAAAAAAAACATAACAGTTTGTTCCACTTAAAGAGAATACATACAATTAGAACTGGACAATATGGCCAAAATTTAAATCACAATATACTGCTTAATTTCAGTCGATACAATATATTTCCGATATTGATATGAAGAGTTTTATAAAAGGTACAACCTATTATTTTACAGCCTGCAGCAGCCTGCCTATCTTGAATGCAGTGCGCTTAAGGTAGTGCACTCTAAACAACATCAGTCAATGACAGACGCTGTACATACTGTACATCTCTTACAACTCTCGACTAATTTTGGGGAGTGTTAATATGATATACTCGTATTACCATCTTGTTCAAAGACTCTTATCTTGAAATTTAAACTTTTTATTGATTCAGCAGATAATGCTGAATGTGTATGCTGAGTGTGATGCTGACAGTTTTTCTGAGCTGGATTACTAGTGTTAGTTAATAACAGGTTGATGGCACTTCACTGGTTAGAAAGTGTAAGCTTTGCCTTTTGTTATGATAAGTGTATTATGCGTGTAGGTTATTCTGAACCAGCATAAAAAAGCTTTTTTAGCGGTTTAGCCACAAAGCTATTAGCCTGACTTAGCCCAGTTGACATGGAACAGACATGGAAGCCGACCTTAGCAGTGTTGGAGCAGGTTAGCTGTGATGTTAATGCAGCTTATTGAGCTTATTTGCTGATGCTAACTGTTTGTCGAGCTGGATAACTCGCTGATAGCTGATAACAGGTTGATAGTACTGCCTACTTGTTAGATAGACAGATGTTATGCTGTTTGATACGATCTTGTTTGTAGTTTACTCTGGGCTTCATTTACAAAGCTCAGAGCATTGGAATGTAGCTGCCTGTTCAACACTAGCAGGTTGTGAGTGAAAATGAAATATCAAATTTAAATCTCAATGTAATTTAAAAACAAATTATATTGTGAGATACATCAATTTTGAATTATTGTCCAACCCTATATACAATAATGTGCAACTATCAAGACAAGCTCAAACAAAACAAAACAATATCATTATTATTCAGCACTGTTACCTACCTGGGTGGCTTTGTCCCTCATTGAGAGGGTGGGGTGGGCGGAGCTTACGTGCTGATGCCAGTTCCCTGATAGGGTGAGTGAGTCCAGGGGAGTGTGGGGCCTCAGTTTTTCAGCTGGATACAGGGCTGTAGTGGGGTGTATCTAATAGGGAAAAATGAATAGATTAGATAAGAAAATTATATCTTCACTAGTTACCATACTTTGATCATTACTATTAATTGATATCACATTTCTGAGCCTATAAGTTTATCTCAGATCCCATTTGATCGTCTTTTTTTTTCAATGTTTGAAAATAGTGTTTTATAACAAGGTTAAAGAACCTTGTAAAAACCTGTATATTAATTTGGGCATGACTTTTTTTCATGAAAAATAAAGCACATTTACAGAAATATTACACAGTAGTTTAGAATAAAGCTGTATTCCATTTACAGTAAAATTCAGAAATCAAAGCTAATACGATATCAAAAAAGCATTTAAATAATTATAAACCACAGTATTTAAAACCTTTCCAAAAACAGTTATCTAAAGATCACAGTTAACTACAACTCGTTTGACAGTTATTTACACTAAAATAATGAATCCAGTTCCTGGTTAGCATTGTTAGCATTTTCCCAGATTAGCACTGTTAGTGATGCTCATTACACAATATTTTGTGCATCCCCTGGTAGGAGTTGGAAAGTACTGTGTGTACGACTGAGTCAATAAAACACCAACAGAAAGAAGTCATAATAAGCTGTATAACAGTCCTGCTTTTACTACTGTAGATGTGCGGTGCCACCATCTTAGATTATGAATATGGGATTGGTTAAACTCCTGGCTTCATGAGTAGTAAATCCAATCTGTAGGAGTTTTCTAGTTAAAATTTTCTACTTGGAAATTCACACCCAAGTTCAAATGGAACACAGCATAAGCCCTGGGTGGGCAAAGTCTCATTTAAGGCAGAAGAAGCCCCAGCCTGAGCAAATGTTCGTCAACAATCTAGCACTTAGCATCTAGCAATGAAGCGCTAACTCACAACAACATTAGGTGAATGACATTAAAACTGTGTAAATTCAGCTCCATAGCCACAGATATAGTAATACTGTAAGTATTTAAATCTGAATTTAGTATTTTTAACTACATAATAAAGTCGATAATTTCTTAGTGTAATTCATAAATTAGTCCTATTTCTGAGCTTTAAAACTTTCAACATGTTAAGTTCACATAAATAAAATTCAAATGTAAAAAAAAGACTGCACTCTATATTAAGCTGTTTTTCTCTCTTCTGCACTGTAAGAGCACTTCACACCATTCACTGAGCGAGTGAAGTGCTCTCTGTCTATGGAGGAAGAAAAGCAGCCTTTGTTTACAGATGTCACATGGTGGAGAATAGATTCGAGTCTCTATGAAATCACAAATAATAATAAAAAACGTATTAAACATACTATACCACATAGTTAAATAAGCTGGAGTCAGCATGTTTTGTGTATGTTATCTTAAAGTTAAGTTTAAACCAATTTATAATAAAATGCATTGAGTGCAACTGGTCAGTGGTGTTTTATAATAAGAATAACGATAATATATTGCTGTATTTACAACACTAAACTTAACACATTAAATAGCACAAACTGCAATTCTGCAAAATAAGATATATACAGGGGTTGGACAATGAAACTAAAACACCTGGATTTAGACCACAATAATTTACTGTCCCGACGGACAGTTCTGGTGGAAAGAGACTTGAGGTGCACATTAAATTCTGCCGTGATTTGGGCAGCCGTGGTTTTATGTTTTATGGTTACAATTCGGGTTAGCACCCGAACATCCCTTTAAGACAGCTTCCTTATGCGTCCACAGTTAATCCTTTTGGATGTGGTTGGATGTACATTACCCTGGATACGGTGGCTCTTGATACATCACAAAGACTTGCTGTCTTGGTCACAGATGTGCCAGCAGGACAGATGACAGATGTGCCAGCAGGACGTGCACCAACAATTTGTCCTCTTTTGAACTCTGGTATGTCACTCATAATGTTGAGTGCATTGCAATATTCTGAGCAGAACTGAGCTCTTACCCTGGTAATTGAACCTTCACACTCTGCTCTTACTGGTGCAATGTGCAATTAATGAAGATTGTGCCACCAAGCTGCTCCAATTTAGCCATGAAACCTCCCACACTAAAATGACAGGTGTATCAGTTTCATTGTCCAACCCCTGTACATACATACACACACAGAAGAAAAATAAAAGTAAATTCTAAATCAAACATAAATTATATTAAAAAAACACAATTTTACTGTTCAAGCATAATGAGACAAATAATATAATCATAATATGATAATATATAGATTGTATTACACTAAAATGCCATTCTATACAAGTACATTACACTGATACAAATATGGCAATACAATTGATATACTCAGCTATATCTTATTTTGTTATTGCAACTGCCAGTAGGGCTGTAAGGCGGCCAAGCTAGGATGCTGCATGTTGCTGTTGTTGATGATGATGACAATTATGATGATGCATTTTTGCGCATCTAATCTCTTAAAATCGGTCCTCTGTTCTCCTTTCCAGTCTGATCCTTTTTCATTCATTGATATTAACCTAGGATCTGGAAGTCACTCCCTCAGTCACACACAGAGTGCAGTCCCTCTGGCATGAGTCACTTGGTTTACTCCTACTACGCCGTCTTACG